>NC_046220.1:6874604-7213771 GCF_011004875.1 Balearica regulorum gibbericeps | reverse complement strand
CTCATCAAGCTAATAGTTTCTCAGTCTGATCCTGCAGTGCCTTGAGTTTTATTTCTGTTCAGGTCTTCCTGAGATAAGGCTCTAAAAGGAAAAAGAAAAAAACCCCAACGAAACAGCAGAAAGCAAAACACAGATAATCAACTGTCTGCAACTTTCTGGCACAATCAATCCTGGAGTAAAAAGTCTCTAATATAAATGATCCACTGACATATATCAGTATATTTGAGAATATTTGGTGCCGCAAAACCATTGTGATATGTGTCTGATATTAAGCTATTAGACAGGACTCCACATACCTCAGAAAATCTACGCTGGCACAGTAGGTCAATGGTTGCAATTGGAGCAGTAACTTGTGGGCCAGGGACCAACAACAGGTACAATGAATACTTCAAGAAAATACATTAGTCAAAAGAAGTAGAACCAACATCACAGAATACTGTAGAGCACATCATACTTCCAAACTGGAACTGTCTAGCAACATTTTTATTAGGTACACAGGGCTTAAGCAGAAGTTTCCTATGGAAGAGCCAGCTGGTCAGTGGTTTATTCCCATTGACACACACACAATCCCAGCTTGACATGAATTCAGCATCATTGTAACCTGTGCTGCTGAGACTAGCACTTGGATCCCTCATGTGACACCATAACTGATTTTTGTTCCATCAGGTGGAACACAGCCTTTTAATGTTTGGTGCCATTAAATACTCCAGTCTCAGAATGCACTGGGGCGGGGCAGGGGGGAAGGGATGGTGCCAGGAACAATGGCTAACATCCAAATGTGAAATCTTAACTCCACTAAACTAAATGGGAATTATACCCCTTAGCACTGTGTCCAGAAATTTGGTGTAGCTTAGAGCCCAGGGTGTTACCAGGTCCTTATACAGGGAGGGAACAAAGAATAACATTTAAAAAATCCCATTAAAATATTGCCTTTCTCTCCCAGGTACAAGATGGGCAAGTTCATATTTTCTCTCTTTACGGTAAAGCAGCTGTGATTCTCTTGACCACATCAAGCACAAAGCCTCTGGGAGTTTTTGTCTGGGGGATGGCATAACGCAGCTGAAGAGCTATTCCCCATTTAACCCTTTATGGAAGAGATACCCTAAAGAATTTGCTCAGTTTTTATGCCTTTAAGAATGAAAATTGAGAGTGACATATGGGTCCAGCAGTTGGTACTTTACTGCTTGCCTGTCGGTGTGAAGTAACATTCAAATAATCATTACAGCTATTTCGTGTAAGTGCTTTCATTGGTTTTTCAATGATACCTACAAAACATGAGGTAGGATGTAAAGACTAAAACCTGTAAGTGTAACTTGGCAGCATGTAACTCAGTTTTGTGGTAAATTCAGATAGTGAATGTGTTTGCAGTTTCACACAAGGTTTTCCGTTCCCAGATTTGACATGTTTTGGAGGGAACAGACATTTGGATTCTTCCAAACACTCATTTTTTTAATTATTAATTTTGGCATAATATTGAGAGATGGAACTTGTGGCTATGGAATTATGGAGTTCTTTCAGATGGAGGTCAAAACTGACATAAGTGTGATTGTCTTGAATGTGTCCTGAGAAGCCACAGCAAAACCCGTTAAAATCATCAGACAGTGCAAAAGGACTGGAAGAGCAAAGACTGAGCCAGTGGCAGGGGTGGGGTGGGGGGGACGATGAGCTAATTCACAGTGCCTACGTGCATGGATCCTAGTTTGTACCAAGGACATTTATGTTGTGGATTTGGAAAGAAAGCATTCTCTGTTTTGTAGCATAATAAATTGGATGGCACAGAACCACTTGACAAACTTGACAGTTCAGTTACTGCTCCTCTACACCAAGATCCATTTCATGCACAATTCGAATTTTGGACACAGAAAGTACCACTGAAAAAAAAGAAAAAAAAAGTCTGACTCTACCATTCTGGTTTTAAAGCTGGGCACCCCTCAGGCACACCATTCACTGTCCTTCTTTGGTGTAAGAGGATGGAGAAGGGAAGGCAAACACTGTGGTAAAAGCGGTTTATGCAGTGTGTTTTTCTCATGTCTTCTTCATAAAGACAGCACCATTTATAACCAAAAGTCTTTATTATGGTTTTGGCCCCAAGTGTTGGTCCACCAGCAAAGTTGTCCATGTCAAAAATAACAGTGGCAGTAACGAGACCAAAAAACACATAAGAAAAACAAGGCAATAAAGCTAGAGCCTAATACTGCAGATGTGTAGATAAAAGCCTCATAAAGTAGACCTCGTATGGTCTGTCAGACCCACCACAGGACCTGAATTTTAACTCACTAAACCTGGAAACATATAACAGTGCTGTAATTCTTTTACACTGGGAGGAAAGCTGCTTGAGATATTACTTCCACCCACTGGCAGGAAATGCAATTTAATTGTGTTTTTGATCTTATACATTAAAACAAAACAAAACGCTCCTGATTTCTGGCCAAGCAGAACTGGTGTTAAGGTTAAGCTAATGGTGTAGCTCTTCAGTCCAGGAATGCATTTCTTATTTCTACTCAAGCCAAGCTCATTCACTTATATTTTCATTAAAGCCACAGTCTTTTGAAGATGTTGCACTTGGACTTCTTTCCTGCCAAGTTTCTAAATTACAATGTGCTCTGTCCATGAGAAAACTGAAGAAGATTTATTAGAACAAGGTGCCAGAACATTTCGCCCTCCCCTGCATCAGGCTGGGGTAGCAGTAAACATGAAAAGACACTGTCAATACATTTTGTCCATCCAATTTATAAAGAAAGATTTTTTTTCCCCTCCTTTCCCAACACTCGTTGTACAAACATTGAAAATAACTTGAAAGAAAATGTTTACTGATCTCTCAGATCTCCTTGTGCACTTCCACTCAAAGAGAACAGCTGTCTGCATCTCCTGCCACTCTTTTGTTATCACAGCAGGCTACAGACAGCGGAAAGACCCATTACATCAGTGAAATATAAACTATAATTTATAGCTTTATTGATGAGAAATGTATTAATTGGGGATTGGCTAGATGGGTTAAACAAAACAGCAAATATAACCAAGCTTTATTTTAGTTGGATTTAAGAAGAAAGATAATCTGGTATGTGAAGCTTATCAAAAAGTTTCTGTTTTGGAGTTATCTGAGGGGGAACATGTCCATTTAGATGTCTGCTGCTTTCTTGTTGAAATTGCTGTGCCAGACCTCCCAGCCTTCAGATGCAAGCACAATCCTCCCACTACACTGTTTGATTTTGGTCCCTTGGACCAAATGCCACCTTGGGTGGCAGTTCTGCAGTTCAAATCATCATGGTGTTATACGATGTAATAAATCTTCAGAATTCAGTGGAAGGCAGCTTTTTCATTTCCCCCTTTTGATTTACTTTTGTTGATGATTAAGCTTTTGTAAAGCTTTTTAAAATAGTCCATAAAATACTGAGACAGCACAATTCTTAGATGCATACCATGACTTATATTAAGAAATTAATAACTGGCAATAATTGCCATTTCACAGCATGACTTGAGACAGCATATTTTCCCCTGTATGTGATATAGGAAATAACTGTTGTACGGTCAGCATTACTGTGTAGTAATGTTGGATTTATTATGGAAACCATGGTTCATTAGGGAGCCTGATCACTTCTTTAACAGAAACACTTTGCCTTTGTACTGAGCTGATTTAAACTTACAAATGTGAGAAGCTCCACAGTGAAAGGAGAAACCTTGAGAGCAGAGCACAGACTACAAGAGAGCACTTGGGTTTATGAGTGGGACATAGGTCAGGAATAGTATAGTATTGTGTATGATACACACAGTTTTCCCTTAAGGCACGGTGGCAGCACAAACTGAAACCCTCCTAGAGAGAATACAGAAGAGTCTTTGAAAAGCTTGAATTGTTAAACATTTGTTACTAATAACCCAAATGACTTTACCAATTTTCATAAACATGACTTGTGATTATCCTCTTCTAGTCAGAATAGGACTTCATGATTTAATGCAAATTGGTAATGTCCCACAGGCACAGTTGGATTTTAAAGTGTGAGGATTGAGTTGCTTCTCAAAATGTCAATAGGTAAAATAAATCTGTCCAGGAAATTTATTAACAATTGCCACTTTCTCCCTCCTGCTATTTGTGAAAGGCAGTTCTGATGCTGAGTGTGGTAAGCACAGTGTGAGTATGTATGGTTCATGTGAATAGTTCCTTATTACCCTATCAGCATTATGTCAATAGAGAAGCTAGGAAAATCGATTTTCCTTTGGAACATTAGAACACAAGTGGAGGGAGTGTAGCAGGAGGAGATTTGCCACCAATTTCAGAGAGGTCAGTATTTCACCCTGGGTTTTTTTCAAGACTGAGTTCTGTTCTCAAACTCTGAAATAGATTCCTCTCCTCTTTAGTGTTTTCTTTTAGCACATTTTTATGTTCTGCTTTGATTGTTAAAGAAAGTCCACAAGGTGATATCTAAACTGGCTGGAAAGTATTCGCCAGTCTTATCTCAAAGGTGAATTTGTCTCAGCAGTATTAACATATCAAACAAGGCAAATGATAAAATTTCTGTTTGCTGAAGTGCGAATCATTGTGTATCAACCCTCTGTTCACTAAAAAGGTAGTGGGAAGATCCTGTTTCAGAATGTCATTACTACAGCCCCTATGATGCAAAATAACAGACACTGCTTAACTGGCAATTAATAGCTCATGAAATGATCTCGAAGATCTCCTTTAGACTAGGTAAGCCCTGCTGGCCAAACTGGACCTGTAGATTTACGAGGGCACTGGGAAATCAGAAGACTCGAGGCCACACTGAAAGAGTGGTGGAACCCATCAGTAAGGTGCCATTAGTCTACAGATGTAACCACTGCTTCGTGCTTCATCCCAACTTCTTTTCCTACCTGAAAGGTGCCTCTTGCTCCTTCTGAACATGTTTTTGGAGTTTAGTTCCTGATGTCCACCAATTCAAAACAAATTACCCACAGCTCTCCCCTTGTAGGAACCTCAGGAGCATCTTGCCTGAAGAGGTTGGGTTGTCTTTCAGTGTGCACATAAAATATCCCTTCAAGTGTCTGTTCAGACTATCCATCTATGTACAAAAACAATCCTAGTGGAGGAACACACATGAAATACATACACAAGAGTACATCTTCAGGATTCATTCTGACCAATTTAAACTGCGAGTTCTGGGCTTGCCTAGATCAGTGATGCATTTAATTGCAACTCACATCACATATCCAGTTGCCAGAGAATCCTGACAAAGATCAAGAGGACACCTCACAAACTGGCTGGTAAACGAAGGTCCTAGGATGATGAAGGATTTTTCAGACAGTACTAAGGTACCAGTGGCTAGGTTAGTTGTTCCAAATCTCTAAGGAAGGATTTGGTAGGGAAAGCTCAGAGTGGCAGACATAAGGAAAAAAAAACAACATCCATCTATCATTCACATTTCCTTAATGTCATCTGGCAACACTGATGTCAGTTAGAAGTGTATTAAGTAAAATATCATGCTTAGAATTCAGCAAAATAACGCTTACTCAAAGGTGTTTCAAATTAGACAATTATTTTTGTCTTTGTTGTATCCAATTAATTTTTTCCTAAAATATCTGCTGAAAGTGAGAAAAAATGAAGAAAATCTTGTACAGATAACCAGAAACTAGCACAAATATCTTGAAAAGCCATGATATGAACTGGGAATACTTTTTAATAAAATTACCTATTGAAAAATACAAAAGAAATGCATTAAAATTTATCTCCTGATGTAGCTGTATTTCAAGTCAGGATTTCTGATCTGAAGGAAAATAATCAGAAGGTATTTACATTTGTTTTTGTTATTCATATATTTATTTTTTCAGAAGAGGAATATATTACAAAATAAAACACATTCTCAATGCATTAATATCTTAGTTGTCCAAGATTTCTGAATACTCCCAGGGTTGGTTCAGATTACCAGTAGAGCAGCTTTCCCACCAGCTGGGTCACTTTGCAGGAGTCAATGCTGTATTTGTTGTTCATGAACTCTAAGGCCAGGCTTGCTGCAGAATTCACTTCTGGTTTTAAACCCCAGCAAAACATGCAGGTGGCTTTCTTTAGAGCCAAGCAAAACCAAGCAAGCACAGTGTGCCTTTCTGCTAAGTGGCAAGAGATGTTGCTTTCTTAATGACCGTGAGAGAGCTAAAGTATTTATTTAACTGGATGCCAACATTACATTACTGCTCAGGAGCTGGTTTTGCTTGCAGCTTGCTATCACAGGTAGGTGCTACATCTTGACACCCCTGGTGTCATGGTGGGCAGGGCTAGCTACAAGGAGCTGGAAGGAGAACACCAAAGGATTTGACTACAGCCTGGTGGTGCTGGCATTAGGCAGGAAGAAAAGGAAATACATCAGGTGCTAGTCCTTGCTTTCACACCTATTCTTTTGTTGGTAATAAAATTCATGCATTGGTATGGGCATTGAAGTTCGTAGAAATGGATGCAAGACTGTTGATCTGGACCAAATGATGTGCTAAGGGTCATAGAGAAAATCTGGGATGGACCAGGAATCTAAGCCTTGATTTTCAAAAGCCTAAGACAAAGTTTAATTGCCAGACACTTTTCTCCCCAAAGTTTCATTTCTATCCTAATATTAAAGTCATGTACTTTCCTCTGTTTGGCTATGATGGTTTCCTTGTCCATCAGACCACGTCTTGCTAAAGGGCAGGAAAAAGATTTCAACTTCATTTTATGCCCAGAAGTAATTCAGTCACAAAGGAATTCTTACTGGTATTCCCCTTGGCCCCAGAAACACTGCCCCGAGCATGCTGTACCATTCATGCCATGGGATGCAAAAGATACATGCTAATTTAAGCTACAGTCATGCATTTCCACTTTTGCTCATCAAATGGTAGCTCACTTCTTGCTTGTCTGTGAAATCTTACATGACTGGACCACCAATCGGATATTCATGTAACAGCACATCTTAATACAGAGTGTTGGAGGGAAGCCTGAACAGGGTCTTCAGGCTGGAAAGCAGATACCCGTATAAATGAGAGGAAAATAAATGAGTCACTGAGGCAAGCAGGTCCTGTGCTGGCACGATTCATGGCAGAGTGTTCTAGCATGGTGCACAGGGGGGGTTTCCCAAACCAAGGGAACCTCAGAGGAAGCCAAGAGAGCTGTCAGGAACCCACAGCTTGCACAACAGCAGCTGACGAGACTTTGGCGGGGCCAGGAGCAATTGCAGCCAGGACGCATGATACGGAGGATTCTCTATCCTCTCTCCGCCTGGCTGAACACAGTGACTTAAGGGATAGGGGACAAAGGTCCCCTTGCATAGTAGGTACGATGCTCTGCAAGTGGAACTGAACATTGTCAAGGACAATGGTTCATCTAGCTTGGAGGTGTCACCAAGATCAAACTGGCCTATGCCCTGCGTCAAAACTGTTTCCACAAAGAAAAAAAGACAGGTCATTGTCATAGGAAACTCCCTTCTGAAGGAAACAGAAGGCCCAACACACGGACCAGACCCACTTCTTAGGGAATTCTTCTGCCTCCTGGGGGCCCACGTTAAAGATGTGGAGACAAAGCTTCCTACCCTGGTATGGCCCTCAGATTACTATCCATTATTGATTTTTCAGGTAGGTAGCAATGAAGTTGCTCCAAAGGAGGGCCACAAAGATGATCAGAGGGCTAGAGCACCTCTCCTATGAGGACAGGCTGAGAGAGTTGGGATTGTTCAGTCTGGAGAAGAGAAGTCTCCAGGGACACCTAATTGTAGCCTTCCAGTACCTAAAGGGGCTACAGGAAAGATGGTGACGGACTGTTTATCAGGGGGTGTAGTGACAGGACAAGGGGTAATGGGTTTAAACTGAAAGAGGGTAGATTTAGATTAGATGTTAGGAAGAAATTCTTCCTTGTGAGAGTGGTGAGGCACTGGAACAGGTTGTCCGGAGAGGTTGTGGCAGCCCTATCCCTGGAATTTTTTAAGGCCAGGCTGGACGGGGCATTGGCCAGCCTGGTCTAATGGAGGGTGTCCCTGTCCATGGCAGGGGAGTTGGAACTAGATGGTCTTTGAGGTCCTTTTCAAGAAAAAACATTCTATGATTCTATGAAGTTGCAACAGGAAGTCCGATGGCAATCAAGAGAGACTTCAGGGCCTTTGGGACAACTGGTCAAGAGATCAGGAGCACAAGCAGTGTTGTCCTCTATCCCTCCCATTCCAGTGAATGATGAGAGGAGAAACAGGAAGAGCCAGCAGATCAATGACTGGCTCCAAGCCTGGTGTAAATGGCAGAATTTGGGGTTTTTTGATCATGGATCAGTCTACACAACACCAGATAGACAGGGTACACCTGTCTCAAAGGGAGAAAAGGATCTTTGTACAGGAGTTAGCAGGACTCATTGAAAGAGCTTTAAACTAGATTTGAAGGGGGAAAAAGATAAAACCAGGCTTGCTAGAGATAAGCCCAGGCGGTGAAACACCAATGTTTGAGGGACGATGTGCTAGTAAGGTCCTTCAGTCTGCCGTCTCAGTGAGGGTAGAGGATGGAGATCCATGTGGCAGCAAAGGCAAAGGGTTATTGATGTGTTAGAAACCACGGAAGCACCTGAGAATGGTCATGTAGGAATTAGGGCTTCTCCCCCCAAAAGGTAGTGGGATCAATAGCCCAACTGAAGTGCATCCACACCAATAAACACAGCATGGGCAACAAACAGGAGGAGCTGGAAGCCATTGTGCAGCAGGAAAACTATGATATAGTTGCCATCAAGGAAACATGATGGGATGACTCACACAACTGAAGTGCTGCAACAGATGACTGTAAACTCTTCAGAAGGGATAGGCAAGGAAAAAGAGGCAGTGGGGTAGTTCTGTATGTTAGGGGGTGTTTTGATTGTCTAGAGCTTAATGATGATGATAGGGTTGAGTGTTTATGGGTAGGAATCAGGTGGAAGGCCAACAAGGCAGATGTCATGGTGGGATGCTGTTATAGAGTACCCAACGATCGCTAGTCCTTTTTCTCAAGGAGAACTTCATCTTATCAGACATCTACTGGAAATACAGTACAGCAGAGAGAAAACAGTCCAGAAGGTTCCTGGAGTGTGTGGAAGATGACTTCCTGACACAGCTGGTGAGTGAGCCAATGAGGGAAGGTGTCCACTGGACCTATTGTTTCTGAACAGAGAAGGACTTGTGGGTGATGTGATGGTTGGAGGCCGCCTTGGGCATAGTGATTAGGAAATGATAGAGTTTTTGATTCTTGGAGAGGTTAGGCAGGAGGGCAGCAGAACTGCCACCTTGGACTTCGGGAGGGCAGACTTTGACCTATTTAGGAGGCTGGTTGGCAGAGTCCTTGGGAGGCAGCCCCTGAAGGGCAAAGGAGTCCAGGGAGGCTGGACATTCTTCAAGAAGCAAATCTTAAAGGAGCAGGGGCAGGCCATCCCCATGTGCCAAAAGACAAGCCAGCAAGGAAGAAGACCAGTCTGGCTGAACAGAGAGCTTCGGCTGGAACTCAGGAAAGAAAAGGGAGTTATGACCTTTGGAAGAAGGGGCAGGCTACTCATGTCGTGAGAATATGCAGGGAGAAAATTAGAAGAGTCAAAGCCCAGCTAGCACTTAATCTGGCTACTGCCATAAAAGACAATTAAAAAATGTTTCTATAAATGCATTAGCAACAAAAGGTGAAGGAGAATCTCCATCCCTTATTAAATGCGGGGGGAAAAAATAGTGACAAAGGCTGAGGAAAAGGCTGAGGTACTTAATGCCTTTTTTGCCTCAGTCTTTACTAGTAAGACTAGTTGTTTGGGTACGCAGCCCTCTGAGCTAGAAGACAGGGACAGGGAGCAGAATGAAGACTCCATAACACAAGAGGAAATGGTTAGTGACCTGCTACACCACTTAGACATGCACAAGTCTATGGGCCAGATGGCATGCAACCCCAAGGTACTGAGGGAACTGGCGGAAGTGCTCACCAAGCCACTTTCCATCATTTATCAGCAGTCCTGGCTACGTGGGGAGGTCTCAGTTGACTGGAGGTTAGCAAATGTGATGCCCATCTACAAGAAGGGCTGGAAGGAGGATCTGGGGAACTACAGGCCTGTCAGTCTGACCTCAGTGCTGGGGAAGGTTATGGAGCAGATCATCTTGAGTACCATCATGTGGCATGTGATCAGCATGGGTTTATGAAAGGCAGGTCCTGCTTAACTAACCTGATCTATGACAAGGTGACCCACTTAGTGCATGAGGGAAAGGCTGTGGATATTGTCTACGTGGACTTTAGGAAAGCCTGTGACACCATTTCCCACAGCATTGTCCTGGAGAAACTGACTACTCATGGCTTGGACAGGTGTACGCTCCACTGGGTGAAAAACTGGCTGGCTGGCTGGGCCCAGGAAGTTGTGGTGAATGGAGTTACATCCAGTTGGCAGCCGGTCACAAGTGGTGTTCCCCAGGGCTCCATACTGGGGCCAGTTCTCTTTGTTATCTTTATCAATGATCTGGATGACGGGATCGAATGCACCCTCTGTAAATTTGCAGATGACACCAAGTTGGGTGAGAGTGTTGATCTGCTTAAGGGCAGAAAGACTCTATAGATAGATCTGGACAGGCTCTATCCATGGCCAAAGGCCAACTGTATGAGGTTCAACAAGACTCAGTCCTGCACTTGGATCACAACAATCTCAGGCAATGCTATGAGCTTGGGAAAGAGTGGCTGGGAAGCTGCCTGGTGGAAAAGGATCTGGGGATGTTGGTCAACAGTTGGCTGAATATCAGCCAGCAGTGTGTCCAGGTGCAACAGCAATAAGCCAGTAGGCTCGTATCAGAAACAGTGTGGTCAGCAGGACCAGGGCAGTGATTGTCCCTCTGTGCTCGGCACTGGTGAGGCCGCATCTTGAGCGCTGTGTTCAGTTTTGGGCCCCTCACTGCAAGAAAGACGTTGAGGTGGTGGAGCATGTCCAGAGGAGGACAATGAAGCTCATGAAGGGTCTGGAGCACAAGTCTGATGAGGAGCAGCTGAAGGAACTGGGGTTGTTTAGCCTGGAGAAAAGGAGGCTGAGGGGAGACCTGATCGCTCTCTGCAACTACCTGAAAGGAGGTTGTAGCCACGTGGGGGTTGGTCTCCTCTCTCAAGAAACAGGTGATAGGACAGGAGGAAATGGCCTCAAGTTGCACCAGGGAAGGTTTAGATTGGGTATTAGGAAAAATTTCTTCACCAAAGGGGTTGTCAAGTGCTGTACGAGGCTGCCCAGGGAAGTGGTTGAGTCACCATCCCTGGAGGTATTCGAAAGGCCTGTAGATGTGGTGCTTAGGGACATGGTTTAGTGGTGGACTTAGCAGTGTAAGGTTAAGAGTTGGACTCAGTGATCTTAAAGGTCTTTCCAACCACAGTGATTCAAAGGAGCAGAATTATCTCCTTTACCTTGAGATGCAGGTGGAACAATGCATAGGCCTGAAGGGTGAATGGGAACATCTGGTTTTAATAGGTTAAAATGTTTTCTCCCAGTCTGTATATTTTCATTGTTGTTTGGCAGATGTGACCTCTCATACACAGTCTCTAATCCCAGTTCTGCTGCAGGGTTTCTTTAGGATGATGCAAGACTGTGAGAGACCTGAAAACTGGCCAGTTCCAGGCTCTCAGCCTTTGTCTGTTTCTTGGAAGCACAGCTCACTCATCAGGCATCACTGAATTTTGCCGGCAACTGTGGCTGTCTGGACCATATGTAAGATAAGCAGATTCACCTTTCAGTGGACTGGACTCTAGAGAAAAAGAACAGACAAATTTCTGGCAAATTGCCCTGTGCGGTTGTAAGCAAATGTAGTATTTCCTGTTCATGTTACAGTTCCAGGAGCTGGAACAGAATAAAATGACTGTTTTGCCATGGAGAGCACGTTTGAGCAAGGCAACCCAATAAAACACTGGCCGAAACCCATATTTTTTAAATCATAAAGCTATGGTTAAAGTACAGTTAATGCAGTATAACTCTAGCAGCTATACAGATGTTATCATACCCATCTAGTTTATTATGTGAAAACTGTAGTAAATCTGTCATGATTGCAAGAACACTAGATTCAAATTCTAGGTCTCATAGTAATAATGTGGTAAAACATGCTGAAGTGTAGTTTTATTTTGGCATCTACCAAATTTATTAGACTGACTATAGCTTGAGAACACTGCAATCCCTAGAAGAGTGTTATGATGATTGGGCACAATTTTTAATTAGGTATCCTAATTTTCAGAAAGTGTTCCAGTACCACTAGAGATGACGCTTACTGAATTAAAGGTAAAGTGTGAAAGAGCTGGACTCTGAGTTTGCTCTGACATGTCATGGTGTACACATAAATTTTATGTCTGTTGCATCTGCAGATTGACAGTGCATTGCAGAGGTTATAAAAAGTAAAGCAGTAACAAGAAATTAGGAAGGAATTATTTCTTCAGTAACACTGCCTCCAAGCATGCCTATCAGAAGGTGTGAAGTCTTTCTCTTGTGTAACTTGGACATGCTGTAATACCAAATCAGAAAAAAAGTTTCAAGTGAAAAAAATTGAGACAAATGAACTGACATATGTTTTCATTCATTGCTACTTTAATACCTTGGGTTCATTTGGGTTTTGTCCCCTATTGTCTTTTATGCAGGGAAGTAATCACAAAAATCTTGAATTGCTCTCCTTAAAATCTTGGCTATGACCCACTTTCTCCTGTGGGCCAGATGACACAGCATCTGTGACAAGTCCAAGAAATTAGCTGAGAAGTCACTGTGATGGAAGGAATAATGAATGAGTGGTGATAACTAAGGCAAAATGGTATGTAAGCGTACAGACATTACTACATGTCTTATTCTTTTAACCTCTGCTTCATAGGTTACTGGCAATATTTAATGCAGCAAGGAAAGTGTCTAAAACTGTATATGAAGATGTACATTTAAACTAATATGAATGATAATACGTACATAAGCACTCACAATCATCACCTGGTGTCTGCTCAAGGGTCCATGAGCACATTTGTAGGTACTGTTCAAGTGCTCACATTTGAAACTGGCAGTAAAGTCAATAAATGTGTGTCTGCAACAGAGGCTAAATAAAATAACCAAAACCATTTTAACCTAAATCTTTGGTAGATTGTAGTAATAGCCTGCAGTCATGGGACAGCAACTAAAGTGAGTAGTGGATTTCTTATTGAACTCTGTGTCATAATATTCACTTTATACCTTGCAATTATCCTTTGGAGATTACAAAGACAGAAAGGGGCTGTAGGGATTAACTACTGAGGCTTTCTAAGCCTGTGAGAAAATCAGCTTGTTGGGAATGTCACAAGGTGTCTTTTGTGAGAGGTCCTGGAGATGAGCTAATTAGTGGTGGAGAGGGGGAGAGAGCCTGGCTCAGTGCAGCTCGGATCTTCCCTGCTCATGCCTCCTCTCCTCCGAGGCTGCTGCTTACATCTTTGCTCCTCAAGAAGACGGTGAATCTTTTGTCTGGTTCCTACCATTCCTTGGAGGTTGCTCTTTGGCATTATCTTGGCAGCGTCAGTGCTTCCTCACTGCAGCTTATTTTTAGCGGTGGAATATCTATGTACAATTTACATTCAGGGTGACTTCAGACTCTACCTTTGTCTTTCTGTACATCAGAATATGTTGTGCACTGATGAATGAGGGCTCTTTTCTACTTCTTAGAAAGGAACACCCAGGGAAAATCTCCTTCAGTGCTCCTTCCTCCCATATGCCTCTCTATCACTTTCCCTTTGCCAGATGCACAAGGTTGACAGGAACAGGTTTGCATTGCTGATTGCATCCCTCCCATAGCAAAGAATGGACTGTAAAGCCCAGACAGGGTCTTTATTCCCTGGCTGCAAATATTCTGATGCATTCTCTCAGTAATATGTTGTAGCAAACTCTTTTTGCCTACTAAATTAAGATTGAGATGGAAGGCTGAGGTGTTGGCTGCAGATGTTTTGACTGCAGCCTGTAAAAACAAGGCTATTGCCTGTAAGACAGTAAACTGTATTCTTTCAAATGTGTGTTCTAGTATTTATCATAAGAAAAGGGCCTTTCTTTCCATAAAATTGTGTTTTCTTTTTCTCTAACATAGTTCAGGGCCAACAGCAAAGTGAAATGATAACTTTCAGAAAGTGAAATTAGCAGCAAATTGAGTGGGGAAAAATGCTTTTTTGATGCTTCAGGGATTTAAGGAGAAGATAACAGCATGCATTAAGGTCCTGTGTCTGTTTGTCTGTCTGGTTCATGGTGATGCATATGTGCTGATCTCTGTTAGTGACTCAGATTTGTTCTACTGTCTCTTGTGAAATATGTCCATGTAAAAAAAGTAGGTGGTCTCTCATGCAAATGTAGTACGTTTGCAGTCTAAAATTGACACGTTCTTCCTTAAGGAATAAGGAATTATCAAGGATAATCTGCATCTGGAATTATTTTTCCTTCTGTGGCTTTTAATAGACTTGTGTAAATGCACACTGACTTGAAAAAAAATTGTAGATTCCTGTGTCAACTTAACTTTCCAGAAGAGGATGAATCTAGGTATGGGTCTGGGGAGAAGTTAGGGAGCATAACTTTCAGGCCTCAAAAGGAGCAGTGGTACAGCTGAACGTCACCAAGTGTTTGAACAACTTAAAAGAAATAAGAAACATAATAAAGATTCCTTCTTTAAATACATCAGGATCAGTATGACCAAGACAGCTAGGGAGTTAGTAGGACCAATATTTTATAGAGCCAATAGAAGTTCAAGAGGTGTGGTGAGATGCAAAAGAAAGAGAGGGGACTTCCATACAAAACCCCTCTTTATAGAGGATTAATTAAAAGATCTATTTCAGATACAAAGTACTGGTAGAAAGGATGCAGTATGAATAGGTAAAAAGATGTTCATGCAAGATGTCTGAGTTTTAACGTAGCTCAAGGATTGAACTGTTTGAGCTGTTAGAGCCAAAGAACTGAGTTCAGGGAACTGAAAGGTGGCTAATGTAACCCTAGTTTTTAAAAGGATTTTAGGGGATGTCCAAACCAGGAAGCCTGATGTCTTTATTTGCTCAGTAAAGAATGGAATTAATGAGCATGGGATAAATCTGGCATTGAGGAAGATTTGACATGTTTTTTCGTAATAGGAAAGAATGGAGCACAAATCCACTAGAGTTCACAAACATTTCAACAAAGGAGATCAATCTGCTTGGCCAGCAACATTTGGTAACCTCACATGACAGGCTTTTAAAGAAAGAATAGCAGAAAACATATAGTATCCTACTCCAGAACACTCTTCCAGCAACCTGTGGTTCAGAGACTTCCTGAAGCAGCTGTGGTGTCTATATTCTATAGCTTTTGCTATTTTTTTCTTCCAGGAATATATTGCTTTCTTGTCTCCATGTAAACCTTCAGCCCATGCTGTCTTGTGGTTAGGAGTTCCTAGCTTGTCTGCACTTTTTGTAAGGACCCATCTCCTTTTGATTTGTTGAACCTGAGAGCCACCTAGTTTCATTTGATGCCCTCTCACGTCGTACTCAAAAAGACAACTATTTCACTTCAGGCATGATAAAATGGATGTCAGTCACTTTCCTGTTGCCTTATGTTGTTTTCTTCCAGTTTCAAGAATTGTCATGTTTAGTTATTTCTCATGCCAACATTTAACTGACCTTGTTGTTCTCTGTAATTCTTCCCGTTCTGCTATTAGTGAAGACAGACGACAAGAAGTACTTGAAGGTTTAAACTTGAAATTACCATGGATTTATACAGTGTCAGAATAAGGTTTTATTTTTTGTCCAGTATTCTTTCCATCTAATTTTGAATGCTCTGCTTTTTGTTTGCTGCTGGGTGTAGAACTGATATTTTCAGAGGTATCTCACCCAAAGATGCCTTTCCAGGACAATAGCAATCAACTCAAAGATTATCACTGTACAAATGAAAATAATGTGTATCACATTTATCTGCAATGATATTCGCCTGCCATTTATCACTTAGTATTTCAATATTGAGGTCTTCCTGGGTGTCATCACAACTGGATGTGATCTCCACTATTCTCAATAGAACTGTCAACAATTCTGCAGGCTGGGCTCTAAAACAGTGATTAGATGGATCTGATTGTCAGAAGCCAGGTGGTATTATTTTGGTTCTTAGCTGTTTGTGCATCTAAGCATTGCTGACTTGATGACTGTAAAAATGCGTGTTGTTAGAGGTCCACAGATGTGATTTTGAAATGTGAACAAGTGCGTACTGTCCACATGCAGCTTCATCACTCCTCTTGTGTTAAATACTGAAGAGGGCTGGAGTATCGCTGAAGAGACTGCATAAAAAAATATGCAGATCCATTTGTTATAGCACTTCTACAGAAGATTTGGTATAATTAGTTCTAAGATTTGCTTTTCTAATGGTCATGGACGACATATCTTTCAACAATGAAGTAAAAAATAGTAAATTTCTAGAAGTTACAGCTTAGCTAATAAAGGATGCAGGCAACGGGTCAGTGCAAAGATCTAACACATAATTCCAAGTTCTTTCTTTCAGGTCTCCGGCACTGATGCACTGCATTAAATTATCTAGATTAAAATGAGTTTCAAAGAGGCAAACCTTGAGCATACTGTGGCATATCTAATTAAGTTTTTGCTGACATTTTCTAGAGGAAAAACTAAAATCAGCCATACAATTAGATTATCTCTGGGCCAAGTTCATGATTCTATTAGTAAGACGGTGATGACATTTTCATCACAGGACTCTAGCAGCTCAGTCATAGTTTTAAAGATGAGATGAAATCTAGCATTTGGGGTCTTATTGCAGTAAAAGAGATTAAGTTCTTTGTAACCACTTAAAAAGATATTAGAGAGGTCACTACTCTGAACTACTCTGCTTCCACATTCCCCCAGTTGACATTAACTTTCATACTATGAATTTCAGACTGATCAAAAACCTCTGAATTTTTAAATGTTCAATGACTTTAAATACATCTGCCTAGAATCAGCTCTTGGTTGCTGAAATAAAAACTGTATAACTTACTGGATTTATTATTAAAGTAGCCTGTGTAAATGCTTATCAAAAGGACACCCCTTGGTGGTCTCAGTACAACTATAAGAGCCAAGAAATGCTCAAAGTGAAACTAATTATCTGTTGGCCAAGTTCTTTTTCTGAGGGAAGAGGGAAAAAGCTGAATGCTGTGATCTAAAAACTTGTTTTGGGCACAGCAATTTATATTGCTGACATATTTTTAACATGGATATTTCAGTCCTTGATGTGCATGTTTCCATTAATGGGAATTGTATAGATGGATCCAAGGTAATATTTTAATAGCTAGGTGAAACAGTAACAGAATTAACCACACAACTGTATAGTTATTTGTTTTGTTTCCAAGGATCTGGGCACTGAGAAAGTTTAATTTCAGACTTAAGTAAGTTGTAGCTCCAGATTCCCTGTGTGAGATTCCACTATGAAAAAGCTACCCTATATAGGTTTTTATACATAAATAATTTTTTAGCATAAATTTAGGGTTTTTTAAAATAGTTGTAGTACTCCATGATGAGAAAAGGACAGCACGGACATGCTGTGTTAAAGGTGAGCTGTGAATCTTACTACTATGCTATCATGTTAGAGCAGGAGACTTGAGGAAGAAGATGGTACCTCTGATGAGATGCCAACTGACAGTACAAGCAAGTTCAGTACTGTATCATTCATATTCCATAATATTCGTATATAAGATGGAGGATGCTTTCAGCACTTTACCCCATCAGTTTGTCATTATGAAGCATACACCAAGGCCAGCATTTATACCATGTACCTTTGGATACTAGACAGATAGTATCAAGTCTTCCTGAATTCTGATTTCTTCATGGAAGATTTGAAGCAGAAAAAACTTAAGCAACAGTGTGGTCTTTGAACAGAGTCAAATTTTGCTTTAATCACTCTTAAGCAAAGAATAAAGACCAACATTCCAAGATGTAGCTGGTCTCCAACACACCATTAAAATTGCCAAATAAGTTTGGCTGTTTCTGGAATTGGTGTTTTTAAATAATTTCCTAACATTTTTTTTTCCTAATGTCAGTGTGACTTTTAATTTGAAGGATTTAGCTTCTTGTTGCCTGTTGCCTTCCAGTCCCAAGCTGGAGAACCTGTCTTCAACTGCTAAGTGAAAGCCAGTACTGAGACCTCCAAGCTATCTTTAACAGCATACTTCTGCATGTCTGATGTATTCTGTCAAGAACTCATTTACATGGGTGGAACAATACCTTTGTTAAACCACATTTGGCAAAACGTGTTTCCAAGCTAATGTTTTTTCTGTAGGCATGCCAAGGTACCTCAGGCTAGTTTGAAGACTGTTGCATTGTGCTTCACATGTGCTGCGTTGTGCTTCATATGTACTACTACATTTTGTTCTATAGACATAGCCAGCGTCTGTTTAAAACTAACATATGCAACTCCTCTCTTCAAATACAAAGAGCTTTCTCCAAGGAAAACTGAACTTCTTGCGGGGGGGTTGTTTGTTTGTTTCTGATTCATTGGCAACTGGAACATAGATGTGAGGAGCAGTTCAAACTTTGCAGCTCCTCCTGTTCAACAGTCTCTTTCAGCAGTTTAGACAAAAAAGGAGCAAGAGAAAGTTTCAAGGTACTGCCCTATATGTTCATTAACTGAAAGTTGTACCATCAAATGTTTTTAATAGTGGCTTGTATCGTCACTTTAAATTAAAATCAAGCCACATTAAAGTATAAAAGTTGTCCTTTGAAAACTAATGCAGATACAAATTTTGTATTCCACTTCTGCATGCAGTTTACCCAGAGTGCCTTTCAGGTATGTCTGATGTATTGTCATTCAGTGAAAAATTCTAGCTCGTAGGTAGCATATTAGAGAACAAAACAAGTTAGTGTGACATTATCAGTAAATATATAATTATTTTTCAAATTTCTTCCTCTTTCTTTAACTTCTGACCTTTGGGCGGAAAATTTCTCAATTTTAGCACTACAAATATGTTAATTATGAACATGAATCCTATGAAAGAGAGAAAAGAGCATGAATCTTTAGATGTTTTACTCTAAACTTGGCAAAAGAAAGTTGTATATTCATTCAGTATAGATTTTTTTTTTCTTTAATAAAAGAAGAGCCTTGTTGCTTATTTACATTTGCTTGGTTTAATTTCCATAATCCCTAGCTAGATTCTGACCTTTTTGGTGTGGTAGCTCAGTTTCATCACTGAGCACAGCATATAATGGGTCATATTCCTTCTCAGTTACACCCATGCAATGCCAAGCACATGAGGTCAGTAGGATTGTAGGGGTGTAACTGAGAACTTGTTTTGACCCATCATCACATTCTCTTCGGACAACAGATAGAGGCATAAATGGGTGATATATAGATGGCATACCAGCAAGTCAAAGAAATGTTTGATCACATTATAACTATGCTGGCCTCTATGTGCTTTACAGCTTCAGATCATTTGATGACTTTTGACAGATGGCTTGCTAAGAAATATTTCTGCTTTTCATGCATTTCCAAACTGGCTCTTTTATTTTTATTAATAATTAGTAGTTTATCTTTCTATTGTAATTCCTTGGAGCTGTAGATTGCAGATGGTTACTACAGAAGCAATTAGGACATGACCAATTAAACAGATTCATCAGGTTCTAGAGTCCCTTGTGTGTACACAGCAGAGCTTCCCTTTCCTTTAAGATGCTGGTGTGATAGCAACGTCTTTAGACATAGTTCTCTTAAGATGTGATTTATTTGGTAGTCATCTTCTTTAAGTAGAAATACAGAGTAAGAATACCTGGATTCTTCTTTATTTTCTTTGAGCTATAGAATATGTTACCCCAGAAGGCACTAATGCAGCACAGGCACAGTACAGGTGTAAACAGGATGTATATGATGCCTTTGGTCTTTTTATCTAAATATGGCATTCAGATTTGCTTTATCTTTCCTGGAAGTAGATGTTTTTATGATGTAGCTGAAAGCAAATGAGATTCATGAGGATTAGCTTATCATACAGCAGCAACTTTCCAGCACAAGAAGTCTGTGTGGGAACTACATTGTTTATGGCCACTATGCTTTACAGTCATCCTGCTATCTGTAACACAGTCAGAGGCTCTCACTGTTTCTACATGCATGTACGTCCTTCATCTCACAGATTTGTAGTGCTGTGAGCAGAGCAAAGGAGTTCAAACGCACTAAACCCAGCTTGTTGTAAGGAAGTTCAGCACTCCCATCTGTTTTCTTCCACCATGAGTCATCAGATACAGGAATCGACCTTTGGCTTATTCCTAACATAGAGGGCATAGCTTCACTCCTGGCCTTGTCCAGCCATCTCCTCTTCCAGGCAGAGGTCAGCACTTTCCCAGACTGCTCCCCAGGATGTGAGCTAAGTCTGAGAAAGTCAGGATCACCAGCATGCTAGAATGCCCTGAGGCCGTAGTAGACTTCTAGGGAACAGGCAACTCACTGTAGTGACGTAGTCCGTGTTTCGCCAGAAAAAATGAAGCCTGAAAACTCCCTTTGCACCATTTTGCACTTTCATTGTCACCCCAGACCACTGTGCTCTGCTGATGACTTGTCAGTCCAAGTGTGAAGACATGAGATATAAAAATGATTTTGAGACTACTCAACTTGAAATGAAATCATGAAATTAGTATGATTGCCTTCCAAGTCTCTTTCCTTTGTTTTATGCTTCAGATATTGTTTTATGTGAATGAAGAGAAAAAAATAATAGACTGGGGGAGAGGAGGAGACATATTTGATTTTGTTCTGAGCAAATTTATGTTCAAAATCAGTGACACTTCCTCCAAGCAAACTCCTCCACTGTCAAATCTGGCATACATAAGTTTTTCTATGCTGCCAGGGTCCTGACATTTTATCCTGCAAGTAGCCCAGCTACTGGGTTCCTCTCTCCCCCCATCACCAAAAGAGCTCACAGATTTGTTTTGGGATGTTTACATCTGAAAATTTCTCCAGGAAGTTAAGCTACTAATTCAGTTTTTCCTCAGCCAGAGGGGTCCCTCTTTTTGGCATCTGTTGGCTGTGCTAGTGCGTCATCACTCCATGACAGAAAATCATGCAGGACCCTACACTTGCCCTTGTTGAATCTCATTATGTTCCTCTCCATCCTGTCCAGGTCTCGCTGAATGGCAGTACAGCCTTCTAGTGTATCGACCTCTCCTCCCAGTTCTGAATTGTCAGCAAACTTGCTGAGGGTACACTCTGTACCCTCATCCAGGTCATTGATGAATATATTGAACAAGACTGGATCCAGTACTGACCCTTGGGGCACACCACTAGATACAGGCCTCCTACTTGACTCTGTGCTGCTTATCACAACTCTCTGGGCTCTGCCATTCAGCCAGTTCTCAACCCACCTCACTGTCCACTCATCATAAGCCACACTTCTTAAACTTACCTATTAGGATGCTATGGGACACAGTGTCAAAAGCCTTGCTGAAGTTGAGGTAGACAACATCAACTGCTCTCCCTTCATCCACCCAGTCAGTCATGCCACCATAGAAGGCTATCAGATTGGTCAGGCATGATTTCCCCTGGTTGAATCCATGTTGACCACTCCTGAGAATCTTCTTTTCCTCCACATGCTTAGAGATACCTCGAGAATGAGCTGAGCAAGACCGGTGTTTCCCCTGGCATTCTCTGGATATGTGGCTATGCAACCTGATGGTTGGCACGCTCTTGGAAGAACGTTCTTGGTTCTTATCCTACTCCATCTGTGTTCTCTGTAATCTAAAGATTAAAGGTCTTTTTAAGAAGCTGAGGAATGAAGGACTAAAGGCTGTCAGTCTCAAATAAGGCGTTGAGCCCCAGTCTACTTGCTGTCTAAGCTTTCTCACGTGAAGTTTAGATGCTAGTTTCTGTTGTGCTTTATAAAATAAATGAAAGGTTATGAATGTCCTAATCCGTTGGGTAAGTCTTATTTAGGTCCCTTCAAAGCCTTCAGATTGTGGTCTTTTTCTGCATAGCCTTTACAGGTATGAACTAGACTCAGGGTCGCTCGGAGAGCTGCATGCAAGAATTCTCTTGCCTAGGAAGACAATGGCGAGAGATCAGGTAACATGACCACAGCCAGGGTTAGGCAGCAGGCAAGAAGGAATGGATTGCTATTTTTTATTTGCATGCTTTATTTTCAGCTAGGATATGCCAAATTAGGATTTAAATTCATAAGTATGTTGAAATGCATGGGAAGAGATCCTGTACTTTCCACCTGTGACTCTGGGGTTTTTTACCATATAGTGTGCATGTAGTATTGTTAGTAGAAGTTATTTAGTGGAAACAGCAAGGATTCTAAAGACAGTTTTGGGCTTTGGTGAAGGATGAAATGCACTAGTGTTGCAAATTCTACAAACAGTTTCTTTGACCAAAGTTTTGGTTAATGTCCTCTTGTGTACTCATGTTCATTACTTCAATGGGAGTCATAGATTACATAATGAAGAGTGGAATTTACTCTGAGTCACTAAAACAGTTTAAAAGATAATATTTTTACAATTAGTCTTTTAAAACTTCTCTGTGAGTTTGTTTGTACTGTGGATCATTCCATCCCAGAAACCCTTCACCTGAAGTGATTAGTTCAATAGAACAAGGGAGTTAGCTTGCAATCTGGGAAGATATTTCACATTGAATCAGGATGAAAAGTTGACCTAAAAGCTTTACCAGGATTCCTCCTAAAAGATATTTTTACATGTAGGTTGTTGTAAAGTGATAGTATTTTAAAAAAAAAAAAAAAGGTGGGAGGAAGGAAGTATATTGTTGATTACACTTACCCAAGGAATTTAATGTTGAAATCAAGACAGACTGAACCAGGGTGATGCAACGTGATGCTTTGTTATGATGTGATTGTAATTAATTTCTTAGACCAAGTTTAAAATAAGTTTTTAATCTTGTTGTTATGGGAAAACAAAACAAAACACCCCAAACAAAACCAAGCAAACCAACAAAGAAGGACTTAGCTGGTGGGAGATGCCTCCTTGCAGTCTTGAACTAGTTGCTCTTGTTAAACTAGTGAGTCTTAAATGCCAGGAAGTGCTTTTGCTGCTTTACTGCATCTGTTTTGATCCCCCTCCATGACTACAGTCATTTGGATAAATCTGTGTTTATAGAAAGAGATTTCTGAGCATCCAATATATACCACAGTCTCTCTCATGAAGGGACTCAACACAAGGATAATTTTAAAAGAGCAAAGGAAAAGAACTCTATTCTGGTAATTTTATTTCAGAATATAAAGCAAATAGAGTGAAATCTGTGTAGAAGACTGCCAGCTTAATAAGTTCCTGCAACTCTGATCTGTGAGGTTGGAAGTGAAAATTAAATTGTGGTTTTTTGTCTTTATAATATTTCAGTGCTGTTTATAAATTATTGGTGAATTTGCAAGTAAATGGGGGAAAAGAAGGTGAAGAATTCCTATTTGTGCAACTTGGAAACTTAGCTTGATTCCCGAACATCAAGCTGTTTTGCTCAACTTCATTTATTATTTCTAAACAGTACGGGAAGTTCTGTAAGCAAATCAATCTTATGGTTAAACATAACTTTAAAAGAATGCTTCTAATTTCAGTGGATTTGTGCACCGGTAGTCAATAGAGACGAGTGCATGAATCCTAGCATGGTAAAAGCATTTTCAGCAGCCTATTGATAATACAAAAGAAACAGTACAATTTGCCTTGCTTTGTCTCCTGCTATCCTTGAGGATCAGAAAATGAGAGAAAATGTATATTTTGGCACATTCCTAAGATACCTCATTTTATAGTACCTAGACAATCTACAACAGTGTTTGATAACTATTGAGTTTGCTGAAATAATACCTCATGACAGAGATGTAAGCCTGACCTCATACCAGGCTCAGGTTTGTTTCATGAGACGTTCATTCACCTGTATTTACCCACAAGAATCATTTTCTATAAAAATGTAAACTGTATCTGGACTTTTTTCTTTAATTCTATCTGGTTAAAAAAAGTTACCTCAGATGAAAAAAATAGTAATGACAATTTTGGCTGGTTCCATATTTAAGACTTTTGCAAACAGGATTGATGGAAAATAGAATGAATTTCGTCTCAAATTGGGCAGCTTATGCAGATTTTTTTTGTTATTGTAGATTATTGTAGTTGTAAGGGATGAAAATCCTTGGGAAGGAAAAGAGAGAAAGAAAGAAAATAAACTTACCCAAACACTGTACTGTCATAAGGGATCTCTCTGATCACATTTGTTTCAGAGCCATACATGTATACAATACTTTCTGAGCTTAACCTTTTGCTTTCTTTTGTCCAGATGCAGCTGGGCTAGAGTAGGCATAGTGACTTAAAAGACATTAAAAACTGTTGATTAAGTTGACAGTGCATTTAGAAAGTAATTCTTCCCCATGAAGCAACTTGAGGCACCTTTTGGAATAAATCTACTATATTTTTTCTAGTATTTTCTTGATTTTATAGTAGATTTAAATATTTTTGTATTGGTGGCTCAAAAATTCATAGGATATACATTTTCTATAAAACTGTAGGTGTTCAGAACAGAGTATAGAACCTTTTGTGTTTCCTCTCTGCTAAATTGTCCAGCATTATCTCAGAGATTCAACATCTCTAGTGTTGTTAGTAGCGCAGAGCCTGACTTCTAAATTGTATGCAATTGCCACATCACCTGCAGTGAGTCAGTAGTTCCTTGAGATTTATGGTGCTCAGTAATCCAAGACATTTAAGACCATGGGAGTTTTGTATTTTAATTAATCTTTGATCACTGTTCCTTCCAATGAGAATAAATTGAGATGGAATAAGTGACTTGTATTTTGCTTGCTTCTAAAAATTTGTTTCTGTTCAGAGAACTGTTCTGATGGGTTCTCATTGAGACTACACAGAAGAACAGAATCTAAAGCAGTAACTCAGAAGTAATTCTTTTATATGATTCTGGGAAACTTCTTGAAACAATTACAAATAAACATATTTGTAATCTGTGGAATACTCCAGACATCAATAGAATTTCACTGATCCAGAAGTTACTTCTTGGAAAGCAATGGCTTGTCTTTAATTTATTATGTGTAGCTCTTACATTATCTAATTGTCTAGCCTTGATTTCTTTTGCTTGCTCTTATTTCCATGTTACCAAAGGAGCTCAACTTTTATGTGAACTACTGTTTGATCCTTTCTGAAAATTGGGCTGTTGTGTTATTCACAGTACATTACTTATAATCTCAGGGGAAAACTGTCATTTGGACTTTGATTTTTGCCTAAAACTGAGAGCTCTGATTTTACACATAGCTTGAACATGTGTTTACATTTGGAGTTAATGGGAAAGTTATTTCCTTGGTTGGGATCAAAGCATGTAGTACCTTCTTAGATCGAGTCCTTATAAAGGTAGGGAGTCAGATGCTGCAAAATGCAAAAGATTAAAATGGCTAGTAGTGTTTTTCCACTTCTTATGGCTCTGTCTGTTGTAAGTCTTTATGTCAGGGATACTTGGGTAATATGGTATATTTACCATAGCATATAGGAAGGTAGCAGTAAGGGCCTTTTGCTTGACAAGCCTTTCTCATAGCAAATCGCCACGATGTATTAGACTTGCCAAGAGGCAGGCATGATTGCAGGGATTTTAAGTTGAGCCTACAGACCTTGATAATACAAAGGACACGTGATAACATCTCTTCCATTAGCAGCTATTATGATAGCTTTTTTCTGCTCTCTGTGGTATAAATAGAGTCTTAATACAATAATCCCATTCCATTTCTCCGCTACTGTGGTGCATCCCGTTGCACATGTTGTCAGAGATAAGAAGGAAAGAGACTGGGGAGGTGGGGCTATTTTTTTCCCCTTATACTGTTTTTTAAAAATTATGCTATTGTCTTTCTTATATTTTTGTAAGAGAATGACAGAGCTTCAGTTAATCTAAGAAAGGCACCATTTGGCCTTGAGAGTTCACTGACAGCTTTCATTCAAGTGAACAGCAGAGGATGTAGCATAAAAGGCAGAGGACACCAGCCTTACATGCTGTCTAAGAAAATTATTTTCAGAAAATCAACATGTTTTCTGGAAAACTGAGCTGCAGCACATTGAGGAGAGTGCAGATGGCATTTCTGCTTGGCTTTTACAACGGGCTCAGATCTTGGTAATTCTGTGACTTGTGTTTTATTTCCAACATACAGAATCTTGCTCTAAAAGTAAAAAGCAAAATACACAGTTAGCATTGAAGGTGAGACTAGCTGCATCACCTATAAGGGTGTCTGTATTTTCACTGTTTTCAGTTCGCTGTTGCTTTAAACTCTGCTCAACATTAATCATTTGAACTTCAATTTTCCAGGTGAGATGTATGCCTCAGGCTAACTGTAATTATGAGGAAAATACCTGTTTTTTTCAGAAAACAAGAATGAACAAAAGCACGTTATTTTGTTCCTGTTAGAAGGAATTCTGGCAACTTTTCTCTGAGTAGTTTCAGCAACTTGAGTGCTGGCAGCAAAAGCTCCTTTTATGATGGATGTTCTTTTGAAAAACTTCGTTAATTATAAGCATTTTAAAGAGATTATTACTAGAACTCTGGAAATGGTGAAGATATTTGTCCATGATGAGCGTGTCAAAGCCCAGAATTTGGTAGGACTTCCATTACAGTTTCACCTGTAATCTTCTACATGGTCAGATTTGGTTGAACACTAGGCGCAGTAAAGGAGACTATCTATCTCCTGTGCTTCCTTGATGTAGTCCAACTGTATGCTTGACATGGATATGGATGTGAAAGTGCAAAAGAGTGTTGATAAGGACCCCAGGGAGGAGGGGACAGAGATGGAAATCGGGCAGAGGATGAAATGGTGAATGGGAAGTAGAAGTTGGAAGTTAGTGGGTGAGAATGGATTAGATGATGAGGAGTGGAAAAGGTGACAGAACCTTGAACTGCACGAGAAGAAGACTGCGACCCACTGTGATATGGAAGAAGAGGAACATAGGTGATAAGGATCAGCATATGGAAAGAGCAGGGCATCGCTGAATAAGAAGTCAAACCACTGAGCACAGAGATGTAGAAGATGACAGTAAATGAGGGTCACTTGTGATGAGTTCAGGTCAGGAAGAGAAAAAGGAAAGAGACTTGTGCTAAATTGAGAGTTGCCAGACAAAATGGAAATAAGGAACAGCTACATTGGGAAAGAGAGCATCGAAAGTGTGCAGGGACACTGCCAACGGTGAAAAATGGCCATGAGGAAGAGAGTGGAGAGGCAGAGGACGAACTGGAGGGAAGAGAGCAGAAGAGACCATGGGCGGGTAGGAAGCTGTGTGCTGCATGGAGTGCGCTCTCCTCCGGAACTGGGAGCAGACCTGGGGTGCACCTCTCCTCTCCCTTAGCAAGCCTTTGTAAAATCTCCTGTTTCTGTCTGCATGGCTGCTGACAACACACTGGTGGTTTGCCTGCTTCTGCCAGTTCTGTTCTTCCCTTAAGTGGCAAGGCAGAATGTTAAGTGATTCAAAAGTTCTTAATGTGATGACTTACACCACATGGAGATATGATGTCATATTTTAAGCTTGCTTTTTTCCCCCAGATCTGAACCATATCAGAAGTGCTTCTTGAGAAGTGGAGAAAGACTGCTGTTATTAATTATGATACTATCTTTAATCAGAGGCACAGACTACTTTAAACTTTACCTTTCCTGATTTTTAGCACATGATTTGCTAATCTTATTTTACTGCAGGTCTGTGCAATGTGTTTGTGCAATATGCAGGTGATTTGATACTACCCAGGCTCTGGTTGTGAAATACCCTTTAACAAATTTTATGTAATAATACTAGAATGCCTTCCTAATCATTTTAGGAAGGAAAACATTGGAAAGTCTCTAATACAACAGGCAAAAGGGTGGGGAGCTGGTGATTTCAGTGAGGTCCTAGCAGAAGCTGGCATGGTGGCAATATGCAATCACATACTGGTTATGGATGAAATCTAATCCACTTAAACTAGAATTTAAAATAAATAATAGGGGAGAAGAGAGGAAAGGAATAATGGTGGAAAGAGGCTTGTATAAACAACTTCCTTTATAACCAATTTGTATTATTACATTTCTGCCGAACAACAGATATAGTCCAGGTTTTTCTGAATACAGAAACCAGACGGTTTTTAAAGCAAAACATTAATCGCACTTATTTACTTCTACAGTGACAGTGCACATTTAAACAATGCATCTTTGTTTTCTTTTTTCAAAGATTTATTGAAGTAGACAACTGTTAGTGACTCTCAGGAGCCATTCAGGGAGTCAGATTCAGAGTCCAAACTTGGTGAGGAAACCAGAGGTCTGTTCTTATAGTCCCCTGAAAACAGGGAATGATCCCACAGGGGCATCGCTGGTGAGGTAAGGAAAGGTAGGGGCAATTCAAGACATAAGTAGATAAGTGGGTGTTGTTTTGGGAGTTCTTTCTGAAATTAAACATGCTTATTTGGTTTGTGACCCACCACAAGATTATTTCATAGTATCTTTAAATGGTTTTGAAATCTTTTATATCTGGTTAATTATCTATTAGGTAGCACAGATGCCCATTATATGCATTGTACTACTGCTAAGACTTTCTTAGTTGTTTGCTTTGTTTTTTTCTTGGTTTTGGGGTGGTTTTTTGTTTGTTTTTTGTTTTTAATTTTGGAGAAAAAGGTTATTACACTCATTCTTGCCATCAAGAACATTTAATAGTTTGATTTAATCCTTTATGTCTAGACCAGAAATCCTGTCATCTGACAGTCTATCATCTCAAATTCTTGCCTGTGCTTTGAGGACCCAACACTGGCAACAGCTGTGAAGGAATGAGAGGACTGAGAGTGAGGTAGGAGGAAGCATAAATAATCTTTTCAAGTTGGGAAATTACAAGCAAAGTTTACCCAGGCACATGGGACTAGTCATTCAACAATTCAGCTGTTGCTGAGAATTACCCATCTTTTTCTGACATCTGTCTTTAGGGATAGACAATTTCCTCTGCCCTTTCTCCCTGCCTTTCCCCTGCTGTTTTGGATGTGGAAGGAATGGGTGTTGTGCTTCCTTTATGTACCTTGGTTTGCTGAGCACCACATGAAGGATCTAGGTATGATTAATTTTTCAGGCCAGATAGATATGGACAGCTTTGGTGACATGGGTCCTATTAAATTCCCAGAGATACTGCTGCAGTTCTATCATCAGCTTGAGAAATATGCAGGGGGAGGAGTAGGTAAAGTGGCAGGACTAGATTCATCTCCATGGCAAAACGCTGATATTTTCTGCTTGTGCATGTGCGGTTTTGTCAATTTGTATTTGAATAGCCTACAAAGGCTACTTCATATTTATGAAGAAAAAAAGTCACAATACGAATTAAACTGGGAAGAGTTTTGCTGAGTGATTGAGTGATTGTGCTGTTTTCTTTGTTATTCTGCTTGAAAATCTTGTTCCTAGGTTGTGGAACCTGCAGTAAGGCAAATAATGTTACTGAAAATTTACTATTTAAAATAAGCATGGTGGGTGGCAAAAGCTAGATGTTAAAACCTGACCGGGAAACTGTAAGCATTTGTTGTGCAAATGGATTTGGCTTTAATTGAGCAAGCATAAGTTTGGCTCTACCAAGTAATTTGCAGAATGAGATGTCTTTACGGAACAGTAAATTCCACTTTTCTTTCAGCGTTACTTTTCTAGGAAAGATGCTTTTATTCTATAGCACGAGTTCTGCCGAGCACCTCCCATGAAGCTAAGAACTGACTAAAGTAAAATGCATAATGACTATGTGTCAGATAAGACAGTGATGAACTGTGTTTCTTCAAAGAGTGAGAAGGAAACTTGCTTTCCTTCCGTTGACATCAGAAGCAAATCCATAGCCCACAGGGCATTTAAAAGTACATTTTCTATTTTCAAAGGAGGATATTACTGCTAATACAATAATTGCCTCTGGCTAGTTTCCTTTGAATTCCTTTCTAATTTTTTTGTTAGACAAGTTAATTATTTCATCATTTAAATCATAAAGTGGTAGCAATCTGCTCCATAACACGTGAAGCTTTTACTGTAACATATTAATGTATAAATGTGCAAAACGTTTATATCTTTCTTGTCTGGTAAAAATAGTCCACTCTGTTGGCTAAAGTTCTGCATCAGATAAATGGCTTGTTTAGAAATCGCACAGGTCTGATTGTCTGATGCAAGATTATGGTTTTACATATTCTTTAAAAACAAACAAACAAACAAACAAACAAACCAAACTTAAGTTGTATTTTGGATGCCCATTTACATTAGTACAAAGTACACACAAAATGCTAATAAGAACACCAGTGTCCCTAAGCCAACTTTGCATCATCAAAATACTGCAAAAAATCACAGCAATGTATTGTAAAAGAGACCTTATTCAGGGTAACTTTGGTACTCAACATGGGTCCTAATGTACATTACCTGAAAATCATAAAGAAAAATGCTTAGCCTTCAGACAATTTTCTGTAAAAAACAAAAACAAAACCAAAAAAACCCAAAACACTGAAAGCAAAGTGAAGAACGAAGTATTTAAAATATGTTAAATGTTAATTTTCTCCTTTTTTTAAAAAAAAATGGAAATACAATAAAATAATTGTATTTGAAGCATTATTCAGCATAATTGCTGTTGCCTAAAGAAAGGACTTCAGCTACATTCTCTTTTCATACAGAAGAGTATTTGAAGTCTAGTGTTGATGATGAATTTTATAGCTTTGATATTCTTGCAAGCCATGGTGAAATGAGTGATAGAGCCTAGTGCTAAAACTGTAACCCTAGAAATATTTGGCTTTATTTTTCCTTTAATCACATGCAGGGAGGGCTTACTTTCAATCCCTTCCATGTTAGTCCTAGTAAACTTTTAGAGTTTCCTGTTCTGATACTGTGAATTGTTTGGACTTAGGCCTGGGTAATATTTATCTGGTTTAGAGATTTTTTTTGGTGGTTATTAAATGTTACGGCATGGGTCCTATTGCACGTATTTAATTTGAAGAGGTTTCCTTTGTCTCAGGAGCCTGCTAGTGGAAAGTTTAGTCACTCTGACAGTAATCAGGAATTGTATCATCAAATTACATTGTTAATGTTTATGGTCCCTATTTTTCATTCATGAGAATGCTGGCTTAATCACAATCGAGTGGTACCAAATAACTTTCCAGGTTTTATTTTGGTTTGATGGCTTGGCATGCAGTACACTTAAAGTCAAAAGATCCGGAGAGGGTTTTCAATGGTTTACTATCAGAACAAAGTTTCAGTATTTTACCTGGAAAGGAAGAGGGTTGTATTCTGACCCTCTTCTAGGGACTATGCAATTATGCATTGTGCTTTGCTGTATTTCAATTAAACAGACATAGTTCTGTGTGTAACAGCCCAGGTGCCAAACTTACATCTGTGTTGCTCGCATAACACTGCATCCTGCTAGCTCTTTATTTTTCAGGTATTTTTCATCTGATTATATAGATTGATATAGATGTATAGAAGAATGGTGTGAAATACTGCTGCTTTCACTATATTAGCTGATATATACCTCTTGTGAGGTAGGAGTTTGAACCTCGATCGCTGATACCCTGGGAAAAATGCCCAACTGGAAACAGCACACCAGTGATCTTTGGGGAAAACTGATCTTTTTGGTGTTAGGTGAGCTCAGGGGCAACTGCCAGAGAGCACCCAGTCTGAAGCTGCTCATTAGGTTAGACATAAAAGATTCTCTGAATGCTCAGCCCTCAAAAGCTTGGGGTACTCCTGCTGCAGCACAAGACATTTTAGGTGACTGGGAAGGTTTACTAAGCAAAAAGTAATTGTCTGTGGGGTTGGTCATGGATTCTGAGGATTCAGTTTGGATCCTAAAATCCTCCTAACAAAGGCTCTTAGTAGGTTTGGCCATAAATATTTGCACAGTGTTGTAGGTGTCTGGCCATGGACGTGCTGAGTTTGCCAGCTCTTTGACTGAAATGCCAAAGTAGAAAGCCCACAGAATTGTTCCTCTAAGACACTGAGGTTTGTTCTCTTTGTAGGTTGAATGAGGTTAGGAGAGCTGAAATACGCTGCTTGTGTCAGGGTTAGTTAGAAGGCAAGGAGTTACGACTCAGATGCTGTCTGAGCAATGGTCTCCTGGGGCTGTATCTTGTACAGTGACAATAGCCACAGTTGTGAGCTGTGCTTCATGTGATGGTTTAGCCTGTTCATCTTTCCTGTTCTGTTTCCCTGAGTGTACATATTCATGCCAAATGTTGGGCAACACACCCATAGCAGTTCATGCAGGTAAAATGGATAAAGAGTGTGTAATCTGTTGGTGCACAATCTTGATTCAGGTACAGTCATGGGATCAGCAGTGCAGATTTATTAATTCACTCAACCTAATTTATTCTGCTGGATATTTTTACAGTTGCTTGTGGGATTTAGTCTTGATTGTTTCTTAATCTCTGAACAGCAAGTTTTACAACTAATTGTTCTGTGGTTATTCATATAACCAGTGTGTGTGGAGAATTAAAATGATCTCAAATCCATATCCAATTCTTTCCCTTGATATGTATGAATGTCTTTCTTAAGTCAATAGGAGTGATCCATGCCTAATACAGTTGTGGAAGTCATTGTCAAAGATTAAGATAGACGCCAAAAGTATAAATGGTTTTAAAAGGATTAGATAAATTTGTAAAGGCTAAGTCTTTTGGTGACTGTTACTACATGGCATGCTCCAAGTGTTGCTTCCAGTTCAGTGAGACTCAGAAGTGCTGGTGGGTAGGAGCTGTGGAGATGGGCTGTGTGATGCTCCTCCAGGTTCAAATCTCCACCCTGGCCATGGCCATGTGTTGAGTTTGGTCTCCTTTGATCTTTGACCAGGCTCAGCATGGCTGCTCTTACATTTTGATCCTATCTATGTTGTTTTGTCTCAGGATTTGGATTTTTTTCCCCCTCTGTTACATTAGTTAAGTCTATTGTCAGATAGCTAGCTTGGGGGGAGGAGGGGGAATAGATTCTGGCAGTCCTATTGACTAGAAGAACGTTACTTTCCAGATGGCTCTACGCACTGCTTATTGATTTATACCTTACTTCCCATTATATCAATTTTGTAAGCCTTATTTGCATTTATTATTTTATAGACACATGTTTAAGAGGAAGAATCCGTTTTTTCATATGTATCCTTTTGATTCTTTATACGGTCACAATTATTCCCTTCTTCAGTCAGTAATGAACACACAGTAAATCAGAAATTTATTTAAAGATTTTATAATCCCTCTGATTAGTTTGGCACAATCTTGCAATTGAAGATTGTGCCTGTGCTGGATGGAATGGTGTAAATGATAATTTCATAGTGCAATTATTTTTGTCATGGTCCTAAAGGTAGCACAATCATCTAAGTGCCTGATGCCAAAATGAATTATTTGCATGAGAGACTTCAGGATGACTATTTGCAGAGGGATGAAAGGCAATGGTGAATGAAGGCACCTCCTATTACACAAATATCGACAGAATTACCCAATGTCTTGTAGGACTGAACTACATTTTGTTGATCAGTCTGACTTGCAAGATTCCTGTCTTAGGGATTTAAACTTGTTTTGAGTTTGCCAAGGGGAACATATCACAGGAGAACATGTGAGTCAGCATCTCAGCTGCTAAGGCCAGAGTGCTAATGGACCCAACAGTGAAATTCCTGCAAAACATTTTCATTTTAAAATGTGTGAAAAGAACAGAACATTTATTCGTGTATGTTAAAAAAGGAAAAGAAGAAGGGTGAGAGGTTTCTTGGTTTGTTGTTTTGTTCTGGGGTTTGTGTTTGGTTTTTTTTTTTGTTTTGTTCTGGTTTTTTTCCCAAAAATTGCATGACAGTACAATTAGTTTAGGAAATGGTAATAATGCTTATTCAAAAAAGCCTCTGTGGAGATTTAGTGCAGACAGGGCATGCAGGAAACCTGTAGGCTGAAGAGGACTGCTCCGTATATGTCTTTACAGTGTGTTTTATACATGGAAGTGACACAGTGCAATGCTGCTTTTTCATGCTTCATGTGAAAAGAAAAATGGAACAAAATAGTAGAAAATGCTGTTGCTGATCTAATGAGTTTCAAAATGCAGAATAATTCTGCTAAGCTTAGAACATCCTCTGGCAAGTCAGAGCTCTCATGCTGTCATCAGTAGGAGGGCTGCTAAAAATTAAAAGGATTAGGCAAAGCTAGCTGGTCCTCACCAGTGGGGCATGTGATACCTTCTCCTGCTCTATTGTTCAGGGTGAGGAGGCATAGCTGGGGCTGGGGGAAGAGATGTGCAGCAGAAGACTGTGATAAAAATTGAGGAGATTGCTGGTGGTCTCTAGGACTTTCTTTGAACTGTGCTTAACCCTGGGGTCAGTGGGTCAATTATTACGCCCTGGTGCTGAATGGCAGATGAGCGGAATCGTGAGCGGGTGGTGGGGAAGGATAGACGTGGCACATTTGGGAAAATTTTTTCCAAGGCTTGTTTAGAGTGCATAAGGCAGTGCGAAGTGAAGAGCCGGTTTACCAGAAGCCACCTCGTCAAGCAGCGCAGCAGGACCTTTCCTTAAGCAGGGTAAATTGGCTCACGTGGAGATCGATGTCATTCAGCTGGATCGCTTCCAGTTCTAGTTGGGGCAGAGCTCGAGCGCTGCCTTATCTTGTAAATGCATGTCAATAGGGACCCACAAAGTAATTGGGAAACTGGAGACAGGTTTTTGGTCTGTGCCAAAAAAATGATGAGGAATCAGTTTACTAAGCTTTAGGATACATACATGCTGGCGGCTTAGGCTTCTCCAACCTCCCTTCTGACTTGCAGCAATTTGGGAGCCTGATCAGCTGAAGTGCATGTGCAGTTACAGACAGCCGTGCCTATCCCTGTCAGACGTCAGGCGTCCCGGCACAGTGTATTGATTCGTTGGAGCACACTGATTACTAACTTACACGGCTTTTCACTGGCCGCTTACAGTGAAGGAAGCCTCCTGGTAGCCACCCCCAGAGAGGGATTAGGAACACAGTGTCCTTAGTTTACCTTTATTTTTGCTAACGTACAAAGGCACAGTAAGAAGTGATGGAATGCTGCGGTGCTGTGTAGTGATGTCATACCGCTTGAGAGCAGCTGGAGCGCAACCAGCAAGCTCAGGTTCCTGCCCAGGTCACCCGCTCTGCTGGAGCTGTCTGGAGGTCAGCATTCCCATCCGCATGATATCCATCTGCTGATAAAAGGCTACTGCAGACGAGATATGGATTTACAGTGTATCCGTGACTACAAGCAGACACCCTAACAGCTACTGATGGGCTTACCCCCATGAATCTCTCTAATCCCTTTTAAAACTGCTCATGCTCTTGGTCTCCATGACACCCTGTGGCAGTCAGTACCACAAATAAAACGCACTGTATAACAAAACCAGAACAAACAAAAAATCACAAAAAAATCTTGCCTTTAGTTTGTTGTGGGGGTTTTGTTTGTTTGTTTTGGTTGGTTGTTTTTTTTGTTTTGTTTTTCTGGAAAGCTTTGTGTCCTGACAAATTTACTACGTGCCCTCTATTTCTTATGACTTCATAGATTTATGACATGCCCCTCATCAACCACTTATTTCCCAGGAAATGTATAGCAAAAATTTATAGCAATTTGATATAACTTAATCATCATTAAATTAGTATCAATTGCTGGATTAGCAATTCACATTGATAATTTTTAGTTTCAAAGAAAGCTTTTTGCATTGTAATTGTTTCTGCAAGCTCTCCATGTAGTTGTCAAGTTAAGTAATTTCTTAAGGACTGACACTTTTAAAGAATCAGTTTTGAGTTCTTCTAGAATTCATTCTGTACCTTATAAATATTTTATCTTAATTCCAGTTTCTGCTTCCCCTGGAAGTTTAACAAAAAAAGAGTAAGACATGCCAAGTAACATTACAAAGTTAGTACTAAAAATGCTGGATGTTCATTGTAGTAAATGATGAAAGGAAAACACCTTTTTGGTTTTATTTCACTTTGCAATACTTTGAAGATACTGCTTTTCTGAAAATAAATGAGACTCGATTAATTAGTATAATTCTAGGTCATGGAAAGGTGAGAATATCTACCTTGTGATCGCATTTCATTTCAAAAGTGGAGAGGATTCAAAGGCCGAGGAGAGGCAGAGGCTGGCCAGAAGTCCCAGCCAGGTGTTCTTGTTCATGCTGGTTCTTAGCTGCAGAGGCTCTTTCTTATACAATAGCCTGTGCTTAGGTAAAGCAAAGCAGGGTGGCAGCTGAGAAACTTGGAGTTTTACGTCATGGCACCTTAGTTTCAGACTTACAGGCATATGTGCCACAGGGGCAGATGTCTGAAAAACAAGTGTAATTCTTGTTTAGCAAAAAGGAGGAGATAAGAGATTCACTTTTTTCCCATGCACGAGGAGGGGGGGGAAGTGAAAAATATTCTACTATTTTTCCCATAATCTTAATTAAAAAAATAAAAATTGCACACAAACTTGGAAAACCAGTGTTTGCTGTCTTTGTTTAAAAGTGCCCGATGAAAACCATTTTGGCATGCTCAAAGAGTAAAATTCCTCAACTCTACGTAGGTAGATACAAGGAGAACCTGAGGTCAGTACACCAGCAGCAAAACTGCTGTAAAAGGGGCTTCATCACTGCCTGAATCAGTTCAGCCACTTAATGAGTGACTCTATACTAATAGATACAGAAGATAATTCTTTTATAATTCAAGGGGAAACGGGCTTTGTCTAATGAAGAAAACAAGAAATGCCATCATTTGGCATTGAAACTTTATGCATTTTCCTTGGGTTCCAAAGAATATTTCTTCCTGTCATTCCCTTTGACAATTTTTCCTTGGGCTGATGTTTCATAATTACATCACCTGGAGAGAAAAACAGACTCATAAGCCTTTTTTCTTCCTGGTTTTTTTTTGTTTGGTTGGTTTGTTTTGTTTTTTAGAAAGGACATCCTTTAAGGGATCATCTAATGAATATAGATTATATTTTTAAGAAAAAGTGGCATAAAGTGTTTTAAAAGTAAAGTAAACACAAGAAACCATAGATTGTTATCTTCCTAATATATACATTTGAACACTTACTGTGCTGTTTAGGAGAAGAAAAATTTAAATTTTCTGTAATTAGTAAGGCAGGTGGTGAATTGGGAGCTCAAGAAAGCTGCCCTCTGTTTGCCCTGTTCAGGTTTGTTCTGGTTTCAGTTTGGTTAAATATACTGTCATTCCTGCTGTGCATGAAAACAACCCACTTCAGTAGCTTGGGACCTCTCCCATGCCATTCCCTGAGCTGTTCCAGAAGATTTAAGAGCAGACCCAGAGTGGTTGTGTTGTACACTCATGGGTCTTCCATGTTAGCGGGGTGGGGTTGGACCCTTTAACTTCACAGTGTTGCGGATGAAGGTGTTTGACATAGTTATGATTTAGTCAATTCAGAATTTATTAATGGTATGAGGTAGGTCAGAGGTTAAATTTTAGCAGCGCTTAATGATTGACCAATTTACAGTAATTCAGTAAAATATATTATGATCTAAACAGTGACAATTACAGATTTGAAGATGACAAGATTCACATTAACTTACTATAAGGTGTCTTAAATCAAAGCATATACATACATATATATATATACACATAAACATAAAACATAAGACAAACAGATACAAACAGACAAACAGAAATCTTTGGGTCAGTGATATATGCCACCTACACTCGTAAAGGCAAATGTATGTATTTGAAGACGTATATAAGTGGAGAGGTGGATGAAGGAAGCTAGCTTATAGCTAAAGTTTCCCTCTTTGAGTTCAGAGTCAATTCTCCCAACGCATCGGCATTACTCAGCGGGCGATAGTTCAGCCTGGAGAAGGCTGATGATTCTCACGAAGTTTGTGTCTGAGAGGTGTCTCAGCTCAGGGGAGGTGGTGGTGGTACTGGTCCCAGGCCGCTGCGGTCCAGGAGAGCTCCAAAAGGTCTCACGTAGAATCGCTGTTCATAGGGTCTGAGATAATTGGCTTTTGTCAGGTACTTTTCCACTTCGTCCCAGTTCAGCTGATGAAATATTCTGGTACTTTGCACCGGCTGTGCAGAGTCAGAACCTTTCCGGTACCCCCCCGTTTTGGGCCGTGGCTCAGGCACAGGTGCAGCAGGTTGTCAGGAGGTGATCGATTATCACTGTTGTTCCCAAGTAATGAGGGAACAAGAACGTTAAGGTTCAAGCACAGATGTGCCAGGCCGTTACCCTTCCCGTTATGAGGAAGCCAGAACAGGCACATCAAAGGGGTGCCTCAATGCTCTGGTCTGCTGCTCAGGTATGCGGCCCGGAAAAGGGGGGGAGAGATTGCGCCAAGAGTGGCTCAAGAGAAGGGGGAGTAGCACCACCACACCTAGTGACTGCCACGCTGTGCAGTGTGTAGCAAACAGGTACCATGCTCTTTGGATTTTTGTGGCCTGCTCTATTCTCTCTATTTCCATGAAACAACGTGACTAGTGATGCTAATGTTCAAATGTAGGGGCACTTTTGGATTTTCTTTTTGGAGCATCTCAGGGGGAAAGCGTTGAACTGGAAGTCTGAGAAAGACCTGGATATGCATATCTGACCTGAAAAGGTGGTGTTTGAATTAACATTAAGGACATCAGCAAAAGAGTGATAGAAAACACACATGAGACTTCATGCCTGGATCTCACCACTACCTCCAAGAAATGAGCTCAAGCTGTGAATTTGATATGGATCCATATTTCAACCCCTTAATAGTCTAGAGGTCTTTAGCTCTAGGGATTTGATTTGGGCTGTGTGAAAGACAGAAGTCAACTGAAAAATTTTAAGTCTGGGATAAAGTTTAAATCTAAACAGTCCCAGAGCTGAATAGAGTTTGAATTTGTAGTTATGGTTGGAGCCATTGTTCACCTATAAATATAAATTCACTCATAATACGACACAAGAAAGTAAGATATAGATGAGAAAGAAGCTGCTGTTAAATGAGAAACAGATTTGTTGCTCTAATGAAATTAAAAGAATAGGGGTGCAAGCCAGCAAATGTATTGTATTGTATTGTGAGAAAAAAATGTTTAATTTCCCATTTGTGATAACACTGAGAAACTAAATAGGGCCACGGTATGAATGTTCCTTCATGCAGCACTTATTGCTGAGAGCTGGCAACATATGAAACCTTCCTACTCTAGGCTGCTTGCCTAAAACCTCCTACCCCTGCCTTCCCTCTGACTTGACACCGCAATAGACCTTTTGAAGACTGTTAGATATGCCTTAAAAAAAGAAAGTCTTCAAGAAAATTGCCAGGATTTTTGTACTTATATGTATTTAAGATGCCAGCCACGTATGTGGACATTTTGCAATAAAAAGCATGTATCCATTTTGGCAGTGGGTGCCTTGTAGTATTAGGTCCTGAAAGCCAGATGTAGAAATCTTTGTTCTAAATATAAATATTGTTGGACTTGTAAATCAGTAATATTTAAGTAGTAGAGAGATACTTAGCCTACATGGAGAAGATAATGTATTTTCAAGCCATAAAAGAGAATGAAGGGTGATCTTTACCCCATTTTCTTTCTTCTATTCTCCTCGTCCCTCCCTCCACATAATTTATCCCCCCCCCCCCCTTTTTTTTCTTTCTTCTTTTTTACCACTGATTATGAACTACTGGATTTGGTGCTTAAACTGTGCAGGGTTAAAAGTATAGCTTTCCTCATATTTCTGAACTTTCTTCCATAAAAAGCTTAGGAAGATGATCTCTAATTTCACTTCCTCAGCATGAAAAGTAAAACATCTGGTTGTCTTAGTTTCCCACCCCAGCAGCTGACTTTCAAGAGAGCAAATAAGCAATGACATGCTTAAGATTAAAAAACAAAAATCTGCTATGTACATGTTGGCATGGGAGAACAGCAGTGTGATGGAGAAAAGCATACAAGTTTCTATAGCACTCATAATTACAGAGCATAGATAACAGCCTGCAGTTAACACTTTAATATGTCCTGGCCCCTGCTCTATTTTTTCTGGCCATTGTCAATGGAAAGTTGATGGTAACAGCTGGTTGGGGATTCCCCTGAAATGAATATAACCAGCTGCTGCGTGCTGGTTCTTGCTTCCCCCTTCCTCACATACATGTACTTTGAACACGTGTCTGGGGCAAGAGCAGGTTCTGCAGCGGGGATGGTTATGACAAGCAGAGGAATCAGGAGGGGCTTTCAGCAGGACCTAGGTTAGAGCACTCTGGAAATAACTCTTTCAGTGTCAGCTTGCTTCGATACTGTCCATAGTGGCCTCAAGAATAGCAAAGCTGGGGAAGGAGACTCTGTGTGCTTCCATTCCTAATCATCAGGTAATGCCTGGACCCAGTAGAGGATATGACTTTGAATTCAGCCCCTTCATCTGTTCCACTTACTTGCACCTTGAAATTGAGCATTTTCCTTTTTATATTAATTTTCCAGGTTCCCTTCAATGGCCAATATTATTATGATGACAGCTATATGGGGATATTCTGCTTACTTCAACTTTATTTATTCCTAATAGTGGTCAGGCAGGACAACCCGTTCTTCATCTGTGTGCAATACCTTGAAGACAGAAGTTAAGGGCAGTGGTGGAAGAGACGTACAACTGTCTTCCAGATTTTGTGCAATGGCTGTAATTTTAAAAACAATGAACTGGGATCCTCTCAGTAATCTCTTGCAATATATTCCTCATCGACAAATGTCTTCAAATATACTTATGGTGAGATTCTACCATAGCTGGTTCTCCACAGAAAGCCTGGCTGCTTCAGGACCTCACATTGTGCTTCTGTATGGAAGTCAATTTCCTGGAGAGGGCCAAAGAATTCATAGGATCAAAGGCTGATCATTCAGGCTGGAAGGGACCTCTGGGCCAACCTCCTGCCCAAAGCAGGGCCAGCTCTGAGGTCAGACCAGCTTGCTCAGGGGTTTTTTCCAGACAGGTTTTGAAAACTCCCAAGGCTGGAGATGGCATGGATGTTTCAGGCAGCCTGTTCCAATGCTTGACTGCCTTCACAGGGAAGATTTTTCTTCCTATTTCAGGCTGAACCTCTCCTGTTTGAATCTGAGTCTGTTGTCTCTCATGCAGCTAGCACTGTGAAGAAGCCAGATGACTCTTCTGGATAACTTCCTTATAGGTGTTGAGGAGTTGCTTTTTAGTTCCATGGAAGTTGTCCCTTCCCCAGGCTGAACAACCCCAGCTCCTTCAGTCTCAGCAAGTGCTGCAGCCACTGACCATCTTGGTGGCCATTCACTGGATTTATTCCAGCTGATCAGTGTCTTGTGCTGGGGGAGCCAAAACTACGTGGAGTATTCTAAGTAAAAGACATCCAACTGCTCTCTCCTTGTCCACAAAGCCAGTAATTTTGCTGCAGGCAGCCAGTCAATCAGGCTGGTCTGGCATGATTTGCTCACGGTAAGTCCATGCTGGCTGCTCCAAATGTCCACCTTCTCCTTCCTGTGACCAGAAATGTGCTCTGAGAAGACTTGCACTGTGGTTTACCCATGGACCAAAGGCTGACCATCTTATAGCTTCCCAGATAGTCCTTCTGGTCTCCTTTGAAGAAGGGTGCAAGTGTTCCCATTCTCCACTCAAGAGGATCCTCTCTCAATTTCCACGAGCATTCAAATAAGATAGAGAGTGGCCTTACAAGGGCATTCATGTACATGAACATGACTGTTATTACCCACCCTTTCTCTAGTTTTCCCCTTCATTGCTAATGTGGTAACACAGGAATTAATAAAGGGGAGGGGTTGGTCTTTCTGTTCCACAATACAGTCAGAACAGCACGCATTTATCCTTCATGAAACTCTTTATTTCAAGAGTGTCGAGTGACACTAGGAATAAATTTGTCTACCCTGCTCTGGCTTATTTCCTTATCTTCCTTATATGTGTGATAATTCAGTCGCTCTGGCATTCTACAGGCTCTATGAAATGCCAAGCAAATAATTTATTCATTGTTTTGCTCTTCCTCCTTTCCTACAAGATTGGATTCTTAATTATTAAAATGTAACTTCAAGGTCTGTCTGCTTTTGCATGGATTTCTGCAGGTTCTTACTACTATGGCTGACAGTGTTAGCAGTGACAATAAGATTATCGCTAACGATCTGGTAGCCTTATCATTGCACATCTTCCTGGATTTGCTGATACATATCAGATACCACCTTTGTTCTGCATAATTAACCTAGAATGTAGCCAAAATCTGCTTTAATATTGGATCTTTTCTGTTTATCTGTGTATATTTCCTTGGTTTTGATCAAAACCACAAGTTACCATCTGTCTGAAAGGGAAACAGCAATTAGCTATGCTAATTACTAGTTGAACTAGAAAGTTTTGTTTTTCTTATCATCCCACCATTTGCAATGTACAGAGCGGGTATGGTGACATAAATATTGTCTCTCTTCAGTAAAATACAAATGCTTGATTTATGCAGTCATGCAACGGAATCAATACAATGCTGATACTATAATAAATTTGCAGACTAATTCATGTTTAATGAAAAAGGGATGAGCATATGAAGAATTTTGGGTGACTTGAAGCGAGGACTTACAACATGTTTGATACACTCCAGTACCCGCTGTTAAGCGTGTTCTTACCTTGAAATAGCATATACTTCATATGAAGTACTTTACTCTGCACTAAAAGTTGGTTTACTGTAGGATGGGAAGATATATTCAGCCCTTAGCTGGCATGCTGAAAAATGGACTAACCGTCTTCTTTGTCCATATTCCCACGTGTGCCATGCAAGGAATGTCCAGGTATAACAGAGGAACCTCTGCTACACCATCTCTCATCTGTGCTACATTTGTCGTTACGTGAAAAGCAACTACATACTTTCTCAATGACCTGTACCTTCTATTAGCAGAATGAGAAATAACAGCTTAGATCCTATGAGAGAGCACTGAGAGAGCACACTGACAGCTCTGACAGTTTGTGCTGCCATGGAAATAAAATGGATGCACGTTTCTGAAGGCAGCAAATTCCTAAGGTAAACAAAGTAGCTGTTGACCGAACACAAAGGACATACTAGTTACAGCTGAGTACGTGAGATGAAGTGTGACTCTTCTCACATCACAGACCATAATGTAAGCTTACCCAGAGTGGCAAATGTTTGATTCAGATTTTAATTAATTTTTTTTGTCGTTGCTGTGTACCTCTAGCTTTCTGATTCAGAGTGCAAACTCAGGCTAAGCACCGAAACATGTAAAAAAGGCTGCTTTCTGAATATTTTTTGCAAAACCAGAAGTTAAAAACTCTGGGTTTATTATATTCTGACAGGCTAAAAACCTTTAAATATGTGAATGTTTTTGCTAAGTTTACCTAGGCAACAAAACTTTCAGTACCGAAGACCTAGGCCAGCCTTTCACTCTTCTTGTGATTTGCCCTTCTCTAATGATAATGTGAGCAGACAGACTAGGATAAAACAGGTTTAAATCCTCTTAAGCTGTAAAAGTAAAGGAACACAAGGATGTCTGGGCTGGTTTCTTCGTCAGAGGCAGAAGGTACACACCCAACATACAGCAAACATCTGGACTGCATCAAACTATCCGGGTGGAGAGGGCAAATGTCTTTGCTGAAGTCTTTCATGAAAGATTAAATGTCTGCCTGCTTTTTCAAATATAGTCATACTAAGGTGGCTTAATTTCGTATTTGCAATTAGTCTGAAAACTTAAGTTACTCATTTTTAGGCATGGCTATAAACCACAGGTTTCATTTGGCAACAACAGACAGGTTTCAATATTTTATATTTATTTTGAAGCAGAATAAATTCTAAACTTGTTGAAAATCCTGTTGCAGAAAAGCAAGTCTCTGCAACAGTCACAAACGTGCAACCATCATGAATGTTTTACAGGTGGAAAAAATGCAGGTAGAAAGAAATTGAGTGCTTTGATTTCCATAAATAAGCGGGGTTTGACCATCTCTCTCCTGCCCTCAAAATTACACTTTTTCACATTTCTGCTCAATGCTGGTCTCTGCTGTGATGTGCTTTCACCTGGTGTGGTCTTAGTTGGAGCCATTTGGGTCAGGAGGTAGTTGTGCAGGAGAAGAGTACAGCAACCCCTGAGGGTGCAAGGTGTGCAAGGGGGGGAGCAATGTCCTGAGACGTATCCTTGGCTGCTCACTTCCCATCTGCGCCAAGGACATTTCAAGGGCACAGCCTGGCCGTCCCTACAGATGAAACATCTAACACAGTACGGCTTTCTACTGATGGTGAACAGCATCACCAAAGTGAGCCGAGACAAAAGAAATGATCCTCCCAAGGTTAGTCTCATGAGATCTGATTTTTATTTTTTCTGACCTAAAGATGCCTGTTTCTGTTCCCTGTGTACTGGAGGATGGTCTCCCTAATTTTCTCAAATAAATTTAATGCTTACTTTAATATCTCTACAGGACTGCCTGCCGCTGCATGGACATAAATACTGACTATCAAACAAAACGAGTTTTTCCCAGCTGCGAGGAGGCATTGCTGGCTCCTTCAGGAGTACCTAGAAACAAGAGAGTAAGAGACCAGCCTGGCCATGCTTCCTGCGTGACCTTGGGTTGAGATGCTTAATCTCGAAGAGTTTCCGTTCCCGCCCCTGCTCCCCCAGTGAAACAGGGATAATAATAGCTGCCCGTATCATTGGGGTGGTGTGAGGATTAATAAGCTAATGCCTGCTAGGCTGTCTGGCACCCTGCTGACAGGGGCTGCCTGAGTGCCGTGACAGAGCGCAGGAGTGCGGGAGCTCGCAGAGCAAGAGTTGTTCACTCTCTGGTGTTGATTAGGGGGAAAAAACCAACCCTGAGTGTAGGGGAGGGAAGGCAACAGCCGTAAAAGCTGAAGCAACTGCAGAAGCCCACCTGCAGGACTGCGTCCAGCTTGGGGTCCCCAGCACAAGACAGACATGGAGCTGTTGGAGAGAGTCCAGAGGAGGCCACGAAGCTGATCAGAGGGCTGGAGCACCTCTCCTATGAGGACAGGCTGAGAGAGTTGGGGTTGTTCAGCCTGGAGAAGAGAAGGCTCCAGGGAGAACTTAGAGCAGCCTTCCAGTACCTGAAGGGGCCTACAGGAAAGCTGGAGAGGGACTGTTTACAAGGGTAGGGAGTGACAGGACAAGAGGGAATGGGTTTAAACGAGGATAGATTTTGATTAGATCTTAGGAAGAAATCCTTCCCTGTGAGGGTGCTGAGGCCCTGGCACAGGTTGCCCAGAGAAGCTGTGGCTGCCCCTGGCTCCCTGGCAGTGTTCAAGGCCAGGTTGGATGGGGCTTTGGGCAACCTGGGCTAGTGGAGGGTGTCCCTGCCCATGGCAGGGGGGGTTGGAACTAGATGATCTTTAAGGTTCTGTCCAACCAAAATAATTCTATGATTCTACAAAATAACTTGTTTGCCTATGGTGTTAGTTTCACCAACTGCATGTGTGCATATGCTGTACAAGTTTGTGTTATAAATTTCATCCTATACCCATGAGGAGACCTAGGTGTCTTCTGCATGCCAGCATGACATCTCACATGAGACTTGAGCAATTCAAGGCAGTTCATCCATGGCAGTGCAGGAAGAGAGATGGACCAGCAGCAGACAAGGAAACCAGAACCATGTGCTTAAAAAAGTTTTGCTTGTGTGTGCCCACCTAGTAATAAAGGATGGCATAGATGGGTTTTGTGGATGCTGAGAAGGTATCAGCATAAGCTTAGGTCAGGCCAGACTTGAATTAGAGGTTGTGATTCCTAGAGGCACACTCATGTGCTTCTCTTTAATTCTTTTGATTATTAAATTGTTTTGATTTGAGGGGTTTTTTCCTTCTTCTTTCCTCCCTGGTAACTGATCCTAAAGGGAAAACAACCTTTCCACCAAGAACTTAATCTATTAGCTATCAGTGACACAGAATAACAGTTTATGTTTTATAAGAAACTATTTATATTAAAAATCTCATACGTCAGAGTATTTGTGGGAATTTCTGCTTTTGCAGAAGATTTGCATAGCGCAATTCACAGAGTTACTGAAATGTTATTGTATCTGTGTGAGCATGGTCAGGACCTGATGTGAAATTTCTTGTGATCTAAATCAGGACCACTCAAATGTCAATCTAATGAGGATCCAGATGTGAGTAATTTATTTTTTTTCCTTATGCCTCACCATAGCCTAAGGATGAGACACTTCCCGCACTTCTGCGATTGCTGCTATTTGGAGGAGCAGCTGCAATGTGTGATTGCAGTGCCCAGCTGGAAAGGCACAGTGCCAGGCTGGCCTGGCAGAGCTGGTACACTGCTTGCAGCTGAGCAGAAGGCTTGTACAGGTGACACAAAGAGCAGAGTAGTCCAGTGATGTGCCTTACTTCATGCTTGATGGACCTCTTATTCATGGCTCTGATCAGTGGATGAAGCATCATTTGAATGTGGAAGGAGACACCTGTTATCATATAGGAACGCTGGTGATGTGTTACATCAGGGAGACTTTTGCAGGTACTACACTTATTCTGGAGGGAAATAAACACCTCTCTCCTTTGCTACAGTTCAGATTAAAGTAGAAATGATGGTAGAATAACAGTAGCACTTAGCAGATGGACTAGTGTCAGACATGAGGGTTTTGCAAATCCTTATGCTATTAGTTTCTCATTAATAGCTCTTTAAAGTGCTATTTTTCTGCTCCTTTAAAATGTTTTCTGTAAGCTGTTCAGTAGGATGGTGTCCTACTGCTTTTACTGGGCTTAGTAAAACACAGCCTGACTCAGCTGGGACTTAAGGTTTTTTACTGCAGTGCAATAAAAAAAAGAAAGGAGAGACAAGTCTAAGCACTTAGCTTTAATGACAAATCACAATTAGTACATTTAATCTCTTTCTAGCACCTATAAAGCCTTCGGTCAGAGGCTGACAAATTTCATGGGAGCACTCGATTTCACTATTCACATGCTTTTGAACAGCAATATCTTTATAAGTATGTCTTATAGCAAGGCAGGAGTGGGCTATGTCCATCCTGTTGCTACAAAACCCCTTTGTGACTGTATATGATAAGAGTATCTATAGTTCAGCTACAAATTCTATTTAGCAAACAAACTCATTTTGTTTTGGAAAGAAGGCAGAACGAGCCTGTGCCTACCTGATTTCATGTAGCCCTACTGAATCTCAGGTAAGTCCCCCATTTTTCATGCCTGAGACATTATAACACAGCAGAGATCTTTCAAGATAACAGGTATTTGTGCACATATTTGACCAACAGGATACATGTCTTCGTGGCATGTACCAACATCAAGTATATGTGTTCATTTTTTGCAACTTTCTTCATCTGCTTTACAGACCTGTGATCCAGACTTTGGGGGATATTGGTAAAGTGTTTCTATCACTAAGAAAGGAGCCATATGCATTTCAGCATTGCTCTATTTTTTTTCTAGAGACTTCATAGTCCAAACTCATCAACATTTGGGTTCCTTCCTGTGTAAGATGTGATGAGAAGTGATTAATTTTTATACCTGATTCTTGATTTACTCAAATCAAGATTTTATAAGAATTATTTCTGAAAATCTTTTGTTTTGCTGAAGCAGTGCGGGAATTTAAATATATTGTACAGGCTAAAGAGCAGCATTTTCCCTGTTGTGGGGGAAGGTGTGACTAAGCTATAATTTATTCACTGGGAACCACTACACCATCCTTTCAGATGAAAATATGCTGAGGAAGGTCAATCCTAATTCATGATACACACTACAGGTGTATGTGAAACAAGAGTAGCAAAAAAAGTCTTCTGCCTATTCACAGAATCACAAATTCACAGATTGGTAGGGGTTGGAAGGGACCTCTGAAGATCACCTAGTCCAACCCCCCTGCTAGAGCAGGATCACCCAGAGCAGGTTGCACAGGATTGCATCCAGGCAGGTTTTGAATATCTCTAGAGGAGACTCCACAACTTGCTGGGGCAGCCTGTTCCAGTGCTTGGTCACCCTCACAGTGAATAAGTTTTTCCTCATACACAGATGGAACTTGCTGTGTTCCAGCTTGTGTGATTTCCCCTTGTTCTGTTGCTGGGTGCCATTGAAAAGAGTCTGGTCCCTTTCTCTGGACATCCACCCTTTAGATAGTTGTAAGTGTTGATCAGGTCCCGTCTCAGTCTTCTCTTCTCCAGGCTAAACAGACCCAGCTCTCTCAGCCTTTCCTCATACCAGAGATGTTCCAGTCCCCTCGTCATCTTTGTGGCCACCGCTGAACTCTTTCCAGTAGTTCCCTGTCTGTCTTGAACGGAGGAGCCCAGAACTGGACACAGAACTCCAGATGTGGCCTCACCAGGGCAAAGTAGAGGGGGAGGATAACATCCCTCGACCTGCTGGCCATGCTCTTCTGAATGCACCCCAGGGTAGATACCATTGGCCTTCTTGGCCACGAAGGCCTATTGCTGGCTCATGGAGAGCTTGTTGTCCACCAGGAGTCCCAGGTCCTTCTCTGCAGCGCTGCTTCCCAGCAGGTCAGCCCCTAACCTGTACTGGTGCCTGGGGCTGTTCTTCTCTAGGTGCAGGACCCTACACTTGTCCTTACTGAGTTTCATTTGGTTCCTCTTTGCTCAACTCTCTGGTCTGTCAAGATGTTGCTGAGTGGCAGCACAGCCTTCTGGTGTGAGAAGGCTACTGATAAAACCTTATCTGTATGTTTATTTAGGGTCTTGACATGATCACCATCACAACATGCAAAAGACACTGGTTTTCTGGCAGGAAAAATCCTGCACTCTCATCCATTTCTATGGGAGGTGAGGTGACACATTCTTCGGGGGGACACAGCCCAAAATGCACAAGGGGGTGCTGGAAGCCCAGGCTAGCAGTAAGGCTGATCTTTGCAAGAGTAAGAAAGAAAGGAGGAGAGTCATGGCTGGAGAGGAGAGATGGCACCTCTGGTGTGACATGAGGGGAGCTTGCAACAACCTTTTTTTTTAATAAAGGAGCTCTGAATGCATGCTCCTTGCTGCTCACACAGGGCTCATGCATAACAGTGAGACCAGTCATCCCTGGTTTGCTGCTCTTGTAAGCCATGCTAGACATGGGGAGGCAGAAGAGAGGAAAACACAATTTATTCAGCCAGAAGCAGGGACTGGAGGTCTTCTGGGGCTTGTGGCTTCCCCCCCACCACAGCTGCCAGCTGCCCAGGGGCACCTGTTGGGACACTGTGGGGAAAGGAGTCACGAAGCCAACTGTCAAGAGCTTTTGGGGATGAGGGGCTGATCCACAGCACAGTGGCTTGCTTGTAATGCTCACATCTTTTGCCCCATTGGTAAGTCCAGCTCCTCCAAATTACTGGGGCTTGGCTGGAGGCATGAGTCTCCCACAACCTGATCCGTGTGAGAGTGGCCGGGTGTTGCAGACCGCTGGCTGGAGGGGTGCCAGATCCTGCTATGCCTTCACGGGGTGCTCTGGGAGAGGGACCCGCTGACCCTGGGTCAGGCACAGCTGCCCCAACCCCACTGAGGGCTGAGTTTGCAGCCGCAACTTCAACCCTCCTGTAAATCCTCCCTTGGCCACTGTAGCCGCCTTTGGCAGCATTACAGCTCTCAAATCCCTCTCACCATTCTCTAACAACCATGATGAGGTGCCGAAACATGGAAGCTGAAATCCCTGCATTATTGTTCTCCAGCGAAGCAGACTTGCAAGGGAACATGTCTTGAAAACATCTGGCGCTGGGTTGGGAATTAGGACCAGATATGGCTTTACAATGACCAGATTATTGCATATTACACCACTGCCAGCAACAGGGAAGTCCTTGTTTTAATTTCTCTAAAAACAAAACAAAAAGAATTTTTTTTCTTAGCAAATGTATGCCTTTGTCTGAAGACTGTATCTTATCTTGGATAAATTGAGGAAAGAATCAATTTTCTGTGATAAGTCTGAAGTAAAAATAAATAATTATTTCTTATGTCCTGCAGAAATTACATGGTTATGAATGTCAGTGTAACAGCTAACATTTCCAGTTCACTCTCCTCCCAGTGCCATGCCTGTTTGCATATCAACAGCTGAGAATGGGAGAGATGACACATACTGGTTTTCTGTATTCTGCTTAGTAAGAGAGTGTCTAATGAGAATAAATACTCTAATGAATATCAGTATCAATGCTTCCTGTAAGAAGAAAAAATACTGATCCATCTTCACTGTATTACAACTTTTCAAAATAGATAAATAAAAAATCCATGGAATACTGGTGTCTTTTCCCTAAAGAAAGGTGGACATTACTTTTTTTTTTCAATAAAGTCAGTGACACAGTGACACACTCTTGAGTGTTGGGGAATTTGTGAGGGGGATCAATTTTATTTTGCAGACAATATCAGTCTTGCTCTGTAGGAAAACAGTATTGTCTTTACTGTTCAGAATTGATGTCCTTTAGGTGCTGGGAACTTCTTCATGCCAAGATCTCATCTGGTCTTGGTAAAGATTCACTTTCTTCTGACTCTGAACAAGAAGTTTGCCTTGGAATAGAGGATCTGGCTCTTATCCTGGAAGATATTCTATCTCTGCCTTGTGATTAGCTCATTTACCTCAAACTTTCCCATTTCTTCCATCTCCTTCCTTGACAGCCTCACTTGTCCAGTGAACCTTTCCCACTAACAGCTCTTCCCAGAATCACAGTGCTAAGGGAGGTATGGTATTGGGAAACAGAGGCAAGTTGCCAAGGTAGCCTCTTGTCATGCAAACACGTGTGTTGGGTGTTACCAGAACTGGAAAGTACTTGGTATTGAGGAGTCCAAGAGTGACATGAAGATCTGGAAAGAATTGTCTCCCATTTTAGTAGCCATTTGGACTTGTAAGAAATTAAAGATCATATTCTCTGTGAATTAAAGTAGCAAACACTACTAGATTTGTCCAGAAGCCTGTAGAAGATACCAGTGTGTGGCTAATGATCTGTAGAGGTAATGCCTGTTCATGCCATGAAGGTTAATGGAGACAGTGGAGTGCTATATAGCCATGTTGAGCCCAGTTATATGCATAAATAGGAAAAGCTTAGCCCTTATAGTAGAAGAGCCAGTCCATTGCTGCACATTTTTGCTCAATTTTAGTGAATTTGCTCCAATTATGCTACTGTCCCATGTATTCTCGGATTACCTAGTCCAAAATTCACCAACAGAATTCACAGAAAATAAAATTCCCATTTCTCACTCACAGTAATGTTTGTGCCAGAAAACGTTTGCATGCTGACTGAATCAGAACAAAATACCTTTTGTATTATCTCATTGATCATAATTAACTCACAGCAGGCATATCCGTACCAAAGATAGTCAGCTGTTGGAAATCCATGTGGGCAGTTGAAAGGGAGGAAGAAATGTCATAGAAAATTCCAAATAATACATACCTTTGAAAAACTGAAACATTGGCAGATATGACACATATTCGGTGAAACTCTGACTCTTTCCATGAAAATGCCTATCCTTCTCTCATCCAGTATTTTACATTTTAGAAGTAAAGTGAACTTCAGGTTCACTTTAGGTAGGTGGTGTGAACTTCCTACCAGCTTAAAAGGGACTGTTAATGTTTGAACGTTCAAAATAGTTTCTGATCAGGCTCAGGTAAGATGGTAGAAGAAAAGGGGTGTCGTGGAGGATGAACTGTGGATGAGAAAGAAGTTTGATTTGTTTGTCTTGACTAATGTTGACCATCTACAAATAAGGGCACCTCCCACTGGAGATGCCACAGAGCAGAATCTGGGTTTTGGATTGTGATGCTGGAATGATTCTTCACAATCCATGAATGTAACTTCAAAATCATGGGAGTTTTACTGAGGAACCAAAAAAAGCAATTTGTCTTCTCACACAACTAGGATCAGAGCTGCTCTAGCAAATCAGCAAGAGTAGTCCCGCTAGCTCACCCATTTGTGAGTCTACTGTATTATAGTAGTATACAGTATACTTGTATACAGTAGTATACAAGAAATTGTACAGTATATTTTGATATGGAGTCAGGGATTTTCCAAACCCACAACATAAATGTGACTGGGCCTACTTTCTATAAAATTTCTGTTGGAGTCTTCTAATTCCATTACAATCCTTTGAAAAATCCCACTGAAGACAAAAAGTTTATTTTTAACTTTCTAAAACATAATTTGAAGACATTTTCTAGTACTATACTGTATTCCAATATATCACACAATCAAGATAAAGAAGCAATAATGCAATTTCAGCCTTATCTCTATATTTCTTGTCCAGCATTAACATACTAAGGAAGAAAAAGAAGACAAAGGAAGAATGACAAACAAAAAACCAAACAACTCAAGAAGCTGTTGTTATATATTATCTAAAACAGCAAGAAAAGATGAAATAAAGTTTCTGTTTAGGGACTGATTTTTAGAAATTACCATTTAGATATTACATATTGTACAAAATATTAAGAACCTCCCAGTTTAAATATTTCACGCATATTTTGGCTCACATGACAGAACTTTTTTGGCAAAGTTTCCAATGGTTGAAATGGGCAAAATGGTCATCTTTGCTCTGGTTCTTTACGCCAAGAAAGCATTTGAAGACCCAAGAGAACATGAGGGACTTGTTTTTGGGAAATAATTTTCCTAAACACAGGAGGCTTTGACCTCTGATGTGTGGTATAAAGTATAGCCCAGCTTGAAGAGAAGTTGATAAACTTTTCTAGTTTTTAATCCTTTTTCTTTCTGTGGGAAGTATTTAAAAGACCAGAAGATTTCTAGGTCTCTTAGATGCTATCTATTGGATGTCTCTTGTTTTAGGCTTAAATTTCCTCAGGCTACTTTGAGATAAAGTAGATGTAGATCTGTTAACATTTTGCAGTGTCTTTTGTCAGAAGTGCCTAGAAATGAAATCCTGAAGCCACAGGAGCTTTTGTTATCCAAACTTCAATGCACATGTTGTTTAGATGAAAAACTGTCATGCTGCAAGTTTCCCATTTAATTTATGTAGAGTCTTCATTCAACCAGCTGGATTTCTTTTGCTGAATGTTATAATACTCACTAAGGGGAGAGCTGGAGCCAAGAACAGGAAAAATAGCTGGCCCAAAAGAGCAAGTTATCTAGACTGACAAAAGGAAAACATAAATACCTTCTATTGCTGGGTGAGAATCCAGTTAGAGCTGCTTGGGATAGCCTAAATATGCCATGAAAATCACTGCCAAAATGTATCCTTTTTTACTCTTGTGCGTCCCGTGCATGGTAATGTTCACTATAAGTGAAGGTTTGGTATCTTTTAGGAGCTCAGGAGTAAGGCAAGGACTGGTGGTGTGGATGTACTTCCTATGTGGAGCACGGAAGATCTGGAGAGAATTGATCTCTGACCTGTATCTTGAAACTTGCAGGTGAGGTTTATGAGTAGTTCATGTAATGCCTCCCAGCACGCCTTTTATTGCAGATGCATTTGGACCTTCTGAAATCTTTTGCAGGCATCACTAGCCTTAACTGAGGTAAATCATTGTATTTTATCTTCTACCTGGCTCTTCCAGCACAAGGCTCCTAGGAACTGCGCTGTTAATCTCATCACTTGTGGCTGCGGATGCTCGTGTTACTCCATCTCGCAGGCAGGTCCTGACCTACGGCTGTACTATGCCTTTTGCCTTGTGCCCACGGGGGTTTTATCAGTAGCCTCTTATGACAGGTCCTGTGAGAGAGTTTTTGACAGTCCAAATAAAATCTCAGCTAAATCTCCTTTAGGACTTTTTCTGGAAACTAGAAAAGCAATTTCCCCTTTAAAGAAGGCATTATGGTTTGCTGTTATGTTATGTTTGGAATATTGGAATGTTATGTTTTAAATTCTTTTTAAATTTGTTCATAGTAATAAGGTAAATCATGGCAGTATGATTTAATTTTAGCTATTTTAAGAAATCTAAATTTGATTCACATTTTTAAGTGAAAAAGTCATGCAATTACCTATGCTAGTATGAGTTCATGGGTGTCTGAATTAATGGAGCAAATCATCATATGATACCAATTTTTACCCTTGACAGTTTTACTTAAAAGTATATATTAGATACAGCCCAGGGAAAGGCTAGATCTTGACTCATATCTAATATGAGCTCTTCTCAACCCCATCTCATGATAGCAGCCCAGTTGACAAAATGGGCATAATAATAATGCATATTGCTGAGATGCCCTTCTCTGATGAGATGGTAAAAAAATGTTATCTATAACGTGGAAAACATTCAACAAGGAGTTCGGTGCTAACTGTTTCCACTAACACCTTATCATTAATTAATAACTGCTTAATACATGACTGAGAAAGCTGTGTCCTTGCTGAGAAAGCCAAGAACTTCTGTCTTAGCTCATGCCATTAACATTTGACATTAGACTGTAGTAATTTAGGCCAACCAATTTAAAAAGTATATGCATAAATTTTTCAAAATATTTTTTTCCAGCTCACATCATCTACAAATGTATTAAAAATTAATTTCTTCACTGACTCACAGGATTATTGTGCACATACTAAATGCCTGTATTGAAAGAAAACTGTGGAAATGGTGATTAAAGTTTAGTACCTGGCTCTGCTTCCAAATTGTCTTTTAGATAGAGGGGTCATCTGTTTTCTTCAGCAGGCAAATAATATGCTTCATAATAAATAGCCTAAGAAATTCATAAGGCAGCTTCAGACTATAGATACCTTTGTTTACATTTGATTCATTACCCTGTACAGTTTTACCGCTTTATTTTTGAAGCACCTTGGGGAATAGCCTAACAAGATGGATAGGTAGAGGCAGCAAGAAAGTAAAGATAGCTTGCAATTTTAGTAAGTGCATGGCAAAAAGCACAATCCATCTTCTGTGATTTTAAAGCTGAAGGGGCTGACGAATGAGACATGTTGAATAAATACGAGTGAGTTCGTGTAACTATCCTACCAGTTAAGAACAACAGTGAAGTTGAGCATATGAATAAAGGTTCATCCACACCATAAATGGATTTGCAGTGTTGGTACGTGAGACTGATACCTTTGTCATCTGGCATTATCATTGGCATGAACTTACATTCTTTTGGGAAAACTCCTCCCCAAAATAAATCTGAAAGGTATCTCTGGATATACCTCTGGGCATACATTGTAATGACAGCATTACACAATGTTCCACTTTGACTTGGATGGTTCTAAAAACAACCCCTCAGATTCTCCCCAGCCAGCAGTTCATTGATGGACCCACCCAGAAGCTTCATATCCTGAAGGCTGTTGTAGTGATTTACTCTACAGAATGTTCTTCCCTGCATATCATGTGAGATAGGATTTACAGTAGGAAAAGAATCAACAAAATAACCTACTATTATAAAAAATGGCCAGGGAAATACTGGTAATAGAACAGTCTTAAATTCTAGGGTTGGGGATTATCTGCAGGTTTGTTATGCCAGGGTTTTCTTTCCAGTCTTTGCTGTGTGGATGTTCATAAGCCATTACAACATCAACCTTATCTTGTGCAAGTCCAGCTTTAAAAATAGGAAAAAAAAAAAAAAAAAAAAAAGGAATGCTGGAATTTTCTTGAAATACAGTGTGATCCCAATCTTACTGCACCTCCTTGCATCAGGAATGCCTCTGCTAGGTTTATGGTACAATAGATATGAAATCAGAATCAAACCTATGATTTCACACCAAAAATATTGATATGTTTAGATTTAACATAATGTGTCAGAAAACCAGGTATGAGCTTTGGTTGTCCTATGCCAAAATCCCATCAAGGTAAATCTGAAAGATTTTATGATGCACATATTGCTTAGATGTGAAACTTCAGTGCTGTTTCCTTGCACAACTTTTACTGAACGGTAGCTTTCATTTCAGGAGTTCAACTTCTAGGGTAGCTGGAATTTCCTGCCAGTTTTGTGTTGCAGGGAGGAAGGGGGCTGTTAGGCACTCTTAGGTGGGGAGTCTTTTATGTCAGCAGTACTTATGGGAGGGAGTCAGCACCATAAATCAGTGCAGCTTTATTTGTGCTCAAATACAGAATTGCTGTTCAAGAAAACCTGGCGTTTTAGCTGTCATTTTCATTCCTCTTGTTTTCCTTCTGAAACGCAGGTCTGTAGATTGTAGCTGGGGTGAAAAGTCTGACCTTGATTTTCCAGCAGTCCCCAGACTTCAGGTGCTAACATTTATGAAAAATTACTTTCAAATGTGTAACAGGTTTCTGGGAGTTCTTCATATAGTTATAGTTTTGAAAGACTTTTTAGGCTGTATTATGTACCAAGATACAGCACATGATGCTGTGCCTCCCTGCTGCTGCTGTCCTTCTGCTTGGGACTTGGACCTTGTTTCTCATCACGTGCTCGATGGTTATCAAGGCACTCTGCCTTGATTAATCAAAGTGAAAATAAGGTTTAATAGCAGTGGGCTTATTTTTCCTGACTGTCAGCTCACTGACACATAAGTGACCTTTCCACTGAAATTTTCTTTCCCATTTGTAACACTGAGTCTGTGAGGCTTCTCCATGCTTATCCACTCTCCATGCTAGCTTGTTGGGTATCTTGACTTCTCTTTCTCTTCGGCCGTTCAAAATGTTTTAGATTATTCTGTTATAAAGAAGTATTTTTTAATCTTTATTCTTCCCCCCCCCCCCCAACCTGGTGTGTTGCTCTACTTTGGAACAAAATCCGCTTCAGAAATTCAACTTTTTCCGTGGGGAAGAGGAAGAAGTCTAGCTCCTGTCACCTCTGGTCATAAACGGTGTTTCATCAGAACCCGTCCTGGCTTCAGACACTTTTTGTGGTTTCCATTGACTAAATGTCCATGTCTTGTCCTGGCCACAGTGACTCTATCTCTTCTGGCCTTTGCTCTGTGAAGGCACAGGTCCTGTGTCATACTCATCAGTCCAGTGCAGATAACTTTGATAGCCCAGGATTGTAAAGTGGCAGTAGTTGTCTCTGATTGGCAATTAATTGCTCTCCTTACATTTAATCCATGATGACCTCTACTGCTGAAGACCTTCATAATGTCTACTGCAGGTTATATTGATCTATCTTTTCTAGCTGGTCTTAGGTAGTTAGCAGTTTCTAAAATATCAAATCAAATGAATTTGCAAAAATGGCAGTAATCTTTAAACATTTTTTTTTCTTTTTTTAAGAAGAAGAAGAAGAAAGAAACCAAGCAGAAGGGATTAAAAACACCAAAGAAGCTCAGATTTTAAAACTAACTCAGGGTTTGCTTCATAAGGAGCAAACAAGTAAAAGTCTGCTGCATATGGGGCAACACATGCTACTGATGATAGCTCCTGTAGGACTACATCACTGGATCTGTATAGCTATAGTAAGTGTTTTGTAGCTGGTCCATACTCAACAGAAAAAAGCAAACATTTATCAGTACCACAGGGCTATGGTAGTGGTCAGAGAAAAGTTTGCAAGTGGTCGTCTTGGTCCAAAATTTTGGCTAACCAGCCACCGTAGTATCTACTAGATTCTTTTTTCAAATGATCCACAGTGTGCATACAGATTGGAATTTTCACAAGTGCTGTGGCACATGGAAATGTGACTGTGATGCTAATGACTCTCTTCACAAAATTATCATAATGCTGAGAAATAAACCCTGAATTTGTGTTGCTGAACACAATGCTGATGCAACTTAAACTACAAAAGCAATATGTTTCGCTATATCTTCCACAGCTGGAAAAAATTCCTTTCACGACCAGTCAGCGGGAGACATGCAGCATTAGTACACTTGTGAGAGGTATTTCCCTATACCATGGACTGATCACTGAGAAAGAGGGCAACAAGGCTTTAGAGTCCTCTCTTTGGAGCTTGTTCCCTGGATCCAGAAGAGAAGCCTGGAGCAGAAATCTAATTACATTCCTTCTGCAGCAAGAATTACGTGTTTGACCAGGTAGTCTATGTTTTTTTAGAGAACAAGCACTAATGATGAGGCTTCAAAGTCTTATCTCTACCTTCCTCAATGACAAGTGCAGTTGGCCTTATTCTAGTATCCTAGACAACCAGGTAGGTGACTAATCCATATAAGCAACATTATTCAAGTTTATTGGCAGCATTGACATTTCTGGTGGCAATGTGTCAAAATATTTCCTACATATATCACTTAAGAAAGAGTTATGCCAGTTTTATACTGCTGAGAAATCCTAATGACGGGTTGAGTCCTGCTCCTCATGGGGTCCATGGCAGTTTGGTGAAGAGTGCTGGTTTATATGGTTCGTAATCTACAATGACATTTAATTCAAAGAGCAATTTCTGTATAGTTTCAACCAATGAAGACCTAATGGTTTAACAACTCTGTAGTCTGGAAATCTGTATGCACTCTTATTACTGAAATTGTTTGTTTTAATGCCCAGATCACCAGATAGAAGTCCATTATAAGTAAATGTGATATGACAAAAGACATTCCTTGACATAATTTTTTCATTTTATCTTGCAACAGCGATTTGGCATAGCTACCATCCGGTCCTGACAAAATTAAAATCTAACCATGAGGCTGGGCATCATTCAAATAGCCTTATCACAGTCACATTGTTCTTTTGCCATATTGTTAACAGATGTTTTAATTTAAATATGTGAGTATTTAGGCGTCTCTACAGCATCTCTAAAACGATAATTCATATCCTTCTCTGCATGCATTTCTCTGGGAGACAGCTGGGGACTTGACTTTTGAGCTCTTCATGAGAATAGATCAGTAAGGTTACACTGTAGTTTGCGTGTCCTTCATTATTGCAGTGCAAGTGATGAAAGCTTCTAGTAACAAAAGGACATTTGGTAAACAAAGGCCGTCTGACTTTTGTATGAAGAGCAGATCTGCCTTTTTGTCCTGGTAGTTATGCACAATGTGGTAGCCAACTTGCTATTTGCAAAGAGCCTAGGGCTGGAGAACCAAAGAAAGTCATGCACTTTCTCAAGATGATGTTTAAAAGCACAGCGCAGCAGAAATGAGATTTTTTTTGGCCAGGACAGTGGCCTTTCCTTTTAAGTTTTGCTGTCTTACCTGATCATTGCTGCTGTACAGCAGCAGGGATTTCTTCTGTCCCATGTACGGGTGAAGAAGGGGTCACGGTTCACAAATTCACTCACAGTAAAGCTGGTCATTTTAGCCAGATGAGTGTTATTCTGTCATCTGCTAACTACCGCAGACCCTGATTAGAGACAAGCAGTCATGTATTTGTTCTCCTACTTGATTGAATTTTGACAATTAGCCATAACATTTGTGCAGGTTGGCAGGAAATTTTTCTGGTTTGATTTATTCCCTATCCTCTCCCCAATCACAATCAAGTCTCTTTTTTAGTGGAAAATTCCTCTTTCATCTCCATTTTCATGCTTGCCTAGAAAAATGTATTCTTTTTCAACCAGATGAAATAGGCAAGAGAAATATTCTCCCATTTCTAGTCTCTTTAATTTTCTTACAGTTAAGAAGGTGAAAAAACAAAGATCTACTTCTGCAGAATTCACTGGTGTTACATTTAATTAATCCCAGCATTTCAGTCACCTGAGCCTTTAGAAATGTAAAGAGCCTGAGGAAGGAAATATTTTAATTTACTGTTTGTGTCATTTGTAATTATGGCATTTTGTTTCCCTTGTGGCCTCACAGTTTTCCTTGACTGTCTCTTGCAGGTTGCTTGTGGAAAGGAGCCCACCAAGGAGGAAACAAAAGAGGAAGAAACAATGGTCAATGAAAATGAAGTCCTGAGGAAACAAAACCAGTATTCTTTCTTCAGTGTTACAGCTAGAAAGGCAACAACATTGAACATCTACCTTGTACACTTCAATAGCTGTTGGTTTTCCCTCAAAAAGAGAGGAAAATACTGGGCAAATAACCTGGCAGGTGTGACAATTTCAGGTGAGATGCTATTTCTATTAGCAGAAATAGTGTTATATGAGTTATCCAGCAGGAATAAATTGGTGATAATCTAACATTTGAGGACCATCAAGTGTTGCACATCATGACAACAAAACTGGGAGAGAAGAGAAGCTTTCAAGTATAAACATGATGGAGCATTACTATCACAAAATAGAGAATTTTTATCACTCAATAGCAGAAATGGGACTAAGTCAATTCAGGAGGTTATATTTGCACCTTTCACATGAATGATGTTGGAACAATTTCATATCAGTTGAATAGGGGACCCAAGATATGACTTAAAACCATTTGAGTCCTGTTTGGATCTGGATATTTCAGATACCAACAATTGTTAGATTAATTCTCAGCAGAAGTGAATCTAATTTATATACTCGCTAATGGAAAACCAGAAACACAGAGGAAAACCAAGGGACCAGGCTGTTTTAATTCTACATGTGTGTGTTTTATGATTACATGCTTCTTCCCCTCAGTAAATGTAAACTTTTTCTCTAGTGTAGGATGTTTATGCCTTCCCGTAGTACACATGCTCTCGCTTGCCAGAGCATGTTGCTGAACTACTTCCACTAGAACTGTTGTAAATCCCAAGGACAGCTAAGATTAGTTAGCACTTTTGGAAGAGGGATAGTATCCAGTTTGACATACTTTTATTGTCATTTTCTGTGAGTATCATCTGGTAACACCATACACATTTGTGAACTGTAAATTTTGTAGACATTAATGTTGTATGAGAAACATCATTCTTTATGTTTATATTGAATGGAAAAGTTTTCTTTTCCCTCCAAAACAAGCATATTTTATTTTGAAATAGGGAGTATTAATGCCTTTACCAAGATAAAAAGTGTCAATAAGGGTCTTGTTTCTAAGAAGAAAGCTTTCCAAGAGAATAAAACAACAGTCTGTTGGAAAAGAAGGTTTTGGAAGTAAAGCTGATTGAGGCATCTCCTTGTTCCAGGTGGGCATGCAATAGAGAAATAACGTCTTGGAAGGTGGAAATGGCCAACCTCTGCAGCAGCAGCATAACAGAATAGCATAGTACCTGACAATTATAAGATAAAGTGATAAAATGTCTTCCTAAAGGTATCCAACTTTGAGTTATTATTGTTTAAATGACTAAGGTATGGAGTACAATCTAAGTCAGCTAGTACTTGGCTAGAAGACCTCTGAGTAGATCCCGCTCCTTCAGCAAATCTACCTTTCTTTCTGTATAACTACAATTTTGTGAACATTCTTCACATCACTCAGTGCTAAGTAATGGTCTATCAATAACCTTGGCTCTCCTAGAATTGGAGCTGGATAAGGTGTTCCTTTCCTGTCCTGAGCTGCTAGCTCTTTTTTTTGTGTGTGTGCTTAATGCTGAATGTTACTCACTGTAAAACTAATGGATGTTCTGACATGGTGGAATGAGAAAAGGTCTATGCCCTCCTCTAAAAAAGGTCTAAAGCTCTATTAATGGGTAGCTGAATTGCTCCACATACCTGCAGGCATGAGAGTACATAGATGAAGAGGATGCTGGGGGCTTCTAGTACAATAACTTTCCAGGTTCCCTGGTTCCTGCTCCAGGGTGAGACTAGCAGGTGCTGACAATAAATTAGAGCAGCATAAGGGCTTCTGTCTGCTGGCTAAATAAGTGCACCTAGTGCTGGTTTGCATCAGGAGTGCTCTCTGTTTGGATCACATCCTTGTCACCCTCTCTGCTGGAGGTACTCCCTGACCCTATCGGGCAGATAACGGGAGAAAGGGATGACCCAGGAATTTGGGGGGACTTCTTTTTCTTTTTGGCACCACTCTGTCTCCTCTGTGCCATCAGATTGATGAAAAGACAATGCATCAAGTGTAGAGAAACTGAGGAGTTTGCAACAAAAGAGTAGGCCGGGTCTTGTGTTTAACTGTATGAATTCAGTGCTGGAAGAGATCTCAGGAGATCATTGCAAATGACCTCTTAAATTAAAGCAAGATAATGTATAATGTGGTGCACTGTTTTTTTGCTGACTCCTAAAAGCTTCATGTGAAGGTGCCTCAATATTTTCACCGTGGAATTGCTTAACAGGATACCCATCTGTTGAAAACTCAACTGATTTGCTTTGATGCTCTCTAATTGTCTCTGTGCCATTTTCCCCATCAACAGAATGGTATGCTATAACCAGGAGTACTTCTAGACTGAATTATTCTATCTTCAAAATGCTTGGGAGTGCATGTTAAAAAAATATAATCCAGAATCTGTTTAAATATCATATTAGGAGGAAAGACAATAGAAATCGTTCAGTCACTTCCAAGGACCGAATGCTGCAATGCAGCTTCTAGAACTGGATTTAGAGGGATAAAAAGAAAGTCCAAACATGATTGCCACTAAGCTTTGGAGCTTGCTATTGTATATCTTTGCCAGTTTAATACTGTCTAAGCAGATTCCATTTAACCTTGTCCAATTCCTGAGCCTCAGGTGGCCTCACCAGTACTGGCAGACCAAATGATGTTCTGCTACCTGGCTCAGGCATGCGGCGTTGACACAGGAATTTTCTCAGAGGTGCTGAGTCTCTTTCAGTGTTAGGGGTGAAACTGTTCCAGGAGTGAATTTGGATTAAATAGGGGTGGGACCTTGCTGCTTTCACTGAGGAGCCTGAAAGATGTATAGTGAATATGTTATGGGCTAAGAGAAGATAGATAGCTTGATGCTCACTGCAGCTATTTTCCTTCTGTGCTGGGTGGCATTACGTTACCCCATCCCATTTTTCCTCATGTGGTCACTAACGCTGCTTTCCACCATTGATTTTGGTTTTTTTAAAGTATTACTTAACTCCAGGTATAGCTATAAACAATGGGAGTTGTGCTTTAAACATATGAAATATTATGCAGTGCTGAAAGTATTCTGAAATGCTGTCTCCCAGGTCACACAAACTGGCTGTTAAAAAAAAGCGCCTGCTACGGATATAAAATCTCTCTGCTAGTAATCCAGAGTTTACTGTCCTGGGTATGGCAGGGCTTAGGTGAAAGGCATATGTCTAAACGTAAACAAGCAATTGGGAAGGCTTGGGATGTGGGGTTTGGGACATAACATCCCCTGACCGCTGAAGTCAGCCCAACGTGGCTCTTCTGTGGTTTGGAGAACGGGGTAGTGAGCTCTGGTTGGAGAAGTCTATCTGTGCTGATCACTTTTATTCAAAAATGTTGTTGGCGTGCTGACTGACTGCTTTGAGTGTTTACCCAGAAAAGAGACATGGGTTCTTCATTTTCCTCAGCCTTGGGTGCTCACCTCCTCTCCGGGGACTGCTCCCACCCTTTGGCCATGCAGAGCCTGTGTGGAGGCACCTTGCAGTGCTTCCCTGAAGCTGGGTAAGTCCAAGGTAAACCACGAAATGCTTTGGATGACTGAAGCAGCACAAAAGGGTGATCTAGTCCATGTCACTTGTTTTTTCCTGCTTGCTCTCATATCTTCTCCTCACATAGATTTTCACTGGGTATTTTGGTTTTCTCTATCGGGCTCCTTCTCTCTGCTCTGTGAATGCTACACATGGTTCGCACTGTTCATCTTGAATTGATAGGGTGGTTTTGAAATGAGTTTGTCGGTTCCTAATTGAGCACAGACTTTCTCCAGGGAAAAATGCTAAAGTTAGGGAGGTCTGGAGAATAACCAAAGAACTAGCTAGGTCAACGTTTGCAAGACATGGGCCATGGTAGACATGAGCACCGTATGGTCATATATTGCTTATGATGGTGCTAAAGTGGGTCTTAAAAGGCCCTTTGTTTTCCTACTTGCCCATCTGGAGTCTGAACCCTGAGACTGATAAAGGTGGTGTTTTTGGGCTTGTTAAGACACAATCTGCTGGGTCAGCAAGGAGTTGATAAAAGACTCCCCAAGAACAGTGAATTATTTGGTAATGGAAGTGAAGATGACCAAGATTCCATTCCTGTGCTCAGGTCATGGCACTGGAGCACTTGTCTGTGTATTATATTGTACTTTATTATGACAAGGAGTGATGAAGGCTGTTTGTGTATGCACAATTCAGAGCTCCTCACCAAGGCATACTAAATAAATATAATAAATTTGTCATAGGGAGTACTTTTGTGGTTTGTGACCTGTTTTACCTTTAAAACATATTTTCCAACTGTGAGATGAATAGTCTGAATGAGTTTAGGGAATAGCCTATAGTGATTCTTGTGGGCACATATTGAATCATTGCATCAAGTTTGCAAGCCAGCAAGATCATCACCTCAAATGTGCAAAAGGGGAAATCAGGGAAAAGCATGAAGTGCCTTGCTCTCCATGGTTGTAGTGTGTTGTGCTAGGAAGAGGCTGCACTAATGTGTCAGTCTCAAAATCTAACAGATAAAAACAGGAGTGGAAAAGAGATGATAAATGGGAAGAAACAAAGACGGGAGCTTAACCAGTTGAGTCTTCCTCCCTTTTTAATTAGACTCTGTACTGAGAGAGGAGGCACTCTTCCTTGGCAGAGCTGGACTGAGCAGCTCAGGTGTGGCTGGGTAACTATCTGTGTTAAGGTTCCCCCAAGGTTTTGGGGCTTACCAGCTGAGTTGTTCTTTTTTTGGGTGGGAAAAATTTAGACACAAGACTGGAGCTTCCAGTGCCAAAAAGACACAGAAGAAGACTTCAGCATGTGCCTTAAGTTTTCTTACAGATATTGTTGCACTGTAATCAACCCCATTCTGCACAGCCTGGTTAACAAAGCTTTTATGGGTCAGGTATGCACACTTTGGCGCAGCTACATAGTACCTTGTACCAAAAAAATGTGAAGTGTTCTGGTCTCATGTCTTCTGCAAACAAACTGTGACAGGTGCTGTCAAGTCGTGATGAGCTGGTGAAGTGGCTTTCTGTAGGTGTGATTTCAAAAGTAGTTATTTATGAATGGATTTGAAATGAAGAATAGGATGCTGTCTTATAGATCAAAGTTATCCACTTTACATGGATAAAGGCCGTGCAAACACAAGAGAAAAGAGTTGTTTAGGAGAAGTTTGCTTTCAAACCTGGTGTTACTGGGTTTGGTACTGGACAAAGTAAGGAGGAAAAGCCTGTGTGTCAGTGGGGAAGGAAAGAGCTTAAATGGCTGTAAAAGCAAAAGTGAAAATCTGGACAGGAGGGATATGAAGAAGTTGGTGGTGTCGTCAAACCAACAGATCAGGTTATGAATGACCTGAAGCAGCTAGATTTCAAAGGAATTGTTCTTCCTTGTGAGGAGAAGAGGAGGAGACAATTCTTATTATTTCCAGAAGTCACCATGAATCCAGAGATGAAAATCTTTTCAATGCCTCTGGTCTCTTAAGGAGGGGTATCATTAAACTATCAGACTGATGTCAAAACTTGTTTCTTGGCAGGCAGATGCACACTCTGTGCAGGGAAGCGGTATGGGGAAGAATACGCTATTGCATGCTCATAAACTCCTCTTGAATGAGGAACTCAGTTCAAGCCCTCTAGCCCCAGGCACGTTGCTAGTGATGATGATAATTTTAAGTGCCATCTTCGGTATCAGGTTTTTATGTCCGTAGTAAATAACAAACAATTCAAATGTCAAGAACGGTTAATTATTAGGAAGGGATTTTTTTTCTCTCTCCTGAAGTTTTACCAGTCTGTGAGAAACAGTCATGAGAATTTGGAGTTAACATTTGTTCCAAACAGACGAAGACCAGTGTGTTCCCTTGGCTTCCTTTATTAGCTGAAAAGGGTGGGGGAAGGAAAATAATCATGTAGCTTAATAGGAAATCAAAATTGGTTTGTGAATGTGTGTCTGGTCTGGCTTATTCATGACTGTGATACAGATGTAAAATATGCTGGTGGTGCTACATAGTCAAAAAAGCAGCTTGCCAACACTGTTAAATTACTATTTATTTCCTTTTAATTCCACTGGGTGTGACATTTATATCCAAATACATCTATCATTTTTTTGGACTTTTCATTAGCCCTACTACAGCCCTGAAAGGTTATTTAAGTTTTCACATGTGGGAATGACCAGCTGTGAAGACTTTAGAATTGAAAAGGGTACTTTTCTATTTTGACCTGACTTGACTTTGCTTTAAAACAAGAAGTCTTTTGTGTTTCAAAACAAATCTTTTTGCAGAATAAATGAAACCATATATAATTTTACCCTTTTAAAGCTTCTTGTCTTCCTTTAGGGGAAAATACAGCATTTTATTCACTGAGTTTGCCAACAGTAAATGCTGTCATGTGGTATAAGTGCTGTGATAGGCTCCTCTGACTAGTTTATGTATGATGTCAACAGATGATGCAGAGGATGTCAAGGAGTGTGGTGCAGCATGTTTGGATGACATGCACTTACATCATGTTGAAAAAAAAGATCAGTGGCATGCCATAGAGTTTGAATCAGGCCTAAGCAAATTGGTGAATTGGCCTACAACTAACCGGTCCACACAAATACGGCAATTTACTGAAATGATGTCACAGCTGGATACACTTATGGTTGTGCTGGAGATAAATGCTGACTACTTCCCACTCACTTTTAGCTGAGCTGGAGGGAAAACCTCTTTTCTGGCGGTACAGCTTCCAAAGAGCCCCTTCAAGTAACGGAAATGATGTGATGTGATGAGACGCGCTTGTAGAAAGTTTTGGATTTGACTGAGGAGCCCGTTAAGTAATTATCTTCTCTATTGACATACCAGGAGCTGGCAGGAGTGCCTGTGTCACTGGAAATGTTTATACCCAGATCTTTTGAGAAAATGTTGGCGTTTCACTCCCACGCCAGCAGCAATTGTGTGAGTTAGTAACATATTCCTTTTGGAAGGTCTTTCTGATTTAGATTAACGAAGCATTTGACAAACTTCCTATAGCTACTGGTTCTTGTGCAGTAGGAAGTGACGGGTGAGCTGCAGTGCCAAAGGCTATTTTATTTCTGAAGTCTCTGAAGCCTGAGCGAAGACTCAGCCCGACTGACATTTCATCAGAGAAGCTTGGGCTGCAGCTGTCAAAGAGCCAAACAGAAGGTTGCACCGTGAAGTGAGAGGTTACTTATTGAGAACTACCTGTGGTCTATTAGCCAGTGAACAGGTTGTAAAATTGGGCAAAAGTTGTCTGGAGACACATTATATCTTGTCAGAGGTTGATTGACTGAAAAAAGTAATGTGCCTTTGGGCACACAAGCCCTTCAGGTTTGAAACAGTTGACAAACTGAAAGGTGAGTATAGGTTAGTCCTTTGTGTGAGATTTGTCATATTGGACCTGAACAAGATCCTCCCTGTCCAAAAGCATGTGGTTTTTCCCAAGCGTCAGCAGGTCTTGCAGAATGACTATATTTCTCCATGCATTTTGCCTTGCTTATGACCACAGGGCATCATGAAAAAAGGTATTATTAATGAAATACAAGAACTGTAGTCAAGCAAACAATTCAGGTCACATGTTCAAAACCTTTTTTTTTCAATCTGTAGATGTACCTTCCATATCCATCATGCAGATTACATGAGCTAAAGAAAACTACTTTTCCAGCTAGCCAAGTGTCATCAAATACATGTGGAACCTATACGAGCCGTGTAATGTATGTTGAAAGCATTCATCAACTGTGCCTGGAATGACTAACAATGCTTAAGTAAAACAAGAGAAAAGGCAGGAAAAAAACCAGGCTGGAAAACCTTGCTTAACTGGGAACGTTTTGACTAGATAATGTAAAGTTGCTGCATGAGTATGAGATGCAGGTTTAGATCACACTTTCCTGGCTTCTGGTGGTTTTTACCAAAGTTAGCATTTCAAACTATTAGGAAGATGGTGGTTTTCTTTTCTTTTTGCTTTCTTTTCTCCAGAGAGTAGTTATGGCATGAAAGGGAGAAGGGGGGAAGGAATGAGTGGATCAGGGTGAGCCTTTCTAAGCATTAGATGGTGGGCTCTCCCATTCATGTCAATAGGGTAGAACTGGAGACATTGTGTCTCTGTCACCCTCACCAATTTACTGGGGAGACACTGGGGTGAAAAGGGTGGCTTTAACTGCAAGCAGTAATCAGAGATGCAGGAATGTTTTCAGCAGTGGAAAAAGACCAGCCGTAATACTGAAAGTGACAGTAATCCTCACTGTATTTCTAATTGTCCATTGCAAAATGGTACGTTTAATGCTTTGGCTTTGCTTTGCTTCTAGGGATTGTAGAGAATGGCTGCAGGTTGCTTTATCTGTGAATAATGTGTTGTCTTCATAGGCAACATGAATTGTTTCAGCTGGTGAACAAACTGAAAGAATAAAAGCCTCAGAGCACTAAGAGAATAATTGTTTCCTCTAACACATTGCAACTTCACCCCTTGCTGACAGTGTATTTGCACTGCTCACTGACTGCGGTTCATGAGCTAGAAAAGGCATTCATCAAACAATAACATTGCTTCAAGAACATGAAATCTTCAAGTCATCCTTGGACTCTACTTTTTGTTTCCTCCTCCACTAGCTATGTCTGCCCATTTGCTTATCAGTCTCTCCAGAACATCAGACCTTTACAGTGATCCCATCTCTTACTCATGCTTTACGCATTTCCCAACATGGCTCTTACTGCTGTTCAATTCAGTCTTCCTAAATCCCTGCTTTCAATCTGAGGTCATTTAGAATGCAGAAGTGGATGAAAGTTAAAATACCATTAATCCATAGCAAGTACATGCAAGGGTATAAAATATTCTGTGTAATCAAAGAACATCATCATGTTTCAGCTTTTATTGCATTCATTTATTATTAGTTGCATGGTTAAGCAGTAAATTATTTGGATTTGCATACAACAAACAGATTGCCACGTTTTTGTTCCAAGATTGCAAATTTGTGCCCATTTGAGCAAATTTTTGAAGTAACAGCAATACAGCTGTGGCAGCACACAGCTCAGTTTAGTCGGTGCCTGGGAAGGGAAGGGCTTGCAGTTGACTCCTGCTCTTGCCTGCAATTCTGTCCATCTGTGAGACGGCTCAGGTATGTCTCTCTGAATTGCAATCACAAACACAAAATGCTGCAAAGTGCGCGTCTTCGTCATGAGCCAAACACAAGGTGTAGAGTCCATACCTGTTCCTTCTGCACGTGCAGCTCTTAGAAGGAAGAACACCTGGTATTTTTCAAGTTGCATAATCTTGGCCCAAGGTAAGCTGTTACTGGAAAATGCGGTTCTATAATCCTGCATTCTCGTTGTTCTCTCATCAGTAGGGAAAAACAGATGGGATCCCTCCTCTGATCTGCAGTTAAAACCACAGCCTACGCCACCCTCACCTTTCATGCAATGTGTGCAACCAGTACACATGGGGGAAACTTACCAGATGTTAGTGCCACCATCCACGACACTGTTTAGTTAAAAGGATGATGTCCCAACATGGAAGTACTTTTCTCTAGCAGAAGGCACAACTATAGCGTAAGTCATATTAAATCTCTATTCCATGCACTCCCTGTGCACCTTCCAGCACCTTTACATAGGACAAGGTGTACAGACTTGCTGTGGTCATAAGCTCCTGTATTTTAGCCAGAAATTCCTGCTGCTGTCTCCTCAGCCACCTCTGATAGCCATTATCTACTCTGTCAACTTACACCAAATTGTACAACTGTGTATCTGCCATTTTAGGCTACTTTAGCACATAAATCCTTTGGTAGAAAGCATTTCACTTCCCTACTCAGTCTAGGACTCAGAGCAGACTGAGAGCAAGAAAAGACTCTTTTTGCTGACACGTCTTCTGATAGAGATCTACTGGTACTTATTTAAAATGACACAGTTCAGGCTGAGAGTTTATCAAGTGTGCCCAAAGTTATACTCTCCCCTTCCTTCTGACAGCATTGATACCTCACTCAAATGTCAAGATGCTCTTGATTTCTCATGTCTCTTTTGCATGACAAAACGAACATGGAAAACCAGTATTTTCTTCCTATCTTAGTAAAAGAGATGAGGTATCAATCTCTTCAAAGCCAAAATTTTGAAAAAAAAAAGAACTCGTCCTGAGGCAAACACCTGCCTAAAGCAGTCATTTCAAAACAACCGAAGTTTGTCACAATTTAAAGATCCTGTTTCCAGATATTTTTACTAGAGGCAAGTCTTGAGCAGCCCTACCATAGATGACACTTATCTCTGCCCATGATAATTTCTAACGCTTGCATACAACCTTGTGTTGCTGAACTCATGTATTTCCAGCAGCTGCTGAGAAATGTGTTACTTTGCAGCTAAAGTAACACTGCTGAGCAATCATGCAGCTACTAAGCCATGAATATTCTGTAAACAAAGTGGAAAATAAAAAGAAATCCCAAACTAGGATGTATCCATCAACAACCTGCATTTACGACAAAATGAAGAACTGCTGTATAAGAAATAATTTTAAAGTTTCAACAACAAATGACCAACAGGCAGAGGCCTGTTTGTCTGAACTTCTTCAATGATAAAATACTGTGAATAGGAAAAGCTTTTGCTCTACAATTCTTTCAAGTTGGTATTTTTGCATTCTGATAACCAAAAAATTTCTTTGGTTGTTTCACTGGTACTCCTAGTCACAGCTAAACGTAAGAGGTTATTAAGAATTAATCTGATAACTAGAACAGCTCTGGATGAATTGGAAATGTGTGACTATCATGCAAACACCATTATTTATAATAAAGTCCTATAAATATTAAAAACTACAACATAATTGCTTAATGTTAAAAGTTATCAGATAAGTCTTTGCATATTTCGAACATGTATACACCCGACAGTCAAAAAACCAAGACTCCTTAGGAATTTCCCTCCCCCCAGTCTAGGAATGGCACCTTTGAAATCCAGAAATGAGTTGCTTTGATGCTATGTTTGGAGCAGTATCCATACTTAAAAGTTACAGATTTTGCCTCTCCCCGAATCTCCTACATGGTTTAAGGCTTGTAAGTGTGCACAGTATGGTCATCATCATACAGCTTCATACTCCTCTGAACCTGCCTGGTTTACAGCCAGGAGTATTTATCCGGCCTAAATTGGAGAAATCTACTTCTCCTGGCTCCAGATCAGAAAAGATGTTGGATAAGTACTTCTGATGGTGATTTAGATATGCAGGTATATGCGAGATAATACAAAGGTAATAACTAATAACCACTTTCTTTCTAAATGCAGAGTAATTTGGATCTACAAAACAAGTTTTTCAAACAAGAATGACAACAGTTATGCACCTTTCAGTGTGTTTTATTGCCAGCTTAGCTCATTCTCATCACACACCTTTTCAGAACAACAAATACTGCTAACAGACAACTCTCTCAAATGCTGTCAATATGAAGTCATAGAGTTGTCTGATGTAAACACATCTGTCAGGCACTATTAAAATAAGTTGCTAGATTAATGAAAGTTTGCAAAATTACAGAATAAATGCTAATGGCAAGTATTGATAAAGGTAATCTAATGTTTATTAATAGTGACTGTAATATAATTTAGTTGTTTTCTTTAAGAATATTGGGACATGCAAATCCTTATCTGCAGACTCCTAAGAAGGTAACTAACTGTTCACTGAGCTGATTTAGCAACCTCCTATTACATGCAACAACAGCAGCGAGTCTTTAGAATCTTTTTGTCACAATATTGAAAAAAGTTGGGAAATTATTTACCTGAGACCTAGATCTCTAAAAACAATATATATGATATTTTACACAGAGTAGTCCAGGTTCTCAAATCACACATCTGTGCCTTCTCAGCAGCTAGTCAGACATCACTACAATTATGGTCCCTGCCTTAACTCATATCTTCTTAACAATAAAAATATTGATTGATTGAGGAATTGCAAGTTTACAAAATGAAAGATGAATGTAACTTAGGCCAAAAGTCTTATTTTTGGTATGTGAGTATAGCTATCATAAAATGACAGGAATTGTTCAGACAGTAAGAACCGAAAATACTTTTGTAAACATATCTTAGAGTCACAACATTCTTTATTCTTGTAAGAGTGGTTTTATTGCTATTGTTAGACTTATAATTTTTAAGTTTCATTAAATAGGTCTATCAAACAAAAAATTAAAAGCCTTTTCAACTGCATGGTGTAAAAAAAAAGCTCCCCTTAAACTGAGATACATGACAGACACCCTTTCAAGAGTTACCTCAGGAGTGTCAGTACTGACTTGACATTAGTAAGTACATATCTGGAGTTAGTTACATGATGAACACTAATACTGTACATGACGGTCTGTTTGCAGGAAGGGGGGTGTCCACTAAGAGACAGGCTATCCAATGGGTGAGGGGAGACTTGATAACATTCTTCCATCTTTTTCTGCCAGAAGTTCTTCCATGCTCTGCTGCTTGGTGGTAGGGTGTAGGGGACACTCTCCGGTTGCTACTGTACAAACAGAATGCTGAAGGCCATCACGACACAGCACACAGCCACATAGGGGCTCTTCCGTTCACCTGAGGGGAGGGGAAAAAACCCAAACCAAACAAAAATGCAGGCATGACTAAACAGATCTAGGCTTCTCCTAGCCTAACATGGTAATTATCCCATTTCACATACAAATTAACATTCAACATTTCTAGCTGGAGAAGTGCTATTACAACTACAGTTGTGTACTAAGGAAGAACGTGCATGGGAGTGGGAAAATTAAGATGTAGGATGGGATATATTGCTACAGAAAAACAGTGTTGAAGCTCTTTGCTTTAAGCAAAGGTCAATGCAAGGACTTCTATCTTACTAAAAACCATCTTTTCTGAGATGCAGTTTCCAGGAAAACATTTAAATATCTATATATATATCTATCTCACTGCTATCTCTTAGAGCCAAAGAGAGTCAGGAGGCTGGCATCACAAAGCTGATCAAGACACTGCATCTTTTACTGGCTTTGTTCCCAGTTCTGCCTAAGGGCTATTGCTGCTCAAAAGCTGTTCCGTGTCAGCTGAGGTGTACCTCGATGCTGTCTGGCCATGACAGCTGCTATGTGCATCTTCTATGCATGGTATCATGTAGGAGCCAGCTAACTGGCTGGGGAGCTCACAGTGGCCCAGATGTGGCCAGATGCCTCTCCTTTTTCTTTACTAGAGAGACACAACATTGTGAGCATGTGGAGAGGGTCTGGTCCACAGATTTTCAGGTTAGTGATAAAAATGGTCAACAGATTACAGAAGTTGCATAGACATGTCTATTTATCTTTCAAATTAGTGTTACAGTTTTCCAGGGCAGATCATGGATGAAAGTTAAGTTTACTCTGTTAACAGACTTATATTTGGTAGAAAAGACAACTGAGAAAGATCAATTCCTACCCATTTGGTGCAGAACAAAGTGTTACAGAGGTCTCTTGTTTACCAAATAAACTATGAAAAAAAATTAATCTTAGGTAGAGAACTGTAACATAATCAGAGGAATATTTGTAATGTTAATCAGCCTGCTACCTATTAACATGGACACTTCCTCCATTTAATTAGCCAGTGTTTTTACCCGTCTACTTAAGAATTACTCTTCATGAATCCACTGACTTCTCTCTGAAGAGCAGAGAGTCCCCTTCACTGTATGATACTTCCACTCTACAAAACATTGTGTTAAGACAGCAATGACTCGAAGATTCCTGTTTTTAAGCATTCACCAGCATAAAGACAGAGCTGGAGCTCTTTGCTTTAAACAACGTTCAATTTCCTTTTGCTGTGCATGGTCTTTTGTCTTACCAAAAATCATCTTTTCTGAGATACAGTTTTCAGAGAAACATTAAAGAAAAAAACCTGCCAACTCTCTCAAGTCTAGCATTAAGGTGTAATCCTCAGAGGAAAAAAAAAAAAAAAGTCTCTTTTACCAGCAGGACCTTCAAATACAGGAGGAACAAACTTTTCATAGCAAAAGAAAAAAAAAATACTTGTAGTGACACCTCCCATAAGCAGGAGTGCCTGCTACAGTGACATTACAAGATGTTGCCATGATATGGCATATATTTAATTAAACTTCAAATAACTGAATGAATTAATGTCTGCAGTTTCACATCTGTTTAAAATAAATTTTTGAGGAAGTCCACCTCCTACAATTTAGAGTATTACAATTTTCATATGGGTTACACTTTCCTGCTCTTAATTTTCTTAAAAGAGAAATCACCATGTGGCAGGATTAAACATTATTTTGCACAGCTTTGTAAATATGTAACCACTTGCTGGTTATTAAAATCTTATGCACATGTGAAAAGGTTGTTTAAACATACAGGGCAAGTTAAATGTAAAGGAAGCCAGCAGGCATTTTCATTTCTAAAAGCTTACACCTTCTACATGCCTTTTGTGATTAACACAAACAAAATGATAGGAATCATCTTCAAACCCGATTTCCCATACTGAGGATATGGTATTGTTATGTAAGGAAACATGCAGGAGGAATGTTAACATGCTACCTCATCATTTGTCAGTCTAAAAGAAAATAAAATTGGACCACTCTAGATGTAAGTTGAAAAGAAATTAGTGCTTTAGATTAAAAACATAAAAAGAAGCAACTGAGTATGGTGCACAAGAGTGCATGCAGTGCCTTTGCAAATGCAAACATGTTAATGTCACTACATGATGGGGAAACAAGGCTATATTCCAGATGAACTGCAGGTCTTAACTTTATCAAGTTGACAGGGAACTCATGAAACCTCTTGTGTACTCTTAAATAATTTATTAAACTGTTTGCTGTGCATAGCTAACAGAAAAAAAAATATGCTTGCACTTAATTGACTAAAAAGAAGATGGTAAGGTAAGGTGTTCTCGTCAACACTGAACAAACCTTAACGCAGCTGAATTTTTACATTTGTTTTTCCTGGTATAGCTCACAATTCATTTCTGACAGCTGCCACCTTGCCAGTATCGTTCAATTACAATACTAAAATTGGTTCTGCTATGTCTATTATCTAAAGAGGACACTATCTGCAATCATTTCAACAATGTCTTCACAGAAAACTGGTTTTTGCATCAATGCTTTTTGACATACTGAAAAATGTATGTCATGTCCCTTTCAAAGCCTGAGAATGCAGAAAAGGGAACCATATATTTTTCCTTTAGGTTCAATGAGAAGTAGGAAGATCTGGAATTACAAGTTCAATGTTTCTACTCTGCATTAACAATACAATTTGAAGAATACTGTTTTGAGGATGGATATGTAATTTTTAAAAAATTTTTGATATACCTTAATGCTAAAACTGAACTTCTGTTGCATATTCCCATTTCCTTCTCAAAATAAATTCAGAATAAGGATTGAAATAAATATAAATATCAATGTTATGGGAAAATGTCTAAAATCAGATAAAGCTTATCAGCCTGCATAGAAATGCCACTTAACACCAACAGCTTTGTGTAATTCAAAAGTGCACAGAAGCTAAATAAAGAAAGAAGAGGACAAAAACATTTGTGATTCAAGAGAACCTTACTGCATCATGTAATATTACAAACCAGGTTGTTTTATTACTATAAGGTAAATATCTGGCTTTTGTCTGTAGTCCACTACAATTTCAAACAGACAGCAGTTTATACAGAATCATTGATTTCTTTGTATGTTAATAAATATGTCCCTGGTTATTTCATGTAGTAAGAAGTACAAAAGATTTCTGCAAACATAAGACCACATATATGAATTAACATTAGAAAATGCAGGCTTCTGTGATGCCACGTAAGATAGTCGTACCCCATCCCCTCCCTTCTTCACTACATTTCATGGAGGTAAAACCTGATTTTTTTAAGATGATGTATTAATATGAGTTTCATTGCTGCATAGAAACATTATCCTAATAAATAATGCATACTCTAGAAAAAGCACTGGTCTTGAAGATTTCAAAGAAAAAAAATTACCAATCCTGGCGCATTTCCAGAATATTCCCAATAGTCTGTAAAGACAAAATAAATTAATTAGGCTCTTGGTTTAATAAAATAATTTAAGTCAACTGATTTTCTTTCTTTTATGCTAAAACAATCTAAATAAACAAAGTAGTTTGTCAATTTCACACTATTCTCAACATCAGAAAGTATCAGATACCTGCACAAAGTACAGGCTACGAACGAAACAAGCGGCAAAGTTCTTTCTAAGTCTAACAACATTTTTTGCATGAATGAAAGAAAAAGATGCATTTACTCACTCGTGTTCCAAATCAAATGTCTTCAAGACAATTCTACATTTACATTAAAGTACCCTAGACAGAAAATTATGTAAAGAAAAAAAACAGAGCTAGGAAAATGCTGCTGTGGGAAATACCAACAAGCTTCCGTATTACTGCATATAAGAAAATTTTTATGCTAAGATTTTGAAGCAAGTTTTCCTGCAGGTATGAGAAATGATAAACCAGAGAACTTTAAATTTAATGCTTTGTAGTATCTCTTTTGTATTTCCCCTAGCGACAGTAGATAAAAATGTTTTTTCTAGCAGAGCACACTCATAGGTTTAATCTGATATAGAATACTTGCATTGATATAAATAACAAAACAATTCTTCAGGTTTGTCTTTACTCTTTTACCAAGATTTGCCTTGCTCATGTGACTCTAATGCTGCTTGCCCACGATGTTAATTCTCACAAGTGAAATAACAAAGCAGAAAAACAGGATTCAACTATTGAGAGCACATCCAAATGGATGCACAAGCATGCACGCCACATATTTATAATTTCTCTGTGTAACGAAAAAGACCCACGCTGACTACTCAAGAGGAACAGGAGCAGGGACTGCTTTAGAATCTGAGGAGGAAGAGGGGAAGAATACTAAAGCAACCTGAACTAGAACCTAGTTTTCAGCCTTTCAAACGTTGGTCAAAACTGTGTTGAAAGCTTGTCTACAGGAAGGTTTCCTTCATAGTATGACTGGCTGCAATGCAGTAAAAACATCTGGATTCAACTATATTGTCTATTTATAGATTTATGGAATTAAAAAACCCCAATTATTTTTCCTCCTTCTCCTGGTACGTTTATCAGCAGTAACTTCAGCCTACATTATTTGTGGGGCTCTATCTACTACCTGCTGTGATGGCATTTCTCCAAGTGCTTTCCCACAGTGCTCTGAACCCACAATGGTTTGATTATCTGCCTTTCCCCTTTCTTGGGCTCTGGCAATTGTCTATTTTTTTCCTGCTTAAATGCAGACAGGTAGTTTTGGGCCACTTGCTCCGGCATACTTTAGCAGTCAACATATCCTGCAGTTTTAAAAAAAAGAATTTCCATGCTACTTCATATTTTATGGTCCTAGTTTACTTCAGCATCTCTCCCTCTTTCCATTTAGCAGCCTCCCCTTTATTTCTGAAACAAAGGTCTGGTGTTGGGCTGGTAAGAACCAAGTATTCAAAAAGGCAGCAAATGACTGAGGTTTTCAAAGTTAAAGTGAAATGATTTTGACTGATGTACCTCTTTGCTGACAAATTTATTGTGAACAGCATTCTAGCATTTTCGTTTTTAGAAAACAGGGTTTTTAATTGTACTTTAGATCATTTTACCTCAAGCCAGAAGTATTTCTGTATAGTCAAACCTCATTTTTCTGCTTTTATATAGCTCCACAGGCAGAAGTAATAATCCCTGCACATAGACCATCATACTTTTCCAGGCTAAGAGGTCACACAGGAAAATAACCTGAAGACATCAATGCGCTTTTTGAAGATGCATGCAGGTAAAAAGGCGTGATGTGTAAATCTTACAGAGTAAAACAGACAGCTCCATAGTACTGTGTGGATGGTGCGTAAGACTCTGAAAACTGTTGTTACTCTGTAAAATTAAGATTTACAGATTGCATGCTGCAAAACCAACACAAAAACTTCCACAGCCCAGCATTTCATGTTGCCATTGCTGAAAAAACTGTCCAGGAACTCAGAGAAACAAAACCTTACTGTCTTTTTCATATGCATATTTGAAGAATCTTATCGGGGAAAAAGAACATTAACTCCTTTAGGTAGTCTATAAATCTGTTGGATTTGCCTCACAATCTCAGCAAGGGTATTTCTTTGCTTTCTCAGGGTTTTTTGACCATGTGAAACAATGCAAAGTTATAACTGAAGTTTTGCACAGTGTTCCTAGCCCTAGAAAACCCCCTTCTTAGTGAAAACATGAATTTTCCTTTCTGATGTGGGAGGTACAAAACAGTTGGAATACAGCTTTCATCAGCTACCCTTACTGCAGTTAACGATTTATGAACTTAAAAGTCACCACTGACATGAGGACTGAGAATCCTTCCAACAGATGACAACAGTACCTTTTTAAGAGGCTTCTGCTGGTGTTGGAACAGCTCAAGTACATCTGTTTGTCCACACAGTTTGCTGCTGAGCAAAAGCAAACTGAAATCTGGACCTTCTAAACAAGTATAATAATCACAGCCTCTGGATGAACTGGGGAGCTCACAATGGAAGAAAAGCCTGTGCAGGCCTTCTGCTCTCCTGAATTTTTCCATCACTGTTCATCTCAGGTCCGCAACATGCACTCTTCAAGTTAAAACCTGTTTGATTATTACAGAAACGATGCTGCCTTGAATGAAACTGCTCCAAAATAATTCCTCCTCAAGCAACTACTCAAAGTAATTGCACTGCTCCTTATTCTCCCCTTCATGTTCATCTTCATCCTTGTTTTGATGCAGGTGAAACGTGTCAGACTGGCTTGCATACCTGCTCTTTTCTGGCAACCACAAGTCAAATGTGCACGAGCTGCTGCATATTCCTGGCTTTCAGTGTTAATGTTAAAAGCACCGATCATGAAAGCAGTGTTGGTTATCTGGAGAAAAAAATTGCAAAGAAATGGAACCCAGTAAGACGACAAAGGGTTAGCGGGGCTTTAGATTTTGGCTGCTAGACTGGGAAAGCTGCAAAACGCAGCTGCCATATGTTTACCAGGACAACCCCACTGCCACTGCAGGAGGGAGTGTGAGAGATACTCCACTGCAATCCTTATGGCAAGTCAAAGGAAATCTCTGCTGCGTATAAGCTAACACATCTTTCTGGTTAGCAGGAAGGAGAGAATTATATTGTGGTACGCATTGTCCGCTAGTTAGCATGAAACAGTAAATCTCCACTTGCTTTCCCAACCTTAAACGCTATTGCTCAGGACAAAGCACATGGAAACACTCAACACACGTCAGGGAAAATGAAGGTTTAAAATTCTGTTTGGCTTGGTAGGAAAAGACCCATTTTGGCAGAAGTCAACGGGATGAAATACAGTGTTATGAGGACGGGTGACATCACTTTGCAACACAGTCTCTCAACCAACAGAAACATGTTTCTTTACTTACTATCAACAGATTTAAATCTTCACCAAAGTTACCACTCACTTAGTCAGAAATACAGTGAATAACTATCAACATTTCTCCTGTCACTTTAATATTTTATTGCTACTTTTTTATGCTATTAAATTGGAGCAGGAATAATGAGGTAAGATCATCTCTGTGGTAAAATGAAATATCACTAGAATTTATTTTATCCAGTATGTCTAGACATTTCCATTTGAGCATGGAATATGTTAGTGAAGAGGGACAGGGGTTTAACAGCATATGAGCTCCATGTAAACATTCACCATTCAGGAAACAAATTTCATTGCTTCCAGGCTAACGTTTTATTCTCCAGTACAAAGTAGTCTACATACGTATAACAAAAATAAAATAGTATGTCCAACATCTATATAAATACAAACCTACAGATCAAACGTCCAACTCCTCCACTGTGTCAGCACCCTTTGAAAACATTTTATGAAGAGAGTTCTATTGTACTCCAGACAGATTTGCCTCAAGAATAAACAGAGTAGCTCCAGATTAAAGGAAATACTCCTTGCCAAGAACAGCACTAAAATTTTTAATCAGTAAAATAAATATTCCTACTTCTAACTGTGTATACCTCATTGACTATTGTGTTATCTTCCACTAGCAGACACCCAATTCCCCCCGCAACCCCCTTCATGAAGTCATCCTTTCTTCCATCCTTTCTTTCCATCTTTACTTTTATCAAAAGAAATCTCTCATGTCAGTGGCAACCTCACAGCCCTGTATGAAAGGACACAAGCTGCTTTGGGCAACCTGGTCTAGTGGAGGGTGTCCCTGCCCATGGCAGGGGGGTTGGAACTAGATGGGCTTTAAGGTCCCTTCCAACCCAAACCATTCTGTGATTCTATAGTTTTCATGTTAGAACTCCAAATTGAAAAAAACCTAGCATACTCTGGGTATCTTACATTGCTGAAGGAAAACTTGTGTGATAAAATGGCAATTCCAGAGGTTAATTACAACAAAGGTTTTCAGAAGACAGACACTTAAGGTTCTTGGTGGCGGGAGTCTACTTAAAACTTGACACTTTTTCTCAAAATTAAATGCAGAATTGATAGAAAACACTTAGGGGAAAAGCATTTTCTTAAACAGCAAATGATCTAATGGAAAAAGTGGACAAGTGAAAAACCCAGTGCCCAAAACCCTGTCGGTTTTTTCCAGCTATAACATTACCAGCTAGAATTACCTCCAACTTCTATAAATATTATCTCCTTTGTATTAACCTTAGGTGACTGTATTACTGAAATACTACAGACAACCTCAGTGGTTTCTAAATCAAAATTGCCAAATCATTACTTTAAAGCCACAGCATTTAAATCACAGTTCTGCATGCTGCTGATTGCACCCAACATCCAGTCACAAAGAAAACTGGTAAGCCAAAAGTTGTTGGGTATTGTAAGTGAAAGTGGATCTGTGGCTGCCCCCATTGCCCACCACCCCAAAAGCTGTGCTGCTGAGCAGGGTCAGAGAACTGTTTTGGAACAGCACATTGCAGGAGAACGAGAAACACAAAGGAGAAAAGCATTGGTCACCTAGGAACATGTGCTTTAGGAATAAAAGTGAGATGAAGTCATAGTGACCAAAGGACCAAAAAAAAAAAAAAAAAGGGTTAGGTTTTGTAGAAGCTTTCAAAAACTTTGCTACAAATTCCAACAAAAAAAAATATTTTAAGAGACTGCAGATAAGGGTAGTGTGGGTCATTTTAAAAAAAGTTTGAAATTTTTTTAGTTACAGACAATTGCTGAAGCTGTGTTTCAAACCCGTACTTTAAAAACACCTATTTTGAAAACAAACACACAGATTCTGCTGTTAATGTTTTATCCAGCCTTAATAATAATAAAAAAAAAATTACAGAAATAGCTGCATATAGGAAAATGTTTTCTTTCTGTCACTCATGTCTGTATCTTCAATAAAGATCTAATGAGAAAACTGCAAGTCTAGAAAAATAAAGCAGTATTAGCTACCATTGTTAATTAATAAATTCTTAGTATAAAATTGCAAGTATGTGCTTGCAAATATCTTATTGCCTTCTATTGTAAGGTATAAAATGAAGATTTTTATCTTTAAAGAAGAAATTTTTTAAAATAGGATTTATATTATCACACATCATTAGAAGATACTAAGAGTAAAATGTTGCAGCTAAAACCAAACAGCATGTGTATTTTTAAAATGATTAGAATACATACCCAGTTTTATTTTTGTCCAGTAAGCTGGGAGCCAAGGATCTGATATAGGCACAGGTACATATGAGCAGCAAGATTACAGTCAGAAGACTCTGAAAGTTGAAGATGGCTGACTATGGAAGAAAATCAGAAAAGAAAAATTACATCTCTGCAGTAAAAAGTTCCCTCACTGCGTAAGCTGGAGAAAACAGGTGATCTCCTAGACAATACCCATTAAAAATGAAAATGAAACCTAGAATGCCAGTGAATCAGAAACTCTTTTAACAGCCTGTTGTACACAATGGTGGAAGAATGGAGTTTTTCTTTCCCAATCCGTCCCAAGAAGTGTAAACAAACAGCAGGCAAAATGGTAACCTTACAGTTTTGCTCCCAGGCACCTGTCCCAAAGCCAGTCTGTCGAAACCCATTAGCAGCAGGCTAAGAGTTACAGAAAACAGATGTTCCCTCTCAGCCAAGAATACGTGTAACTGTAGTTTGCATCAATAGAATATGGTGGTGGTGAAGGTGGACGTGAAGAGTATTTGACAAGTAAACCTGTGGCAGCCAAGACAGAGAATAACAAGAAATAGGTAGGAGGACTGTTAATATACAGCTTTATGAAGACTACATCCAAAATTCAACAGAAATGGTATTTGTATGTATTGTATTTTTTTTTATTGTATATTTGTAGAAATACATACAATTAAACCAATCTGAACTATGAAAAGATAACGAATTAATTTTATTTTCAAATCATCTTTTGATTTTATATTTAAAACACCTTTACTGTAAATACATTTTTAGAAGTGCTAATTATATGGAAAATGCTGGAAAAATGGAGGAATTGCCTTAGGATGGAGAAGTAAAGTTCTATTGTATGACAGCAAAACTAATTGCCTACTGGCAGTAAGAAGAAACAATTCCTGAGAAAATGTTACTTTTCTCTGGCTATTTGCTAAAGTTTAAAATATTAGTAATATGCAGTAAGTGCATCTCAAATATTTTTTTTAACTAAAGCCTGAGTCTCGTGTGACCAACATGTTCTTTAATCATCAACTTATAAGCAATTATCACTGCTTATGTGAAGCAGTCTTTTTCTGAAGTATAAACATTATACATGAGAAGGTACTCATGTAAGGACTGCTGTAACTCCATAACCAGGTACAAAATCTGGAAGAAAGATGACTGATGCTGATTTCCAGCAAAAGTTACATCACCATTCCAATAAATGATACACTAGCAACATTTTTTTTTTCCCCAATAGGTTCAGTGGAATTTTTGTAGCAATATTTGCCTACTAGTCCTTGTGATTTGTAGCTTCCAATAATTTGTCCCAAATCTGAGACTTAGATTCTTCTTACAATGTGAAAATAATCCAGCTGCACAAAGCATGGAGCTAGTTTTATTGTTTCAATGTTTTTTTTAACTCAGCATCTTTCAGCTGACCTTTTGGTCAATGTAACAGCACCCGATAGCAGACAAGGCAATTGCTTATTTCAAACAGCAAATGAGCTACCCTCATTTGCAAATCCCATTTAGTTTGAACTTCAAAAAAATAGCAAAGCAAATACAATAAATTCACTCTTACTTCTGGAGTTCTGATGAAGTTGTGTCTAAATATCTCATATTTTTTCAACCCAGAAGGCTGAGTAGTAGTATTTAAATAAATTTAAATACTTAGCATTTATGAAAGGATAGTACATTGCAGTTTCCTTCTTCAAGCAGAACTTGGTAGGATTTAAAAGCACATCAGAGCTCCAATTTCCATAGCCTGAGGAACATCTCTGTTGATCTATGTGCACTTTCTTCCTATGTCGCAAAATTCTAATGTTTTGAAGCTCTGATAATCAAATTTCTTTAAATAGTTAAGGAGAATTATAAATCAAAATCACAGTATTTCAATTCAGTATTGCACTAACAGCAAATTAAGAGAGAAAAATAAGAAGCCGCTAGTAGGAGCAAAGCCATCGGAACATCCACAACTCTGCTGGTAGTGAAATCTAAAACATTGTAACAAAAACCAAACTTTGCTTATGTAGAAGTCTCCACGAATCACATGAAGCAACACTGGAACATGCACACAACTGCCAGCCTGAATGCACGATTAGACAGGGCTAGACACACAAACCAATTTAAATGTCCAAGGTAATGGGGTACAACAGGGCACCTGTGGGGGGGAGCCACCCCTTAAGAAGGAAGGGCATAGAAAGGCTCAAAGAGCAAGTGAGAGATTGCCAAGGACATGCCCTCAAAGGCAGCCTTAGCCACTGGAGTGGGTGTGCTACTCTTCCCTTTACTCCTGCCTGAAGCAGGAGCCCTCTCACATCAGCCGTCTTTCTGCAGAAGCATAATTCCCAAGCTAGTTCCCTCATTCCTCCTGCCCTTTCTATGACAGTACCCTGAGAGACAAAAATGGGACAGGATGAAAATGTGATTATTGGGATGCAGAGAGAGGGTAGGCAGTGGGGAAGGGTAAAGAGTAAATGGCAACTACACACAGCAGCGGACATGCAGGAAGGTTTCTATAAGTGAGAACAGGGAGAGGGGACATTACACGAGCGGAGTGGTGATCCAACACCCAAAGCCAGCCGTCGGGTACTCAAGGTGAGGCCACCTGCTGTTCTCCTGAGCAACAGCACTTGCTACATCATGTTTAGTTTTTTAGTTTGGCTAGCTGAGTCATCACTTCTGTTCTACTGTGTCATAAATAATGGACAGATTATTCACAAAGGACAAAACACTTATCAGTAGACTCTTGCCTTTGTACTAGGCACAAGTTTTGCCAAGTTCAGAAACCAGGAAACTCAATTCCCCCTGAGAGACACCCCTTACGACCTACGAGAGGCCATGTCTCCTGGCTCCTGCGGGTCTAGGAACGCGACGGGGCCGGATTCAGGAGTGGCTGCCTCTCAGTAAAGCCAGATACTCGCTATCAACTGATTAATTCGATCAGTCCTCCGGGAGAGACAGCTGCTCTCGACATCTCACAGCGCAGTGCCTGCCCAGCTTGGTTCCCATGAATTCCTGCAAGCTTTCTCCTGCAGCTGCTTCCCAAGGAGGCTGGTGGTATCGGGTGCTTCAACATACGAAAATGGCAGAAGGGCACATTTGCTTCCTCTTTACATTTCCAGGGACTGTAAATGTATAGTCATGAAATGTGCTATTAGTCAATCAACAGGAGCAGTATATAATTGTTCTTTGTTGGGCTCTTTACGTGTTTCTCCAGATATGCAGCACTGGGCATCACTGAAATTACAGACACCATTCCACTGAAAATCCTCTGAATTACACATTTTTCTATACAGTCATTTTAAAAGGACAGCCATGCCTATTTTAAAATTTGTTTACAATTTTAAACTGGAAATGAAAATTTATTTCTGAATTGGATGGCTTCACATTTCACATCTGAAGTAATTCTTATGGTCCAGCTGAATTCACAGAAAAGGGCGATTTACATCCAGCTGCTTGAACTGATGTCATTAAAAGCTGCTGTAAGAGTCATGCATTACTTGAAATACTTTTTAAAAATGCTGCATTCACATACCATGCTATTTGGAAAATGCTGTAATCTAGGTGGGTTGCAGTTCGTTTGGTTAAGCCGAGTTCCTCTGATCCAAAAGTAATTAATTGCGATTTTTCAAACATTTTGACTGGCTTAATGTAGATCCTGTGAGCCTTGTTCCCATTATAAAGAAATTTCAGCACTTGGAGCAACTGATCCTATCTTTCAGACACAATGTCCACATGTTGGTGAAAAGACAACCAACTTCCTGAGACTCAGACTGCAAATGCAGAAAAGAATCAACGCTGATATTTTATTCTAGTTTTAGATGGTACAAGCTGTGGCTTTAATTATACATGCTGAAATTTTCTACATCTCCATTTGGCACATTTCTGACACGGTGGAAACATCTTAGTAGTTACACTCTGTGTTACTTAGATAATTACACCTCCCCCCCCTCCTTCTCCTGTGTGCTGTCTCCAGGTAGCTGTGGAGAACTATCACATCGCCAGCAGCACTAAGGAGGCATTGTATTCAGCAGAACTTGCAAGAGCAAGTTTTCTCCCTAAGTCTTTAGAAATTTAGGACCATGAATTTTTGCTTTGAGAGCTACATGCCCAAAGGCTCTTTTAAATCCTTCCCAAAATTAGACCTTAAAAAAATGCCTCAATATTATTTCCCTGATCATATCATATCTTAGTAAAAATAATTCCACATAATACACCACAGAAATAAAGAATGAATACTCTTTAAATTTTTCTTGTGTCCAGATTAGCAGTGGTGGCATGAAATACTCCTGTGAGTATATGGTAGTCAGAAGACAAACTTTATAGCTAGAGACATTTGAATGTACTCCCGACTGAGTCCTCATCTGAACAGCACAGCTGTCAGCACAGAAGATACCAGGGCAAGACAGGAAGTTTTAAGGAGAGAAACGGTCTCCAGTTGCCCCTGGCAGATGCCATCAGTGACTCTGCTACAATACAGGAGAAGGAGTAGTGTGACAGCTCCTTTACTCTTTTTGGAGTAAAAATAAATCTATGGAATAGTACGTGGTAATTTAAGTGTTTAATATATTTTAGTAAGTGTTGATTTAGAGTGAAAAATTTCCTCTGTGGCTGAGAAAGGGAGCCCTGATAGGCCATAACACTTGCACAGCCCCCTTGATTACAGACAATGTTGTCACTCCTGCAATTTAGTCAGCATTAAATTTACTACACCTGGGGAGAAGGAAAAAAAAAAAAGGCAGCTCAGACTTCTGGTTGTCAACAACTGTTGTACTTTACAAGAGTATTTAATTCAATGTGCTGAAAGGAAGGGCACACTCAGATGAAGGCCTAAATTTTTAGTGATCACTGGGAATGTGTATTCAGCCTTGGCAGACATAGCCATAATAGATGCACTGATCCTAATTTTTTTCTACAGTGAAAATAACAGTCATAGCCAAGTCATCATATGGTATCTATCTCTGCACTTCCTATTTGCTCCACCCCTACTACATTCTCCGATTCAGATACTGTTTTGTTCTGTGTGTTTGCAGACCACACCACAGAATTATGAAACACCCTTGGGTAGCACTATAATAAAAAATAGTAAATTACATGACAAGTTTTGATACAACTATATATGCCATGGAAGGACCCACTGAATTTCCCCTTGCCTTATATACTTTTATTTAAAATAAACCACCTGATGTCACAGTTGTAGGGGGAAAAAAAACATGCAGGAGGAGAACATAAACCCCATACTGTTGTCCCCCTGGGTTGGTAGAAAGCCTAAACCAAAAGCTCTCCCAGTCTATCTCAACAGACCTAACACTGAAACCAAAGCTTAATCTTCCCTAGACTTTCACTATTTACAAAATGATTACTCCATCTCTGTTTGTAGTGTGACCATGATTTCATCTGTGCGTGCCATAAAAAGAGAGGCCATCGTAGTGCCAGCAAGTTATAACTTTGCCCTCCCAATTACTATTATAATAATCAATTTATGTGGGCAAGCACAGATAAATTATTGGAATATTCTAAAGAAATTATAACTGCATTTGTGTAATACGCTGCAGAATATAGTCTTTCTAGAATAGTTTTATTTTCTTTTTTTCCTCATCAATATAAAATTGATGGATGATTATGTTCTCTGGAACCAAAGAAACAAATGCTGACATCCGATCATTTAGCTGCCTTTCTCATATTAAAAATGTGAGCCAGAGCTTACACTGTAGTTAAACTGTGGTTAAGCAAGAGCTGATAAAAATGTAAAAGCCTGTACTAAAATAGTAATGTAGGCTTCAAAGCCCATAACAGAAAAGTGAAATCAATCTATATGAAATTTTAATGAAGAGGTCCTTAAAAAGCTGAAAGAGAAAATTCTTACTATCTAAGGTTTCCATTAGGTATTGCAATTCTTATTTCCACAGTCTAAATCTCTTCGCAAATAATTTGTTTTCACACTGCTGCCAAATGTAATCTCATAAAAATGAATGGAAAATAAGTATTTGTAAAATAGGCATACTAATTAGAACTATAAGAAAATACAAAGTTTGCAAGTAAGTTTGAAGTGATTATTAGCAAAACTACACTGAAAAACTAAGCAAGAGGTGTTTAGTCAAAACTGGTTTGTGCTTAATAACTATCCAAATACTGTCCAGTTATCAGATAATGTTTGCTCCAGTGTAAATAGGGGTTTTTCACTTTTAAGTTTACTGCACATTCACCCCAGTATTTAGTTTCCAAGGAATTTAAGTACAATATTTAATGCTCATTCACATTTCTGTCTAAAATATTCAAAGTTTTGTCTGAAATACGTACTTTCGCACTCAGAAAATTTATGTTAAGGCTTGATTAGAATAATAGAGAATCTTTCCCCTAGACATTTGTTGAAGTATGTTGTCTAATTAAAATGACAAGTACAGCAGATAGTAACTAACACATCTGCTTTTCAGTCAACTGAAGACTAATACAGCTGCTTAAAACATAACCAATCTCTTTAAACAATTAGACAATGAATTCACAGATGGAAACAGTTGTCCTCTCCTACAGAAGCTCTCTTGAATTTAACGTGCTCAGTTATCCACAGACCAACACTGAAATGATACCTCAAGGTGACAATGTTGAAGTTCGATGCTCACTTGTATTCCTTCTTCTTTGCCCCAAAACCTGGACAATAGTTTCAAAACTGAACTTTTGGTGCAAGCAGTTAGCAGATGCAGCATTTCACCATAAAATCTTACAATAAAAAAAAAAGGTGAAAGTTACAATATTAAGCTTTTTTATTAGGGTTACTGTAACACATAGGTGTATATATCCATATATTTACTCAAACATAGACTTATGTTAACTATGGTAGTAAAAACTTAAGTTATCTTTTCCTGCATATATTATTTGCAGATTATATAGTTTGCAATTTTACAGAGATTTTTTTTCCTCACTTTCTTCTTCCATTAGATATCAAGTTCTATAATCTTCTCTTTAGGATGCTGTATGTTCTGCAGAGTAACAGGGAACTTAATGGTACTTTCTGGAACTACAAACAAAGTAGGTGATATTCAGTCACTGCCACAGAGCTCTCTAAAAGGATATACATCTTGATTTGTAGCTCTTTCGCCTCTCCTGCCCTAAAAATCTGTACATTAGAGATTTCTTGGGTGTAGTCAAACAGAAGGAGAAGAACTACCTATGTAAGAAAAAGACATCTTCTCCCATAATAAGTTCTGGCTTTTCTTGCTGTTCATCGAAGAAGCATGGCTACTTATAAACTTGTAACATTCTTGTGTTTTTGATAACTGAACAGCACAGTTTCTTTCAAATTAGCTAACTCTCCCTTCTGAAGCTGCACACCACACTGCTTAGTTTGTTTACTTCAAAATTACTACACAATCTTAAGAAACACTAAAAACAGTTTGTGTGAATGGAAGAGGTAAGAGTCATTCTAACATGCCAGTACATTTTGAATCAGATGACATCCTTACTCTAATAAAAGTAGGGTGCAAAAAGCATGAGTTTGTAACAGAAGGTGCTACAAGAATTTCAAGACAGATATGGAAGAAAGTCAAAGTTCTCAAAAAAGGATGATACTGAAATATTTTTGCTTTGTCGTAATGAATATTTTGACATTTGAGATACACCTAATGTTATATCTGCTGGTGTCTGATAAATTTAAGAAAACAATGTTACAGCGAAAGTTCTCCTATCATACCAAACTCACAAGCAAGAATCAAAAAATAATTAGAGATTGGGTCCACAGCACAAAAGGAAAAAAACACATGCCTTCTATGTCTCTGAATGTCTCGTACCCCTACAGAAAGCCTGAGCAATTCAAAGCTGAACTGCATTCCTGAACATCCTTACAAAAAGTGTTAAGAAGTTCCTACACACAGCAAAGGGATAGTGTGCTCTTTCTGTTCTAAAGGCTGAACAATAAGCTTATCTTTTAATTTACCTAAGAATTAAAAAAAAACAAAAACCAAACCCATGTATACCATTTATAAACTTTTTTTCCCATTAACAGTATAACTTTCTCTTTAAAACATGAAAAATAAATACTTCTCTATCAGGAAAAGACATAGTTACTCAAGAAATAATGAAAAGCTCTGCTAAGTCTCTGATGTCCCATAGTGCTGGGGTCTCCTGGCAGAGTTCAGATGCATGGTTTGGAACCTTAGCATCTATAAGACAGGTAACATTTTTAGCAAGATGCTAGCTGTTTCCACCTTCTTTCCTTGGTCACAAAAGTTGAAAATGAAAACTTTTGGTGATTTTGAACATCAAGCTCTGTGCATTAGCAGAAAAATTTATTCAACACTGTAGCTATTACAGTGGGTGTGCATGGTGTCTAATGCGGCAGCTAATGAAAACTTTAACTGTGACATTGACTGTTTTATGATAACTTCCCTTTTTGTTCAACTTAGACTTTGGACCATGAATGGAAAAACTACAATGTATAATCACAGCTTATTATTAATTTCAAATGGCCTGCATAAAAATGTGATCCCCACTTCTCATACTATTACTGAATAAAATTAAGATGTTTAGTAGTAGACAGAATGACAAAGATGTTTAGTAAGAAATGCTCAGCACGGAAATGGTTTCTCACAACTGGTGTCATTCCTGGATCGTTCAGGCATGTGGTAAAATTTGTAAGTAGACTGATTGCATCCTACACTTCCCAAATCCAGATCAAGAGATGCAATGGCAGAAGAAATAGCTTCCTCTGTTCTATAATCACAGAAGGAAATTATTGATGATGTATTTTCACATCTTCTTGGACCCTGACACAGAAGTATCTATACTGAACAGTTCAAGACTTAACTCACAACATGCCTACTCCACAGTAGCGTTACTATTAAACAAGTGCAGTTACAGATGGTATGAGATATACTAAGCACCGACACTAGCGTAGTAAACAACATACTTCACTGTCCCTACCTACCCACGCTGCGTCTCGTGTTTCTCCTTTCCTAACCTTTTAAATTTTCTGACAAGCTTGTTATTCTGACAGGAGGACAGGTACATGGAGAGCCGATCCTTCTTGCTTTCTCCTCAATTAGCAGTGTTTGCTCCTACTGGTTGGGGCATGCCAGAGCTGCCATGGGGGTCAACACGTACCCAGTGCAGGGATGTGAGTCAATTGTTACGTGATTGGTGGCAAAGGAGATCCTAGCATCTTACTGCATTACAGCTTTGGTGTAGGACTAAAATCCTCAGATTCCCAGCAAAATCAGATTAGCTGGGTAACAAAGGCTTTATCACATGAAAAATTTGTTACTGCAGCTATAACTCCCTGAAATTCTAATTGCTTCTTATTCAAAAAATGCAATGCCTAATGGTGTTATAATACTGACATGCAAGAAGTTGCATATCATTATTCCAAAATAAATTCACAACACAAAACCATGGATATTTCTATATAGCAATGACACCTTAGGACTGTAAGATGAACTAGGACATCTTTTAATCCTATCTACCTTTAGGCCATGATAAAAACAAAGTTATTAGCAAATCTGAATCAGGGTTGATTCCTTCCTGTAACTTTGAATAAGCCAAACATAAAACTTTGAAGACTCCTGAAAGTTCTTTTACAGAACAGTGTCTCCAATTCTGGTATGTTTATATCAGACAGCTTGGTTTGGATCAATATTTACTAATGAATATTTTTACAATTGGTTATATGAGCAATTCCCCTTCCTTCTATAAACACCATTCTAAGATAGCAACAAAGATTGTGACAGCAACATTTGTCCTCATGGAAAGTACCCAAATCAGTTTTTTGGCAGTAATGGGGGGCTCGAGGTCAGTCCAAAACCAGAGGATGAAGGGAAAGAAGCCATCTTTGTTAAGTTTTCTGCAATTCTTTTTTTTCTTCACCACCAAATTGCCATTACAGACACAAACATATCTACCAAAATGTTTTTGCTGCAACTGCACATTTTTGCTACAAAGTGAAGACTACCCTTCAGCAGGTGAGAGGCTCATCATTAATTTAATGATACTTTAGCCTTCCTCCCTCTTTCCACCCAACACATCACATGTGTGTGGCAAATTTTTCAACCCTACTAAGAAAAGTTTTCTTGAGTTTTCAGATACACTATTTCAAAAGTTGACAGGATAAACTGACACAATAATTTGTGAAAGTCAGTAAACAATACATATTATGCTTCTAAATAAATTAAGCAGCTGTGTCATTATATTGCATCTCTTCTGTTTCCAGTAACTTTTTAATCCACTGAGCAGCTTCTACCTACTTTCAAAGCTGGTTTAAGGTAAAGTAGTATTTTTTCAACCCACTGGCAGTGAACAGGAAAAAAAATAAACATAAGTTGTGCTTTCACATAAAAGAAAAGACAGGTAGAAGCCAGCTTATATATGTTCTGTTTGGCAGCAGCTGGCTGTTCAGCCAGCACAAGTTTTGACTTGTTTAATAAGGATGTAGCACGGAAGCCTGGGGGACAACGGGATGTAAAGTTCCAAGCGATAAAGTCCTTTGGAAATTATGCTTCAAAAATTATGTTATTCACAGAACTACTCATTTGCCACAGTTGCAGCTCATTGTCTTTGGAAAAAGAGAACAAACTGGAGATGTAGCTCCACTCTATTCCATTCGACAATATACAGACAGCAGCTGCTTCCTATCTCACAGTCAAGCGTGAGCTCAAAAGAAAGTGTCATTAACTACAGCTCATGATTGCTAATCCCACAAGGCAACAACTTTTTTTGCTAAGGAGCCATGACACCAGAGGTAGCATCACAGACAATCCAAAGTCCTGGATACGCCATGAGGGTTATTGTTTTCCTTGAGGAGATTCAAACACCAGAGGACTGAGGAATCTTATTTTCACCTCCTTTGACATAAAATCACAAGAAAAATCTCATTTAAAGATTCTACCTTAGTTCAGGTTCTTTGAAGCACACAGAGCAACCTCTTACAAGCAACATAGACAAGCAGAGAAGAAATTCTCACAAGATCCCATACAAGTGCCATAATCTTTCTGCTAGATATAAAAATTAGTGTTTAAGTGCTAAACTGAGCAATGTCTGACTGATCATCAAGGTTCTTTTTTTCTACAATCTCCAATCCTTTTAAGTACTATGAAGAACAGCAAAGTGATGTTGTACTTCTATAACATCTGCCTTTCCAAGACATTGATTTGAGGTGAAAAATTCACTCTTCTCTTTCTTGTTTTCTGTTTGCGCATTTTAGATCTTCTGAGATAATTTATGCCTCTTATAATGAAAACCCTTTGTTCACTGCTTGAAGTCATAGATTAGAACAGGTTCATCTGAAAGATCTGCCAAGGAATGCTTGGGTGAGCAACTTCCAGCAATTTCCTGCTGGTGACAAGATCTGGAGCCTAGGAACTTTTTTTGAACCGAACCATAAGAAAGTTCAAGAGATATTAATCTTTTAATAAATATGTTGGAAGTACAGAGAAATTCAGCGGAAGTTGTACAGCATACAGAACTGGTGATGGATAACCTGTCAAGGTTGGGTTAGATGAGGCTTTGTGCAACCTGATCTAGCGAAAGATGTCCCTGGCCGTGGCAGGGGGTTGGAACCAGATGATCTTTGAGGTCCCTTTCAAACTGTTCTGTGAGTCTAGGAAAAACTTTGAAAATGCTTATTTTAAAATAAATGCGTTGAACTAAAAGTTATGTACAAAGCATTATTCGTACAGGGAAATATTTTCTTCTCTTAGCTATTTGTTTTTCCTTTTAATTTTAAAATCATGTATCTGCACAGCTCATACAAAGATCTTCGCTTTAGCTGAGAAAGATTATTTCATGTCACAGCTCAACTCTAACCCACATACAAATTTTTCATTTATATTCTCTGTACATAGAAAGAAAAGAAGGCAGAAATGATAGAAAACATAAATGGCAATGCTAATAAGCCTCTAGGTCAACTCTATATACACCATTCATACTTTTCATTAGCAAACGGACCGAGGCCTCTGATGCTATTGCTGAAAAACGAGATGACCAGTCAACATCAGGATCCAGCTTACTGCTCAGGAAGCAGACGTCAAACAACGCACCCATTAAATCAGAAGAGACAGAAATACTATCCGACAGCCAATGCACCGCAGGTCTGAGCAAGGACTGCTGCCCCACGGAAAACCCGGGCTAGGCCTGTACAAACGGACGACGTGTCACGCTCGGGGCGCGAAAGGGGCCAAGGGGGCGCAGACGTGCCCGGTTTGCGTTATTGCTAGGCCAAGTGCTACACAAGGCTTCACGGTGGAACTGGGACGGCTCCGTCCCCGTGGGCTCGCTGCCTCGCGGCGGGGCGAGGGCCTCGGCCTCTGACGGGAGTTCAAAGGCTCAGATGGAATCTGAGGGGGCTCTGGGGAGCCACCAGGCCCAAGAAGCGTCGCTCGGCCGAGACGCGGCTGGCCGGCTGACGCGGAAGCCGGCAGTGCCGGCGGGAGGGGGCCGGGGCCGGGGCCGATCCCGCGGCGACCCCGGAGCGGAGGAGGCGCCCCCCGCCCGCCGCCCTTCGCTTACCATGGCGACCCGCTCGCGGCCACATCACACTTCCGGCGGCGGGGGCGGGGCGGAAGCACGCCCACGGGGCGCCCGCTTCAGGGGCATGGGCGGAGTCACTGCCGGGATTGGCAGCTGGCGATGCGAGGGGTCGCGATTGGCAGGAGCCGACGGAGGGAGGCGGGACGGAAGGGAGAGCGCGATGGTCATTGGCTGTCGCGTGACCTCCGGGAGCGCGGCCTTTTCGGGCAGGTGGAAGCGGCGGGCGGTGGCGCGGGAGGAGGAGGTAGGTCGGGGCGCCCCGCCCCCTCTGCCGTGAGGGGACCAGCCGCCGGTGGGGCTGGGGCGAGCGAGCGAGAGAGAGAGGGGCCGTCAGCTGTCACCGGTGCCCCGGTGCTATGGGGCCGTAGCGAGCGAGCGGCTCTCAGCTACCCCCGGTGCTGCGGGGCTGGGGCGAGCGGGCCCGTCCTGTTAGCTGACCCGGTATCAGCCGTAGGCCTCTCGGACCGGGCGGTGGGGCCCGGCCCCGCTCCCCCGGGCACGTAACGGCCACGGTGTCGCAGGTGCCACCCTCAGGGCAGCGCCTGTTCGCGAAAGGTGTTTTTTTTTGTTGTTGGTTTTGGTTTTTGTGTTTTGGGTTTTGGTTTTTTTTTTTTTTTTTTTTTTCATTTATGCTGTGGGTTTCCGGTGATGTGTGGGCTGCTGTGTCCCGCGCCTCCCGCCCGGCCCTGGCCGCGGTGTGCCTGCGGGGCAGGGACCGGGCCGGGTGTCTGAGGGGGAGGCTGGGGGCTGGGGGTGCCGCTGGGCACGGCCCGGGGCCGCGGCCCTGTCCGGCCGGTGCTCTGCCCCCTGGTCCCGCCGGGCGCTGAGCCACTTGCTAGTGAAACGTAAAGAACATAAATAGCGCCTTAAGGAGGCTGGTTTTGAATAAGTTACTTCTTACTCTAAAGACAAGGTCCTGTTCGTCCTTAGGGGAAGGCTTCCAAACTGGCTTCCCTTTGGGAGGGAATTGAGGAGAGGGAGTAGAGTGAGCAGAGCTTGTTCCTTCTGCTCCAGTCTGGTGTCCTGTATTTTTGCTTTCTTCCCTTATTCTCTCCTTGTAGAAGTTTTCATCATATTTCCTTTTCTGTAATTGCACTTAACACATCAAGTCAAGTTGAAAATGCTTGGGGAAAGGTAGTATATTTCCTTGTCATGACCACAGTATGTTCTCCTGTAACTAAAGACACAAAATTACTAAAGGAGCTGAATGTTCTACATGGCTGGCAGCTTACGCTCACATGTAAGAGAAGCCTCTGGAGCTAAAATCCATGGTGACTCTTGCATTTGGCAGCTGATTTTGACAGTGCCTGCTTTACCATGAAGCCGTACGAAAGGGACAGGCCTTCATTTTGGCTTTCCGTGAAAAAGGTGTGGCATTTATTTTTTAAACCAGGAGATTTTTTTATTTTTTTTTAAGGAATTACCTTTGATCCTGTGAGGCACTTCAGTAGAGCGAAGACTACATGAGTTCTGACCAGTTCTGTGGAAGAATGTCAGAGTCATTATTTTGTATTTACAGTAAGATGCCTAGGTGTTGCTGTCATGACAACCTCTGTTCTGAAGTTCTATGAACTATTTGTTTCACCTTTTATAACTACACTTCATCTTACAGAACTTGAAAAGCATTAACCCTTTCAAAGGTAATGGCTTTGTTTTGAGGTCTCTGTCATTCTGTATCTTTCAGTACTGAGGGCAAATTGGTTTTGCTTCTCTGTTGAGTGCGGGACAGGTTTTGCTTTTTCCCTTGGTAAGAGGAAACATTTTTTTCATCCTGCCAGAAGTTGGGATAATGTTTGACATACCTCCAGAAGTTGCTGCAATGTAACGAGAGTGAACATATATAAAAACCATGTTTGTATAGTAGAATCAAGGCAGTATTATACTAAAACAAAGTACTTTAAGTCAACTGAAACAAACATACATGATCCAATTATAATGATGTTACTGTTGTCTAAAGACCACCCTCATTTGCAGTAGTAACTTTAGTAACTACAATTTGGAGTTGTCTGTGAAATTGTAGTTTCAGATCTACAATCACCACAATTACTTGAATGTTTTTCGACATAAGTAGATGTAGAATTTAAGATGGGTTTTCTTGTATAACTGTTTTTTCTGTCCTGTGAATTTCAGACATTATATTGATTTTAGAATTGTTCTTATTTTTCTTGGAATTGTGTAAGTCTAGTAACTATGAACGTTCATTAATTTGCATATCTATCCATTGATAGATGGGCAATCAGCAAGATGCACGGTCATTTTGTCATAACATGTTCATTCTTCTTACTCCTATTTTGTTAGTGAAAATTGATCATCACATCAATTTATTTTATTCATGTGTTGAGGTTTTGGATGAAAAGTGAAATTCAACTAAAATGCAGAAAGACAGTTTTTAGTTTTTAGTACAACCTTATTATCTGTATAACCTGATGTTAAAGTGTGTGATTGATGTCACATTAAGGTAGATTTTTAAAGTTAAAGAAATTATAGCTATACCAAGGAACAGCTCAACCCCTAATGGTTACTGTGACCCTAGATGTTAGAGGAAATAATACTTTTGAACTTGTTTATGTGTGTCTGAGATTGAAAAAGAAAACTGGTTTGGTTTTCCTTTTTGGTTTCACTTTTGGTTTCTCATTGTGGATTAGTTACTGAAATTGAAAAATAATTTCTTTAACTGCAGAGGAGACTGCAACTGTCAGTTCTTGGTCATGCTGTAGTCAAGCCTGCTTCCAGGTGGTCAACTAACTTACTCTAGTTCAGTAGTTTTGTTTGCAAACATGGTCTATGTTATAATTTTTATATACTGCTATCTACTTTGATAGTTTCTGGTAAGCTTACGTATAAAATTGTAAATTTTTGCAAAAATGCTTTTTATTTAGCAGTTTAATTTTCAAGTGAAGTTTCCAACAGTCTCAACTATTTGAAAAAGAATTTTCTTTGATTACATGCTGTATTAAAATGCTTTCAGCTGCCTATTTTCCTTTTTGTGGGAAAAATGCCATTTGATCATTAACGATCTTGTGGGAGCCTTAGTGGCATCATTTAAAAGATAGTGTACCTAGCATGACAATGTCTTTTGGGATGCAGCCATGGTACGTAGTGTATTGATTAAAATGTAAGATTTCAGATGCTGGTACTCCAGTTTCCCTTGTGTTTTTTTCTCCTAACTAATATATTGTCATGGAAAACCCAACTGCGAGTGGCTGAGATAGCTCAGTTGATAGTGTTTACAGGACCTGGCTGGATATGCATTCTTGTCTATTGAAATGTCAAAATAAATCAGAAGTTTAAACAAATACATTGATCTATATAGCATTATTGAAATAGGTAAATAAAACCATATAATGAATACTGGTTTTCTGTGTTGGTGTTTTTTTGGTTTTTTTTTTGTTGTTTTGGTTTTGTTTGTTTTTTTAAAGGAGGGTTAATGGTATTGGCTGCGCTTCATAGTACATACATATTAAGAAATGTTAAAGTAGTGTGATTTGCCAGTGAAGAGATTGCCTACTGTTCAGTTGAGTGTTTAAGCAGTAGAGCATGCCAGGGAATTTGTGTGTGTAATGAAAGGCAAAAAAGTGCCTTCAGAGATTAAGCTTCTAGGTTGTTTTCAAATGCAGGAAGAATGACAACAAAACAATGTCAACCTGCATGTGGGAGGCTAGGTATTTCTCTTCTTTCATATCTCTTAGCTTTCATAAGAAGTAGAAGGATTGTAGGAGATAGTTTAAAATATCACAGGCGGATGACTGACGTGACAGGTACATCTGTATAAACAAGTTTTTATGCATAACAAATGTACATGTGTATATATGAGGTGAAAAAAAATTTGCAAATAAGATATATTTGCAGGGTTTTTTTCTGAGATATGCTAGTTTGAATGATTGGCAAAAGCTGATAATGCTGGGGTTTTTTTGCTTTTACGTCATATCCACTTCTGTTGTTCCTAGTATCTTCAACTACAAGCATGAATGCATAAAAACTTATTTGCATAGTTGCTACAGCTACAAATTCATTTAGCTCTCCCACTGGAATAAGGAGGCGGAGGAACATGAGGGATATGCTTTATTCAGGCAAACATGTAGTGAGTAGGTAGTGTTCTGTATGCTGGCAATAACATTAGAACGTGGCATTTTGTTTGCTAATACTGTTTTGTAAAAAAGGTATCCATACTTAGGTATGACTTCTCTTTCAGTTTCCTGCCTCTCTCTGTTACCTAGCAAAAATGCACGCTGTGTTCACTGTAGTAGGAGGAACCACAGTAGCTGTAAAATGCTTGGAGGTTGCAGTTATTCTGAGCAAGAATGAATATTCAGTCTTCACATCAGATGTGCTTGGGAGGAGTGGATTAAACTAGTGTTGTAACCATACATTTTATAGAAACTTACTGTGTCGGCTGATGTGTGATAAGGAGTGTTCATATAACGAAGAGATTTCCTATACCTTAAAATTTCTGCTTTTTATGGCAGGTTTCATTCATGTGAATTGCAGTCCTCTATCAGTATAGTAAAACTGTGAATTGTGTAGGCTGTTCTATAGGAGTTGACTAGAGTCTTGAAAGACTTTGAGGAATATGCCAGCTATTATGGTATACTAATGTGAGATAAACTGATAATGAGTTTGTAGCCTGGGATGACTTTATTTGTTGGATCAGATGGTGGAGGCTATGTCGTCCACATTGTAGAGAGAAAGCACTTGCCTTTTACTTTGGATGCTCAACATTTCTGACTGCTGTTTTATAGAGTGCTTAGAATGTTTTGCTATATGAAGCTGTGGCATTACAGACACTTAAGGATTTATTTTGACATCAATAGTGAAATGACTAGAATAGCAGTATCTTGGATCTACACGATGATTCTAATGTATCTGTTAGTGAAGTACTGAAGAACTAAACCTAACGAGTTAGATTTTAAACACTGTTATGGTATACAAAGGTACGTAAAGGATTTTCAAAATTGCCTCAACATTTAAATCCATTGATTTCAAGTGTTTATCTGGACTAAACCCAGTACATCGAAATCATTACTTACAACTCACAAAACAAAGCTTTTCCATTAAGTATTATTTAAAAAAAAAAAAAGTCATATACAACTGATGGGCTGATGCCAGGGCTACTGCACAACTTATCAAGGCACTCCAGCACCCAAAACAACAACCAACCCCCACCTCAAAAAAACCCCAAACCAAACAATGGTGTCATGGCATTGGTGTGGAAATAGTTGGGCTCTGCACAACACAGGTGATCTTACCTCCTGACACACTCGATCCCAGTGCCTTGTCTTGCCAGCAGGTTTGCAAGAATGCTTGATAGCTTACAGTGGTCTGTTTTGACCAATAAACTCCCATTTCAGTATGGATGAGATAATTTAAAATGGTTTACTATACTGCATGTTGGCTTTACTATATTGCATGCTACATGCTTATGTTTCTGCAGTGAACCTTAAAAGGTCACTTTCTGTTTTGTCTCAATGCCTATTTCTGATGTCCTTGTTATCTTTCAATGCCACTTGAAGATGAGAAATTTTAATCCTTACCTCTTGTCGCCTAGGGCTTAGCAGTAGGTGGAGAATGTTTTTAAGTGGTTATGTTAGAGCTCTGGAGCCCAGGATGAAAAAGTATCCTTGAAGAGTAGGTGCAATTGCCAGGAGTTTGGGGTGAGATTTTCAAGATCTCAAACCATTGTTTATGTCCTCAAGATTAATAGGATGCAGCTGTGATTTCTTCACTGTTATATTTGGGGAAAAAAGTATGTAGTGCTTGCTCTTATTGTGGGGAAAATGTAAAAAAATATGCATATCCATTTAAGTTATGGTCTGGACTAACTTTACTACATAACAAAGAATCCCATTTAGAAAGCTATTGTGAAATACCATTAAGCAGGTCATGAAATGAAAATTTTTGCAACGAGAGTAGGGTTTGCTCTACTTCCATCCCTGGTTCCTCTTCTCATTTGAGCTGTGTCCTTTTCCTGGGTTAGGAACAGTGTCCTTCACCTCCTACCAACTGTAATCGCAATGTCTTTGTGGATATTAGTCTTCCCCACCTCCTTTGTCTCTACATGTGAGATGAAAAAAAGGAAAGATGGCAAAATGTTCCTGTGAATTGGAAGATTACTAGTAGAGCCTAGTATCAGATAATGTAATAATAATGCTGTCCAAGATACGTTAAGATATAAAAGACTGACTGTATTATGTATGGTACCATGTTGACACAAGCTAAGGTGAAATTTAGAAGGCAATTGCTAAACAAATTATTGTTGTTTGCTAATCTAAAACAGTCAAATCGATTAATATAAAGAATATATCTTACAGGAAATATTCCAAGTTGAAAAAAAATTCATTATGCATGTGCCTAAGCAACAGCTTCTTGTGTTACTGTCTTCTGAGGCACACTAGTAATTTCACAAAAAATTATTTGATTAAATAATCCAAATTTCCAAAGTTTTGAAAATTATTGGAATATTTCTGCATCTGCTTTGTGGGCTTCTAGGTGAGTTTTGTGGGAAGGAGTGACCTCCAACTGAGCAGACAGATACAGCAGGGATTGTAAAATAAATGGTAAAAGGGGGAGACTGATCTTATGTGATTTTAAGAGCGCAGAGACTGAGAACTTTTGTGTTCTTGATCTAGACATCAGCCAAATTGCTTGCTATCTTGGGATGGAAAAATTAATGCAATTAGAGGAAGAGTGAGGCTATATATCTTATCACAGGCTGCATTTGTCTTTAAAAATGATTCAAATGATTATGAAAGGGATTGTTTGTTTACAGGTCTACAAAAGGATCTTAGAGGCCACCCTTTTCAGCACAGTAGCTGGACAGGAAAGAGGGAGCATGGGGCTTTCCAAATGCCGTCAGCTGTGTCAAGCTTATGGTGGAAATTTCACAAAAACCGGAGGAGAGATTCATGTTGACTGAGCCAATGAGGGAAGCTTAGACAGTAGTGGAGGCAGCAAACTGTATTGCATGGGCTTGTATTAAACTTCTCCAGCTGTGAAACTTAACATTAATTTACAGCACACAGTGGCCATAGGCATAACAGAGATTGGGCAGAAGTATTAATTTCAGTGAAAGGTAGGCATTGCTATCATAGAGGATAATTATTTTTCAAGGTAAGAGGCAAGGAACTAGCTGGAGCATTCTTGTGCGTGTCTTGGTAATAAACCTACTTGACTTACCTTTCGTAATGTCCTGAAGGCAATTTTAGAGAGAAGTGGTTTTTCTTTACTTTGCCTTGGTCAGGGAAGTATATAGATGAAAACTCTGCTTTGTATTTTATGATCTTTCTTTAATGTCATCTATTCCAGGGATTTATTAATCTTGACCATCCTAAAAATAGATTTTTTTCCTCTTCTTTAAATAATAAGACAGAAGAGGAATTTATTTGGTATATACTCTTTAATTCAAGGTTGATGTTGTGATTTTGGTAGGTACTTGATGATGCAAAAAAATTAGTATACTTGTAACATTGAAAGGGATGAAAATGCAGTAGGAGTACAGTATCTAAAACTGAAAGTTTCTTGGAGCTGTGAAGAATTGACTCTTTGACACAAAGGGCTCTGTTTTGTGGTTGTGGGTTTTTTATGCTCATGTACCTACGTTAATTCAGCTTAATTATATTTGTTCATCATTTCATTTTTAGATAGTGATGTACAGTAGTGGTTCTGTTTAGCTTCTGCAGTTGGGAACCAGAAAGCCCAGAAACATGAAGGGCAACCGCAACCCAACATGCAGTGAAGCCTAAGCTTAACTGAGACTTATAGTAAAAATATGTTCCCCCTTTTGTTGTCTCAGTTCCTCCCCCCCACCGCTAAATTTTTTTACCTCAGCATTCCATTAGAACTGATTTAACTTATCTGGGAAAGCAGTGACTTACAGTTTTAAAACAACACTTCTGAGACCTTGACACTTGATGCTCCACATATTTGCCTTGTAATAATTTACGCTTTAAGATCTCAAAACTGTGTCTAACTGGTGCAGTATCAAAGCACTTTTGTGCTATATTTTCCTAATGAGTACCTAATTGCCCTCTCAGTTCAAGTCCCAATGGCATTATTGCACTGGTATGCCCCTGCTGTGTCCTCATATTAGTCTGCAAATTTCTTTTCACTCCAGTGCAAGCCAGCATTCTTTAGTAGTTGTGAGGGAAACGTAATATTGAAAAGATGGCTTCCTTAAGTAGACCCCCTGCTCAGCATCAAGTGTCTTGGATAAGGGTTTAATTTTTGAGGGGGGGTGGGGGTGTTGGGGTTTTTTTTGTCTAGCCAGTAGTAAGAAAAAAAAAAAATCATTGTATGAAAGAGTTGGGAAAACTACTTAGAAAAGCAGTGAGCTGATATGCCTTGAAAAGCTTTATATTTTTATGTATAGAACTTAAGATGTAAAAAGTGCAAGTGACTCTCCTGAAGCTCTGTTTGCCCTCTTTCCTTTCTAAATGTGGTTTGTAGACATCCTGCTGACTGCGCACAAGCTGAATAGATCTGTAAGTGATTGCTTAGGGTCTAGTCAGTGGCCACTGAATTTGCTATCTGTTCAGTGGAGCTGTGTCCTTATGTAATGATTTTTTAATTATTTTTTTTTTTTTTTAAACAGAGCTGCTTGTTTGCTCAGAGCTTGGTGAGGTTGTGGGACTTGTACACTGGGCCTCCTCCTTGCTAAAATGCTGGCATGTCAGTCATTCTTGGCAACGAACTGGTGCTTCTCTCCTCTTTTGGGTTATACAATGTGCATTATTGCAAACCTAAGCTAAACCGGTGCCTTGCTTTTCTGTGGGTTTCTTACCTCTCTTGAAGGTGGTATACCTGAAATGTTGAACCTCATGGCTTGGCATTCAAGGTGGATTAAAGAATCAGAGCTTAAGCTGTGCCCACCTGTGGAAACAGTTGAAATCCATGTTCAATATGGATGGGTGTCCCTTTGCTTTACCTTCAAACTCATTGCTCAGCCTAATCTTTAAAAAAATTCATTTTCAATGCAAAGTGATAAACATGGCTGAATAAAGAGCTGCACAATTGAAATTTAAATGCACTGAAAATGAATATCCCAGTTCATTGGAAATGTCGTGTGAATTATTTTTCTGTGAGGGCTACATGAAACTAAATGAATTACAAGTTTAAATTCATACATTAAAATAGTGTAAGCTCTTTGTTTTCAGAGAGATCAATTGTTGCGTTTTCCAGTAGAAAAATAGCAAATGGAAAGAAAAACATAATAAAACTTTTGTTAAGTGAAGACAGGGCAATGCAGGAATTTTCTTCAAAGAAAATGCCTTAGGAAACTGTTTAGCAAGATAAAGCAATTTGGAGTCAAAGCCTATTTTTTATTATTAATTTGACAGGGACGTGAAATTAAAATAATCCATCTCTTTGAAAAGTCTTGGATGTAGAGGTGGGAGGAGAGGAGGATTTGTAAGCCTTCATAGTTATACCTGCTCTTGTCCCACCGAAGTGGCTACATTTGGTGAAACATGTTTTTCCAGGTTACTGGCCTCCATTTTTCAAAGCTCTCCAGAAATCTTACATATAGAATTACATTCATCCATCCATATCTAGCTGACACCGATTTCTTTGTTTCATTTATCCTTGTTTCAGATTTGTTACTCTTGCCTATGGAGCTATTGTGGATTCAATAATACTGAATTTATTTGACTTCAAATAAAAAAAAAAGGCAGACTGTTTAGTGGAATCCATTGCTTAGTGATGTTAAGTCAAATGTTTACAGAAACATGTCAAACTGAGTGGGATTATAATAGATCTATATGGGGACTAAAGAACAGAAAACAAAGGAAATCTGTAGGACAGATTTGTTTTGTGTTGAATATCCTGATAATACTTAATTCTAAAGGCGGCAGTATGTTGGAAAACAGATGATACCCTAACCGGACTACTATGTTATCCAAATATACATCAAAAAGACATATGTATCTGAGTATTTTTGGATGGGTGAAGGGTGGTTAAAACATGCTGCCTTTTTTTTTTTTTTTTTAAATTCCTCAACTTTCTCAAACTCTCATGGATAACACAAAGTTACTGAAGACTGCAGAGATGCTTTTGGAAATGTGGTTAAGATACTAGAAATTCCTTAATCTTGGTTCTTACTGTTTGTATGTGGCAGGCTCAAAAGTTGCATCTGGCAGAACTGATATATATTTATTTTCTTTTTTGTGTTTTTTATTTGCAAAACATGTAATTGTTTTAGCACTGTCTTTTCGGAGAGATTATGTGGAAATTGTTACTTATCTTTAGATTGATTGAGGGAGTTTTTTTGTTTGTGGGGTTTTTTGGGGGGGGGTGTAGGGGTTTTTTGGTGGGATTTTTTTTTTTTTTTTTGAGAAAGTGAATTATCTTTCTATTAAATAGTCTAAGGTTGCAGTATTCAAGGGAAGGCAAAACAGGTGTGGCTCCATGCCACCAGTGGCTTTGGTAAAGCCAGGCTGACCTACTGCCAAAGTAGAGTTATAAAATATTTGTTGGGGCTTGCACCTCCCAGAGGCAACAAAAGTAGTGAGTCTGGGTCTGTTAGGTGTGCCTGCTGATTTTGTATCCCAGATCTACCCATTTGAAGCTGGTCTGGTGGTCGTCTTTGATCCTTGCTCAGTTCTATACACACTTTTTACTAACTTCAGTACTAAAATTAACTTTTTCATCAGGAAATATTTCAGTTGTATGAAATTTTTTATGTATTTATAACATTCAGTTAGTGTATCCTGATTTATCTAGGAAAACCTTAGTATTTTTCTGATACGGATTTTGGAAAGTAGGGATTTGACGGTGTGCATACACTGAACTGTCAGTGTTGGGAAGAATTTGTAGAAAAGGGTAAAAAAGAAGGTTAGTCCCTTTTGGAAACCTATCCAGATACTCCCTTACTTGCTAGTATATACTAGTATAATTGCCCACTTCGGTGTTTATTTTAATATATGAAGGCTTTTTTTTTTTTTTTAGCCTTGTTATAGCTTAAACTGCATCCTAATATAGATACTTATAAGTAAGCTTGGCAAGCCTGGATGCCTGGAGTTGGTAGTGGGTTAGGTCTGAGACTTCAAGAGGATGAAAGACACCAGGGTGGGCTTTGCCTCCAGGCTACAATTAAGATCAAAGCTTGTTAGTAAGATTCCTACTATAAAGGTTGTTGACTGTCTGCTTCCTTCTGTTTCTCCTCATTTTTCAGCTGGTGACTGTAGTAAATAAGTCTGACAAGAGTTGTTCCTTATCGTAGATTCCAGATCTTTTGTGGCAAATCTTGCATATCCTGTTGGCCTATGGAGTCTGACAAGCTCAAGACACCGCTTTTTTTTTTTTTTTTTTTTTTTTTTTACAATTGTACAAAAAGTATGTGCGTGTTTCCAATCCTTTTGTGGCTGCCACAAAGCAGTGGGAAGCAAGCAGTGCAAATGTTAGCCATGTGAGTCTTGCTTCTGCAGTTGGGTCTATGAGGACCAAATACTGGTTGCAGCTGTCTGGAAGTCGATCTCTTGATCAAATATTGTCATGCAGGACTGAAATTTTAAAATGGGCTATTCACCCGTCTGCACAAAGTTACCAAGTCAGTCAGTCACTTCCTTATATCCAGTGCCAATTTTTGATTTATTTTCTTTATCTGCAAGACAAAGTTGCATTATTGACAAAATTGTGATCCTTGTGCTTTTAATATTGAACAAAGTTTAAAAAAAAAGAACAACTAGGTACAATTGTGGTTGCATGTAATGTAAAAATGAGTTAGCCCCCTAAATTTCATTAGGAAACAAAGCTCTTTCAAAATTTTTATTATGTTTGGGCTTCAGATGTATCTTGAAGTTACAGCTGAATCTTTCTTAAGTGTCAAACAAATATTGTGGCCGAGGGAATGAGAGGCTTATTGTGAGATGCAGTAGGAAGCATACTGTATTGTTCTGTTAGTGTTTCTTGGCTCAGTCGTGTTCTTCCAAAAAGGCAAGAAAAAAGAGGAAGTCCTTATTAGGATGATGGTAGTTCTTAGATTAACTGAGTCATAGTTGAAGTTTTTGTCAAGTATTTTAATGTTCTTCCTCCTGAAGTATTGGAGTTAATGGAATTTTAAATTAACATGAGAGAATATCAATTTGTATGAAATATATCTCTAGAAATATTCATAAATATAGATGTTATCTTATTTCCGTCTGTTAAAAAATGTGGTAATAGCTAGTTTTAATCTTTAAAAGCAATCTGAGTTTTTTTTGAATGCTTTACATCTCCAATAATTTACTTCTAAGTACATATAGCATCTCCTGAATAATACCTGTTCGCTGATTATAGGTTAACCATTTACTTTCTTCTGATTATTAGATTCTGATTTGCAGTGTATGTTGTGGTAAAGCCAAAGACAGAAGGGGTCACATTATAGACTTTAATAGCAGTGTGCTGGTCTTCTATTCTGAGCTCATTGTAGATAGCTCCCTATTTTTCTCAACAAGAAAGCACTTAAGTTAATTGCTCCATTAAAAAGACATAGTAGCTCTTTCTGATTCGTAAGTAGCCTTCCATGCATAGCTGCTCAAGTTTGGAACACCTGCAGCCGGAACAATTTAAAAAAAAAAAAAAAAGCCATTAGTCTGCATGGAAAAAAACAAAGTGCTGAAGTTCAAACTATTATCAATGATGCTGTGTTGGAGCAGCCTAAAAGATTTGGCTTTTGGTCTATGCCTAGTGCTATCCAAAACAACATATAAAATTCTTTGTAAACCAATTTTAAAAGTGTCTTGTTTATTCAGAAGCAACTGTGTACACTGTTTGTTTAGAGACTAGACTCCAGTCAATTGCACACCAGCCAACAGCTGATTTCTCCTTAGAAAGAAACATTGCCTAATATAGATCATAGAAGCCAAAGACCAAAGGGACAAAGTGCTAAAGATAAACAGCTCAATCCTCAACTGTTCGAAGACCTCAATAAAGCCTCTGATTTACAAATTTGGGGTGGGACTCAACTGTTCCCACCTGCAAGCTTGTCTCAGATCCTTGGCTCTAACACGGTGAGGTGCTGATTTGTGCTGTGACCTCCTGTGCCCTTAAGGAGAAAAACACTGGCTTTCTTATGGCCCTAATCAATCAGTTTCTCTGCAGCTTTTCTTTATCATAATTAAGGGGGGAAGAAAGTACTGACTGCTCTCATTTTATTGAGACAGTGAATGGAAAGGGCCTACAGAGACAGTGTTGCTGAATATTGAATGGCACTTGAAGGTACTTCTCTGATCTAATAAACTCAGAGATGCTTTTCAGACTGCAATAGTGAGGGTTTGATTTCAGTAATTTAGTTTGTTGGATAGCAATAAAAATAGTCTGGTTTTGTGCAATGATTTTTTTTTTATAAGATTCAGCAGCAGCTGGACTGCTAAATAATGAGAGTGCCAAAATTCAGATGGCTGTTTTAACCATTTTGAGCATTACTACAATCCTTACCTGTGTCCCAACTTTTCCACCCAAAGATGTGAATATGAAACTAACTCTTAAATCTTCAACTCTCCCTCATCCTTTCTATTTCTGACTGTTTTTCATGAAATTGTGACTTAGTGGAGATGAGGATGTAAAAATCTTAAGTAAAATCTTAAAAAGCAGTATGAGCAAGCTTGTGTGACCAGTTCTGTGGAAGTTCAGGTCCCAGGTTGATGCGTATTTTTCAGACCCCTTTGTCAGTACATCTGCAGTTCTTTTGTTCTAGCTGTCTGGCCCAGAGTACTCAAAAGAGCTGTGACTCTTTATGCTTCAGTTGTAGGTGTACCATTAATGGATTATTTGAGACAATAGCCACAACGGAGAAATAGTTTGACATTCAGTTAGAAATTTACTAATAAAATTTCTAGTATAAAGGTATGAATGTATATAGTGTAGTATGAATGTATAAAGGTAGATTCTTAAACAAGAATATGCAGGACGGTTGGCTGAAATTTGCATGTGTGGTAGTTATGACAGTGAATTAATCTGTTGAATAATTGGTCTTTTAAAGCATTATTTAGATAGTAGATTGAAAAATACATAATTTTTTAACTTTTAGAATCTACATTTAGGGTTTGAGAGATAATGATGGCAACAGTAACAATGGGAAACTTAACTTGTTGCAGCCTTGATACTACAGTACCTCTCTAATTTGTGTATATATGATATCTTCTGTGGAAATGACTAAAGAAGAGAAGATTCAGTCAAAGTTCTTGGAGCTGTGTTGTCAGTCATCTGCATTTTTGGAGAGAACACTCATTGGTAGTCAAACTGAAATATTTATAAGGAGGGGTGGGTTTTTTTTGAGTGTTAATTTGGGGAAGGGGAGCTGGCGAATCTGCTTTGGCAAATCTGCTCTTCGTGTGCCCCTCAGACTTTGGCAGTACATTACATTTCCCCCACCAACAAAAGCCCTGGGGCAGAAAATCCGGTAGGAACATGGTCACCTTTTACAACACAAGTACTTGATCTGTGAAGAGTCACATATGCTTGGCATGTTGAAAGCTGGCAGGGTGATGAGAAAATATAGTAAGCAGGCAGGTAACTTGAGATATGTTAGTTATAAGGAGGGTGGTTTAGTTTACTTCAGTTCTTGAAGTATAGAGCAATGTATTTTTTAAAGATCTTGAATGAAGTTACTTGTTAATCCTGTGAATATACAGCTAATGTCTAGTATTTAAGTAGGATGTCGAACTTACTCCCTCTGAAATTCTTATTTTGGAGATATACTGGTGTACGTATGTTTTTAAGTTTTGCGTTTAGAGTGGATGAAATGCATGCACTCACTTTGTGGTAAATGCATAAGCAACATGCTCTGATTTAGTTTCTGTATTTTTTTCTTTCATTAGTGGTAATAGCCAGTTGCTAAATAGTTAGGTAACTCCTTTGCTATTATTTGCTGTATTCATGCATTAACTGTGTATGATTTATCTGTTAACTCAACACTACACTAAACTCTGGAAGACTTGTGTTGTTGGGAGAATTTTGGAAAGGGGGATTTGTGGATTTTGTTTTTATATATATATAAAAATTATTTTTTTTACAAACAGCTTTTAAAAAAGCAGTGAGGTACGATATTTTTGTTTGCAGTGATTATTGTATATGCTCTGTAGGTCAGACTAATTTTCCTGAAGAAGGTTTGTTCCTCTTGAAGAGAACGAAATAATAGTCATTATATACAGCATAGAATCCTTAAGCTTTTGCTGATGGGTTGCAACCCTTGAGTGCTTAGAGATCGCAAGCAAGGCTGAGCTCTGCTTTGTTGAGGCAGTTTCTAAACATGTGGTAATAGCTAGAACTCCTCTCAAAAGGTCAGTGAGCACAATGGACAAGAAAAAAGCTGGGAGAAAAAATATTTTCGTTTTATGCTCCTAGTCAAATTGTGTGTTCAAAGATGCACAATAAAGTGTGGAAAAGCTTGACCAACTCTATTTTGGATTTTATTATTTTTCTGCATTGTATCTCATCAGCATGTTTGTTTTTGTTGACGTAGTGTTTTCCTACAGATATACAACTCGTATGGATGCTTTCTCAGTTCTGCTAACAGGCTCATCCCTTATGCTGGCAATTGACCTCTTAAGAACAATGTCTAAACAGAATCTCCATTTTTAGCTGTTCCACGTTTCCACATCACTCAAATGAAACACTAATGTGTGAAGATGGATGCATAGAAAGCACAGGATTATGATATCATATGATTTTCATCTCGGGTCTTAGAGGCTTGGTTAGTGCATCTTTAAATAAATAAATTTCCTTTGCTGTGTGACTCTTGACATCACTTTTTCTGACTGAGGGCTGATACTTCATTCTCTTTATCTTCATATAAATAGAAAATCCAACTCTCTTGCTTTGCTTTCTGTTATAAACAGTCTACATCAAAAAGAAAGCCTCTGGTGCAGGTGGTTTTCACTGAATGCTGCTATGCTTTATGATAAGAATCAAATGCAACAAGCAAAAACTCCCTTTTGAACTATATATATGCATCAGTACCTTGTATGCTGTCTCTCTGGGTTGTGTGCAGCTGTTTTACAATCTTTAAGTAAAAAAGACTAATACAAGTATTTTTAAAAACATTGTTTTTCAGAGAGGGACTTCTGTGAAAATATTTCATAAAAGAGTCTATTTTTCCAGAACAAGCAAGAAGCAAAAGGGAATCTGGCAGGCAAAGAATACATGCCTGTGTGCTTAATCATACTACACACATTACTGGTGCTTCCTGTCCTGTGCTCTTTATTGACCCGTGTCCAGGCAGTTGGTACACTACAAATCTTTTAAATGGCTTTAGTTCTATAACCACTAATTACAAAGGCATTGTTCCAGACCTCCATGCCCCAAATATTTAATTTTCTGCTCTTGCTCACAGGTGCACAGATGTACCGTAGATTTTCAGAAATGGACAATTGATTGATGATGGAAATAGAAGATATTTTTTTGGACTCTAGTTTTTCAGTATTGCTTTTCAGTAACTTTTTAGTTGCTGGTGCATTTTCTGTGAATAGAAATCTGGGGTATGACATCTGTAATTGTATAAGCAGTGGTGGTTCATGGATGTGAATAGTAAAGTCATTCCTCTTACTGTTGTTGGTGAGAATCTGTGATGCTTAGCTGTATTTGCATAATTTATCTCTTTCTACTCCTATGATAGCTTTTGAATCCTAAACTCTTTGGAAAAATATTGTAAACGGGGAAATGTTATGGTGCTTGTGTGTACTTAAAGCTTAAGCTGGAAAAATAAATGTAGCATTTTGAGTATTTGGTGATGAAAATGTAATGGGTAGTCAGGAATGCTGGAAGTACCTAATGATGTGTTTTAGCCAAAGTTCAGCCTGGAATTAGTAGCAGGCACTTTGTGATGTACCTTTTATTGTTTAGAAATGCTATTTATTAGTTCTAGGTGATCTGTATTGTGGTTTAATTAGCTATCAGAAGTAGTTAATGTGTTGTTTCATTAACCTTATTGATATATATAATGAATTATTGACAATGCAGCTTTTGTCTAGCTGTTAATGCAGCTTTATGGTTGAAAAACAAGTCTTTATTCATAAGCAGCAAAATATATAAATATATGTGCACTTGTCTGGACAAGGGAAAGGCTTTTTCAAATGTTGTTTCAACTTTGCAGAGTTGAGCAAAGGTCGGACACAGTGCAGTCACCTGCAGTTAAAATTGTTCCTCCTAACCTGAAAATGCCAATTTTTTGGGAGGGCAATGGTAGTTAAATCTGTGTGTAGATTTGGCTGACAATGTCCATAAGCAAAGAAAGAACTTCCCTCTACTACTGCGTGAGTCCTCACGGGCCTGAACTGAGGCCGATCGTGATTTCTTTTTGCTACACCTTAGATGGAAAACGTGATAGAGCTTTTAATACCTCACCCATCTAAGCATCGTCGTACTCAGTGCATGTAGTTGAAATGCCTCAGTTGTGTTTTTCCTGCTTTTATCAATATGTGCTATTTTTCAGTGTGTGAGTAAACATTTAGCCCTCTTTCATTCATGTCCTTCTTAAAAAAAAAAAAAAAAAAAAAAAAAAAGCCCGAAACAACTGAGCACCCAAACATAAACTCTTCAGGTACTGGACAACATGAAACTTTCTCAATTAAAATACCATATGCCAATGTTAACTTCAGAATTGGCTGTTTGTTCATTATTCTGTGGAGTAACTTGCTGAACGCAGTTTTAAAGTTCTTGAGTACCCTGATGATTCATTATTATCAGATTAGACTATGCATAAATATATGGGATTCTTTAGAAGGTCTTATGTCAAGTACAGATTGCCAAGTTGCTTTTATACTGAGCAAAAAATTAACAATAACATCATAAATTTTGTTCTCTACAGCATCCAGTTTTTTTTAAATAATTTCTTTGGTTGCTGGCATCCACCTCAACCTCTGCTTTGCAGTGAAGTTTACTTAGTAGCATGTTTTCACATCATATGGCAGTCTTGTAGATAAATACTGATTATTTTGAATTATATTGCATGTACTGTATGTTGGGTGATTAGTGGACAGTAAGTTAAAAATATAGGTATGGGGAAGTGCTTGTGTATTGTAATTTTCGTGTTCTCCAGCTTCCTGACACGTAGTTTCTTAATTTGGGACTGTTCAAATATATTTGATTCTTGGCACTGTTCTTTAAACCTTACTTATCATAATCCAGTTTTCTGTTTGGAAATATCATCAGTTCTCTGAAAAACTGAATTTGTGGAAGAAAGTAAAATAAAATGTAAGTGTGCTTACATTTGTATTTTTTTTTCAAAGCTGTAAGATGTAAAACTGCTAAGCACCTCTGGAAAATAATTATAACAAGATTATCTTACTTTCCAAACAGGTGTCTGGAAAATGGAGAAGACTTTGAACAGAATTCATCCAGTTTCTGATCCAGAAGCAACATATTTTCTACAAGTATCATGGGAGAAAGATTTAGGCACTGGCTTTGGTATAATGCTTAGTGATGGTCAATGTGCATGGACTGGGACAGGTAATAATGGAAAGAAAAAATGTTTTAAATTATTACTTTTCTTTATTTTTAAACACTTTCTAAACTGTGACCCACAACTTGCATCAAAAAGTTTTTATGAGCATTACCTCTCAGTGATGGAGGAGGCAGGATTCATGATCTTCTGGGACTCAGAGATCTTTCAAATTTGGAAAGATCGTGTCAAACCTAATACTAATTCTATTAGTGTGTGGATATGCAATGTTTTGTTCTTTCTCTAGAGTAAAATTTCTTGCAGTGATATTGGGATACCACTTATGTATCTTCTCCAGATCAATGAACAAACGTGTCACGCAAGTTCCATTTGCAAATTATAGTTCAGGAAGCATTTAATTGCAGATGTTTTTTAAATGATTTGATAAAATCTTAATAATTAAAGATAGCTGTATTTGGTACTCGTGAATTTTTGAGAAGAAGGGACAAGAAAATATTTTTTTCTTGGGCTTGAGTTATCTGAAGGAAAAACAAAAAAGCCTGTGGGACTTTTTTCCCCTCACTCAGAAACCTGAATAAGAGGACAGGTCTCTTAAGCATGAATGAGAGGAGTATTCATATTTTAGCAAAGGAGGGAAAGATTTGTGTGGTCCTTTAGAAATATGTCAAATACTTGATCAAAAGCCCTTCTCTCGGTGGCAAAAATATTTCAAAGGGAGGAAAGAATGATATCTTTTAAAGAGTATTGTAGGCAGAAATGTTTTCCTGACAGTTTTTCTGAATTATAAGAATAGATGTCCATGTAGTTCCTTCCTTCCTTCTTCCTGCCCAGTGGATGTTGTTTCTCCCCAGTTCCTATGTAAGCTAAGCTTTCAAACAGCTTTATATATATATGTACACACACACAAACTATATATATGTGTGTGTGTATATAGTTCTTGTCTATAAAAAGAAGTTTAGTTGTTTATTAACCTTCTTTTGAATATAATTTTTACCTTTTTTTCTTTCAAACCTAGGAAAAAAGACTAACATAAAATATGTCTACAAATGTATTAAGTCTGCTCTTCCATATTTCTTTTAACATTTCAAACACACTATTGATTAGGAGTTCCTGCACAAGACACATACATATTCCAATGCTGCTTCCCTGTAGTCTGGTATGAAAGGTTTTCCTTTCTTGATTTGACAGCAGGCTAGTCAAACGATACATTTTCAAAATAATAATAAAAAAAAAAGTTAACATTGATAAATTCTTAACTAATTGAGCATACTATTTTTTTCCTGTTTAAAAGCTTTTCTTATGTAACTTTTAAAATACTAAGCTTAAAATTCACAAAAGGCTGATTCTTTAAATCTGTTGTTTTTCGAAGTAAAACCTATGTTACTATAACTGGAAGAGTATAGAAAAAAATATGTAAACACAGTTCTCATTTTGTTAACTTCCTGCATCTGGCAGAATGGCTGGATGATCCTTTCCCAAAACAGAGGACCAGTGAAAGCAAGACGACCTCACTCTATTAAAAGGAAAGAAAGGAACCCACAACAGTTTAGCATGAGCACTGGGTACTCATCCAAAGGAGAGAGCTTCTATTTCTTGTGCAAGAGTCCAACCCATTTCTAAAGAATCCCTTATTGAATTTGTAGTCCTTTGAACAATTTCATTAGGAGTTGTAGTTCTTGTGCATGAGGATTTTCTACTGCACAGATCTGTTTTCGTACACTCAACATTGGTTTTGATCACTTTTTCTAAGTTAGTACGTCATGTCTGAGACTGCTTAGATTCTAAATTCAAAACCTGGGAGGAGAGAAAGCAGTGGTCAGAAAATTCTTGCTTAGGGAAATCCCTTTTGGGTTTCTCATGCTGTGGATTATTTTGCTTGGCAAGACTTACCAGGAAGTGAATGAGAGTTGCTGATGGAGTTGTCTTTTATGGTTTCTGTATATTCAATGTGATGATGAAAAGTGTTGGGAGTCTTACTTAAGGAGGAAAAAAAGTCAAATGTTGGGGGGGGAGGAGAAGCACACAAGTATGCAATATGATCTAATGTATTCATTTGGTACTGGATTAAAGAACTACAGATATATGGATTTGTACATATCATGTTTCTCTAAAGATTGATCAGTTCTGCTAGTTTTAAAAGATAAAGGAACATGCAGCATGTACGGACACCACAGCAGAAAAAACCATAGTGCACTATTACAGTATATTAGTATCTTTGGGTTTTTAGCTTTCTTATTTTCATTTAAAGTTTATCTAATTTTCCTGGTTGTGAAATCACTGTTCTAGACAAACACTTATTTTTGCAAGTATTTCTGACTTACTTTTTCTACCTCTCTTTGTCCCATACTGCAAGGGCTTCCACACTTCTGTCTGTACTGTGTTGGGGGACATTGAGGGGATTGCTGACATACCGGTGGCCTTTTCTCTCTTGACTGTGTCTAGTGTCCTGTACAAGAAATAAACTAACTAATGAAGAAATGATTGGTGGCTCTAGCTTATAATAAAATAGAAATGCTTTGATGGTAAATTTCTTGCCTTTCCCACTCAGTTCTTGCTGTTTGTAGTGTATTGTTACTTCTGCAAGATGAGTGTTGACAAGTGTTGTAGCCTCAATTCTTCACTGTCTGGTAGGCTCAGATTTTTTCCTGACAGTAGTTCCACTTGTGTCATTTTTTTATACGAACATTAAAAGTGCCGCTTGCAGTTTTAAAAAAACCAAGATGCATCTGGCAATTGTTAAAGTCTTAAGCCTTTTTGATAACATCTGTTTCATGCTTAAAGTTTTAAAAATCTTGGAAAATACTTTTACTACTTCATCTAAGATACTTAGATGTGTTCAGTTAGGTTGGGGCTGAGAGTTGAACACTTGGCTTACAGTGAGGTAGGGAAGAACTGATAGCATGTGCAATGGCTAGTGTAAGTTTACAGCCTCCAGCTTTGCAGCACTCTTTGTAACAGTACCAAGTCCTGTTCTGAAATTTAAGACTGACTGTTCTGTCAGTCTTAATGCACGAGGATTAATGCACAACTGACTTTGACTTAGCAGTTGCTTGCAGTGCTGCATGCTGGCTTTGCTCTTGTTCATGTCCCTGTATGCCAGCTGCCAATGTCTGGTGCACAGGGCAGGAGGCAGTGATGCAGCATTGCAGCTAAATAGTGTGGCTTTGCACTCTAAGTCCTCTTTGTAGGACAAGTACTAGCTGGCTCTGTGCGTGGCCCTCTGTCTTGGCCCCTCTTTGTGTGTTACGAAAGGGTTTTACATATGAGAAGAAAGATGGTTGTGATTCCATGCAGTGAAAAAAGGATTCTGTTATGCCTTCATCCATTTTTTTTTCTCTTTCTCTCTCTCCGTCCTGTGTTCCCTTTCATAAAGATTTTTTTAAAACCCAACTTAGTGAAGAGGGCTGCTGCTTACTTTTGCTCTATTTAAATTTTTCTTGTTGGGTTGTAGGAATAAATTTGAAGAGTGTAACATGTTCTTCAGATTATGATACTAAAATATAAATGTTTTGAATTTTTTATTAGGTGTCCCATAGTATTTCAGTGCCCTAAAGCTCATGAGTATTAGGCTGCATACAAAAGCATGTATGTACAATTGTCTATTACATCTGCTGTAATAGACAGCAGAACACCATTTCCATTTTGGGAGATGTGTTTTTATGAACAACACACATCTTGAGTTTACAAATCTGTAGGGACATACAGTTGTAATATGCCACACTTCTCCCTGGCTTTTTTTTTTTTTTAATTCCAATCCCTTCCATTTTTATTTTCATTCTCTGCAATATAGATAATGCAGCTTAAAATTTAAGCACAGAAGCATCTTCTCCATTCTAGAAATACTGGTTATGAAGTTACTTTTATTTTTTGTTTATTCTAATGCATACTCCACAGCACTCCTATATTCTTTTTAATGTATAATGACATTTTTGCAGTTTCTGACATCAGCTGAATGTTTGTGTTGTTGCAGATCTGGTAAAATGCTATGTATCATGCCTTGCTCTTTTACTTTATGTTAAGCTAGTATGAGCGTGACAGGTTTCCTCTTGTACCTTTAAAAGAAGCCTCTTCTCTTTAGCAGAGAATACTCAGTTTTAAGCATTGTCTCTTAAGAAAAATATGTGGAACTTTGTGACAGACTTCAGACCGCCATGGGCCTGGCATTTCACATCTTAGTGTGACAGACACTGACTTGCTTATGTATATTGAGCTTAGTTATATTTTTTTTTCCTCTTATCATAACTCCAAAGCAGTCCAGTTCCCTTGCATCCCTTTGCTTTCTGCTTTTGAAGGACCTAACACATTTGAATCTGCCTAGAAAAAAATGCCTTGCGGTAGGGGATAACTAATGTGACTCTGACCCATGAGTTTATCCTTTTACCTGAGTGTTTCTGCAGGCTCAGTTTTGCCACAGAAGGGGATGGTTTATCCTTGTGTTAACTGTTTGTTTCCTTCCAGTGGTGACCTTAGCATACTCTCTCTTGTTACCTGCATCTCCTTTTTCACCTAGCTGTTCTCCTGTGTCTTATAAAGAGAGTAGTAGAGTGGGGTGTTAGTGACTTACCTGCCTTAGCAGATTTTGCAGACATATGGTAATTAGTTAAGGTAATTAGCAAGGTAGTATTTCTGTTTTCTGTGCACAAACAGTTGATGTAGTTGTGAACAGATGACCTGATTATTGTGATCTGTCATGAAAAAAAAAAAAAAAGAGGCACAAAACCCCCAACAAAAACCCCAAATCCCCTGTCATCTGAGTCTAAGATCAGTAAATTCTATGTGTTTTCAATATTTTGAGATGTGTAGAGAGGAAAACTACAAAAGCTAGTACTTATGAACAAGGAAGATCTGGTTGGGTAAGTCAAAGCTGGGGGCAGCCTTTGCCTGCAGTGACTATTCAGTTGGTGGAGTTCAGGGTCATGAGAGGAGGGAACAGAGTTAAAAGCAGGATAGCAACCCTACTGATGAAATTACTAGCTCACTGAATGAGAGGAGGACAGTGAATGTTTATTTTAGCTTTAGCTAGTAAGACTTTCAACACTGTGTCCTCTACCATCCTCATAGATAAACTGGGAGATTATGGACTAGGTGAATGAACAGATGAACAGTAACATGTATTGAGCTCAGCTGGTTCAACCAAATTTCAAAGGGTTGTGATCAGTGGCATGAAGTCTAGGCTGGAGGCCATTTACTAGTGGCCCTGTACCATGGATGTTGGTACTGATGTACAAGACCTGGTGGAGAAGAAGTTGTATATGGGCCAGCAATGTGGCCTGCTGGCAAAGAAGGCCAACAGCCTCCTGGGCTGCATTAGGAAGAGTATTGCAAGCGGGTCAGTGTAGGTGATCGTGCCCCTCTGCTCAGCCCTGGTGAGACCCATAATGCGGTGTCCAGTTGTGGGCTCTCCAGTATGAGAATGACATGAACTTATGGAATTGAGTCCAGTGACAGTCCATGCAGGTGGCTGAAGGACTTGAGCATCTGTCATGCTAGGAGAAGCTGAGAGAGCTGGGACTGTGCAGTCTGGAGGAGAGAAGGCTCAGAGAGATTTTATCAATGTGTATTAATACATACCTGATGCGAGAGAGTAAAGAAGATCCACCCAGGCTCTTTTCAGTGACATCCAGTGAAAGGACAAGATGCAATGGGCACAAACTGAAATACAAGGAATTCCATTTAAACACAGGAAAAAACTTTTTTACCATAGAGGTGACCAAGCACCAGAACAAATGGCCCAGAGAGGATGGGGAGCCTCAGTCCCTGGAGATATTCAAGACATGTTCCTGAGCAACCTTTGTAGTTGACCTTTCTTTGGTCAGTGGAGTTGGACTAGACAATGTCCAGAGGTCCCTTCCAACCTCAACCACTCTAAGTCTTTGAAAATAAGCTGAAATTACTGAAAGTACAGAATTTAAGTGTGTGAGGATATAACTATTCATAGTAAATAATTATACATTTACCGATTTGCTGTATTCTTATATGATGGATTGATTTGATAAGTACGCCTTCGTTGCACTATGAGGTTAGTTACTGTGTCAAGAAGAAGATTGGAGAAAAATGAGGAAATTTGAACAGGCTCATGTTTGATTGAACCTGTTCTATTTCTATCAGTATGACTTCAATACATGTGCAGTCTTACATCTCAATACGAAACTAATTTCAAAGGCATTTGTGTAGACAAATATAGTTATTAATAGGGGTTTTAAATAGGATACTTTAAGTCACCTGCAGTTCTGTGAAGGATGTATTTTGGGGATTTTTGTTAGGTTTTTTGAGTTGTGTTTTGATGTGAGTACTTTTATGGGTTTTTTTGTTTTGGTTTTGTTTTGTACGTTGGGGTTTTTTTTTCAGGCTGTCACAAACTAATGTCCTCTTGTGTATCTTGCTCTCAAATGCTGGGCAAATGCTAGCAAGGTCTAAAAGCAAGCAGAGGTAAATGTCAATCTAGAGCAGTCTTCCACAGAAGATTGGCTAGAAGAAAAAGAAATACTTCTGTTAATCAAGTGAACAATCTAAAATACTGTGTTGATAGGCTACATATTAAAGCCTGTATTATATTAGACACATCCTATCTTTAATTTAGAGTCTTTGCTTATATTTATCTGTGCAAGAAACTCTACACTTCTCATTGAGATCGTTATTCTGATTAACATTTGACTTCTAAAAGTACTGAGAAAAAGATGTGTAGAATAACATAAAAAGGAAGGAAAATAACCAGGGCCCAGGTAGTAAAATAAAGAGCTGTTTCTTGCTATTCCTAGTGAAAGACGATGAGTCTTGATAAGCTGCCATTTCAGTTTGAGGGTTAACCAAAAGAAGATTTAGAAAGAAATAAATGATCAGCTGCAGACAGGAAAGGTTCTTAACGACAGTACATCCTTATTGGCCTGTTCTGTACTGTATTGACCCATTCTTCACCTTCAAATGAATGGAATAAAATTTTCTCCATAGACCTGATGTAATGCAAACTGGAGACACACCCCCATGTAGTGGTCCTTGAATGTGAATGGTAAAACATGGATTCTCAAGTCTCTAGGTATAGATTCATTTGTAAATTGACAATTTATTTTATTTTAAGGTTGTAAGTTACGAACTTGGAAAACTGGATCAAGAATGTGCGAGGAGACAGTTGCATCTGTTGTCTTACAGGTTTAGATTACACACTTTCAAAGACAACTGGGAGGGCACAATAAGCCATAGTTAAAACATTCCACTCTTTGTTGTAAGGGTAGTGTTATTCAGAATAACTTTAGGCAAGTAGAATTGTGGACTAGTAGAAATAAGCCATTTCCAGACAGGAAAAAATAGACAGGACTTAAATCTTATGAAAAACATAGTATTCTTCTACATTTCCTTTAGCGTGTGGCACACTGATACGTGTCAAGGAAAGAATAGTCTAATATTTGCCTGTCTCTTCAGGTGTGTGTGTCTGTATATACATATAAATATATATATACATGTTCAGACACGTATGAGTATTTATTTCTCACGTGTTTCTTTCTGATAGTGTCTGAAGCTGAAATTTCTAGGGAGGCAGCTGACATGGAAATGAATAGAGAAAAGTATGTCGAAGAACTGAAGAAAGCATTGATAGCTGGAGAAGAATCAGCTGGCAAATATAACTTTGCTATTTCAAGAGATGAAGAAAATATGGAGTGTCACTTCTCCTATGAAAGAAATCTGAATGATGGCTCCGTAAGTATAGTTAAATGTTTACATTTGACTGTTAAACTATGCAAAGGATCGTCTTGGTACATTTCTGTATTTTATTAGGTTCTTTAAAATCCAATAGACTTGTGATGCTGTTGTGGTTTAAACCCACCTGGCAGCTCAGCCTCCCACAGCTGCTCATTCACTCCTCCCTGGTGGATGGGGGAGAGAATTGGAAGAGTGAAAGTGAGAAAACCCATGGGTTGAGGTAAAGACAGTTTAACAGGTAAAGCAAAAGCTGTGCACACAAGTGAAACAAACCAAGGAATTCATTCCCCACTGCCCATGGGCAGGCAGGTGTTCAGCCATCTCCGGGAAAGCAGGGCTACATCATGTGTAATGGTGACTTGGGGAAACAAACACCATCACTCCAAATGTTCCCCCCATTCCTTCCTCTTCCCCGAGACCTTTATATGCTGAGCATGACATCACATGGTGTGGAATATCCCTGTGGTCAGTGGGGTCAGCTGTCCCGGCTGTGTCCCCTCCCAACTCCTTGTGCACCCCCAGCCCACTCGCTGGTGGGGTGGTGTGAGGAGCAGAAAAGGCCCTGGCTCTGTGTGAGCACTGCTCAGCAGGGAATGGAAACATCCCGGTGTTATCAACACTGTTGTCAGCAGAAATCCAAAACACTGCCCCGTACTAGCTACTGTGAAGAAAGTTAACTATCTCAGCTGAAAACAGCACAGATACATATTTCAGATTGAATGAATATCGTGAACGCTGCCACAAGCCAAACTAGAACCATGTTGTTACCTGTCAAAATCTGATATCAATAGAACTATTTATGTGTTACTTTCTTAAATGCTACTGAAGAAGACTATTACTTCTCTATTTAAGTTTTTGATTAGTGTAGTGGTAGGACCAGGGCTAACGACCTTAAGCTGAAGGAGGGTAGATTTAGATTAGATGTTAGAAATAAATTCTCTATAAGGGTGCTGAGGCCCTGGCAGAGGGTGCCCAGAGAAGCTGTGGCTGCCCCTGGCTCCCTGGCAGTGTTCAAGGCCAGGTTGGATGGGGCTTTGGGCAACCTGGGCTAGTGGAGGGTGTCCCTGCCCATGGCAGGGGGGGGTTGGAACTAGATGGGCTTTGAGGTCCCTTCCAACCCAACCATGGTGCTATGATTTATGTTATATTCTTTTTGAGCAGGGTATGCCTACATGTTGCAGCTGCAGTTTGGTATTAAGCTGATACATTTCATAAACTGTAACTTTTTTTTTAATTCCTAACTTTGGGAAGTATGCTTCCTTTTTTAATTCCAGCCCGCCCCCCACATTTCTTCATTGCTTGTTTCTTCTTTCTTCTCTCTCTGTACTCACCTAAATAAGGAAAAATATTAAAATATAAGCAAGATTGTTTTCAAATGCTAAAACATACTTTTAAAATGAGCTTTTCTATTACTTTAAATATTTTGGAAGCTAACACTGAAATTGTTTCCTACTTGGAAATGCATTAAGTCACAACTTGCTATGTGGTTCCATGTTGGTTTCTTGGCTGCAAAGGAAAGGGTCCTCTTAAAGCAGGAAAGAAACCAGTATAATCTGTACCTGTAGATGCTTTTGGCTATTTGAGTTTGTGATTTGGTGTTAAAGCTTTCCTGGGGAAGAAACTAATTTAAGGTAATCATCCTTGCTTCTACTCTTTTTTCCTTCTTTTTTTCTTTTTTCCCCCCTCTAAAAATTAATGATCCACCTTTCCCAAGGTCTGTCACAACTTCAGTTTTGCTAGGATAGCAGTTGGGCTGACTGACCACTTAGTGACATTAGTGAAATAATTTGGATTTAAAAAGCACTGATTTAAAATTGCTCTGATCCACAATTGCACTGATCCACTTCAGGACACAGTCCTGCAATCAGTTTCACTGGCATTATTGAGGAGGAAAAAATTGTGGGGATAGAATGGAGGCAAGATTGCAGATAGAGAACAGATAGAGAAGAGTAGGAATGTCTTTGGCCAGATTTGATTTTTTTTTTTTTTTTTGTCCCAGGGAAAGAGTTGTGTCCAGAAGCAAAGTGTCTAGGTATTGTCCTACTTGCTTTGTTTTAAAAGATTTCTATTTCAGACCATTGGTACATGCTTTGCCTCTCATTTGGTTAATTTTGGCAGGCATTACCTTTTAGGAAACTGATGAAGGTGTCTGACTTGTAACAAAAAACCAAACCAAAACAAAGAAACTAACTTCTCTGGGATGTATCAGTTGGAAGTAGAGAGTGGAAATACTTTTTTCCTCTAAATTGGAAATAGGCAAAGAACATAGTGTAGGTATTGGTCACATTATGTGTATATTTCATGTATATGTATCTCTTAGGCGAGATGAGGAAAAATTCACTTTAAAGGGGGAAGGGCATTTATATTACCTAATCAGTAGCAGCTCGCTCACGTGCTTATAATCAGAATCTTGGCTTCATTTTAGTAAGCAAAGAGAGATTCAGTGGAATGAAGTTCAGCTTCTTAAGAGTACTTAATTACAGGCCTTTTTCCTTGTGTAATGTAGGAAATTTCAGCACAGTTTGGCTGAGGGGCCAAAAGGTAGGTGATGGAAGACTTCCAATCTGCATTATCAATATTTCTGTGTATTTACCTAAGGCCTTATGGGCTCTATGCTCCCTTCTTGACGCTTCCTGTGACAACACAGGACTGAGTGCTGTTCACTAAGGGTCCAGGTCAAACGTACTATATTGCAGCAGGATTACATGGTTAGGACCAAATTTTACTTAGAAAATAAGAGCAGTAATTTTAAGAATCCTGTTTTTCTTGTCTGTGTCACACATAATATATTCTAAATACCAGACAGATGAAATACTATTTTTTTTATTAAGAGAAAATATCTTCTCATATATGGGCCCGCCTAACATAGGTTTCCATCAATTAAGACTTATGAGAAATTTAATTCGTGTGAAAACATCTTTATGTCAATTTGGGAAAATAAAAATCTGGCCAAAGAAACTGAGAATAAAAAGTGTCCTGATTGCTATGCATTCTTTTAGCTTTGGGTGTCAAAAGAGTAATTTTAGAAAAAATGTCATTTCTTGGTGAAAATACACCTTTTTTTCCTCCTGTACTAAACGAATGCCTAGAAATTAAATTGCTGAAGGCTTTGTCTGAATTACAAATAGCTTTCAGGTGTATAATAGAGTATGTTTCAAACATCTTGCACATTCTCTGCGAAAGTATTCATCATGTATATCTTTCACCATCAGATTAGGAAATTAATCTTCCTGGGCTCTGTACATTCAGAGGGCTGAGATTCAGCTAAATGTACTTTTACTGCAGAGGAAGCCTAGAGAAACAACTCTGCAACTTAAATGTGACTTAAATTCAGTGTTTATCTCTTATCACTACTTATTTTTCTTACTGGGTATTTGTCTCTACTCTCTTGTTCAGTTGTTATGAATATTTTCTCCTTCTCTTTTCATATTTCAGCAACTGTATATATACACAAATTACAACCTTCCTAGTATTGGGAAGAACATTGCAGGGCTAAGGGGAGTGGGACGATGATGGTGATATGTATGTGGCGAGAGGGGAGCTTTTGGTGAAACTGTACTGCATTTCTTTTGTTAGATGTGCTACCTGCAGTCAAACTGAGACATATAGTTAGTGTCCGTGTTTTTGTTTAAAAATGTGGTCATAAAGTAAAAGGAACAATCATTTCCAATTTTGACAGTAATGCACTGAATACTACTAAAAAGTTCCCTACTTCTCCTCTTCTACCTAATTATGTTATTAATCACCACTGTGAGAAAAGTCCATTAAATTATCAGGAATAATTAGAAGTTTACTATTCTTAAACCAATGTTTTTATCATTTTATACATAACAAAAGGAGATATTACACAAAAGTGTGCATGAAGATGTGGTTGGTTGTGTTTGAGTAATGAATGTTTTGCTTAGTCTTAAATAACGCGGTTAACAATTTTTAGTTAAAAAACCCCCAAACTTCTGAAATGCATTGTTATACTTTGTGAGCTATAAAATGCATATCAATTCACGCAGCTATCTATTGTTGCAAATCTTTTTTGGCCAATGACTACACAACTACCTAAGAATAAATTTTGTACTCTTGGAAAATCAATATGCATTTTGTTAGAGGTATATGCATGCTTGTACACACAAACTTGATTATTTTAATTCATTTTAATGAAACCAACCTACAACATGATGTTGATCATCAACAATCACCTACGCCCATCTCAGCCAGTAATTTCCAGTGCAGTGCTCTGCCATAGTTCTCCATCCAGTTTGGATAAACCACTAATTCCTATCAGAAATGAAAAGCAGGATTTTTTTTACAAAATATTTTGCCTTGTTTCTTCTGAATACATCATAGATTGAGTTATCATTTGTAAGCAAGGTGCCAGGACATATCTTTATGTTACAGTCTGTATACATATTTGTTATACAGTCTGTAAATAGTTGCTAGCTGAAAAGACTGAGGTTTAGGTACATGATGGGTAAACCCCAACTGGAATGAGCATGTTAAAAGCATCTTAAAGAATTCACAGTGTTAAATTCTTGTGGCTTGTAAGACAAGTTGCTTTATATTGTCTTCTTGTTAAGAAAAATAATTTTTTTGGTAGATATCATAGTTTAAATGAATAATCTCAAATAACATTCTTGATGCATTTATAATTCACAGTAGTTAATAATAGTATGGTGTTTACTAATTTTTGTTACTTTAATTCACAAAAAAATTGTGTCTGAGAAGGCAGAAAAATCCTATAACTCATTTTTTTATATATCACATCCATGTGGGAGAAGTATACTGCTACATGTGTACAGGTACACCATCTCAGTGTATCTGTTGATCCTTGTTTCTTGCAAATATCTGCACATGTGAAACACATTCTGTACATGATTAGCATGTTTTGTATGTAGACAAGAAGCTTAGTAGACAGATTTAATTTGTCATAAATAACAAAAGCTTTCATATGGTAGTGCATCAGAGGTTAGTGTTTAAAATTTTAAGCCTTAAAAAGCAGTGTTTACAGTGTTACAGATCAGTAATTTAATCATTATTGACTGATGTGAAGTAAAGTTAGCTATGTCACCAGTGTCATTTGATTTCTCTATGAGCATAATTTTCGGCTTGGTAATACTGATGTTGGAATACTGTATCTGTATATATATATATAATGTAATTTATAGACATGTAATGTCTATAGTCTGAAATACTCTGTTTTCAATAGTCTGTCCTTCTGAGATTTTTTTGAATTGTGTGCTTGTATATTTGTTTTCCAGTCTTCTGGTAGAGAATATCTGTAGATGATTTTAGACTAGCAACTGGTAATAGTCACTTAATGATGATAAAGTGTGTAGATACTGAATTTTTGTTTCCATAACTGTACTGTACTGAACTGTGGTACTTGAAATAATTTTTACCTTCTTTGGAGCAGCTTGCTAAAGATCTGCTTCCCTAATATATAATTATGTGCCAAAACAGTATTGGGTGGTCTGTAGGAGTGCAAATAAAAATAATAGAGTGATGTTAAGCAAAGGAAAATGTAGGAATATTATTAAGAAATATTTTCTGACATTGAAATTTGTTTTACTGCTGAAGTGTTTGCCAGAGGAAGTGGTAGCAGCCCTATTGCGTCAGTCACTTAAAAACTGACTGGACAAAGGAAAGGAAAATGCACTGTGACTATCCTGCATTGGCAGTATAGTACATTAGATGACTTAATAGGTGTTCTCCATCCCAAAAACCTGTAAATCTCTGCTTGCCTGCCTAGAATACTGTATCTGTAAGCTTCATTGGTCTGTGATGCAATGAATGACATTTCTTTGCTAAGGAACTTGTATTTACAGACAGACACACGCAAGCTGAAGAGCAGTAGGGTGGAGGATGTAGTTTTTGCATGTTACTTCATGAAATCAGGTTTATCATCCCTCCTTAGGTGCCACAGGTTGGTGTTCAAAGTTTGTTATGTCTTTTGTAGTCTAGATGGAACATTTGACAGTGGTAAGACTGCCAGATGATTCTCCACTATAGCAATAGAAGTCGGCACTGGAAACATCTCCTCATTGAGGTAAGCTTACAAACAAGCCCTTGAAGTTTAGTTTGGTTTTCCTGTCCTAGCTGATAGGGAAGAATAATTATCCCTTATTTACTTATGGAAGTAAATACGTTTAGAGATTAAAAACTTATCTGTGGTTCCTCAAAATTACTTCCCCTTCTTTTGTACTGGCTCATTAAGGCTGGAATTATACTTGTTAGCCAGAGCTCTATTTTGAAGGCCAAGGAGACCTGCTACAACCTAGGGGAGTGTAAGGTGGCAGGCTGCATCCAAATGTGAAACCCCTTTGACAATTTTTTGTATAGCTTTTACCATCAGCATAAGTAAGGATCAGGGGAGTCATTTACAATGTCTGTGTAACAGTCATTCAGAAGCCTACAATTTACAGTCTAATTCACCTGTTGCCTAGTTGATGAACAGGTAGGTTCCTTCCGTGAACTGATGTCTACCACCAGAGCTAGATTCTTAAAAGTAAGTGCTTGCAACTACTCCAGCACTATTCTGTTAGGATGAAACCAAACGTCTATCTCCAAATCCTTTTAAAAGTGTTTATAATGTCTAATATATAATAATGATATATATGTAAGATTTATGTAATAAATGAGTCTACTTAGGTGCTTATGTTTGGGTTTGGGGTTTTTTTGAATGGATAGAAAACTTCCCCAAGTCACAAATATTTTGTATCTGATTTAGAGGACATAGCTACGTAATGTGTTTATTTTTCCGTGTCATAGTTGCATAGAATTTTAAAAGAATCAGAATAAGAATCATAATCTAACTTAAGGGAAATCCATAAGGATTTTAGTACTTTTTTACTTATCATTTTGAAACAGTGATCAAAAAAGATAAAATGCTGTCTGAGTTTTGTAAATACTTGTTCTAGCTGCATCTCAGCCTGATGTAGCTAAGTCTAAAAAATTACACCTTTAAAAATTCTGTGTTTTGTGATTTATCTTCCTTATGACAGGTGGCTTAGCCGTAGGATGTTCAGCGAACTGTTTTTTACAGTGGTGAGGGCAAAGCAGACCGTTAAGAGTCACATTAAAATAACAATGGTTTTGGTATACAGTGGGACTTGTATGTCAAGGCAGCTGCAGTGCGAAATGGGCCACACACACAGAGATCTCAGTAAGGGGCCATTGAGGCTGGGCCAGCTAAACGGCTGCCACCTAAACAAACACCATCACAGAGTCAGTGATTTAACGCTTGATCTAAGTAGGTGACCACTTGGAAGTAAATCTTTCCAAGTACTTTAGCGAGTCACTCCACATATAATAAATAATGGAAATCCGGCAAGATTTTTTTTTTTTTGTACTAGCAATGAAATTGATTAAATAGCCTTTGATAAACAATTATTTGAGTGCTAGCAGTCTTCTTTTTTACAGTAATGTGACAGGCTCTGTTCTTTTTCTTGCCTTTTGCATAAATTTGTAGATAGGGAGGATAGGAACTTAAGAAATTCCACCTTAGATACAGTACTGTTGCTAATTAATCTGATGGAAAATATGCTATTATTTGTCCCTTCCATTTCCTGTGGCTGCTTTTTCATGGTCAGTTCTGTGAGTTCATTATGAGTTTACTACAAGTTAAATAGTTGGAGAAATTCATGCTAACCAAAACTTTTCACAGCATACGGAACTAGTGAAGTAGAACTGTTAGAGCTCTCTATGCTATCCATACTGTCTTGGTTCAAGGTTTGAGTAGTTACTTTGCTCCAAACCACCGAGGATATGTTGTTTGCATAACAAAGGTCACTGAGAGTTCAGATTGTTTCCCAGGCAATTTGACTAACTGCTCAACTGAAAAGACAGAAGGATAAAATGATTATTTTTTAGGTCAGTTAAAGGCATTGACTCTTCTGTATCATTTATATCTATGTACTTCAGAATTTAAGAACGTACACTTGAGTGAGCTTCTCAGAAGCTGGGTTTAGATATAGCTTACTAATGTGCTTCGTATTATAAACACATAAAGTGTTATCTTTTGTGTAATCTCAGACTTCTATGTGCTACATGATTTTCCCCATCTCACCTGATATGTACTTCTATGAACTCTTCAGGTTTTGTAGGTACACTTTAGATGCAGTGGATCACCTCTGTAGCCTGGAAGTAAAAAAAGTGTTTTAAAAAAAAATCCCCCCCCTGCCCCCCCCCAATATGGGTACAACATTTGACAAAAGTCCTGGAGAATTAAGTTATGCAATTTACCTTGTTTAGCTATTTGATTGTAATGTTTTTCTTGGTTTGGAGAAGTGTTGGAGGATGTACATTTAAAATACCAGTTGTATATACCTTTAAAAATGAGAGATTGTTGAAAAAGGAAGACTCAAAGGCTGCAATGAATAAATACTACTCCATTTTCTCCCTACTTGTTAGGATTTGTGGATTTCACTGGAACTATCCAATTGCACCAAAATAGTAGTTTAACTGCATTAAGACCTATTGTAAATGACACTATTTTGTTATTTCATGAGTGCAATGACAGTCTAAATATATTAAAATAGCTGTAAAATGTTCTTAAAATAGCAAAATAACAGATACTGATTTGATTTATAAGAGAAAAATTTGTCAGTTGTCCTTTCTCCCTCCTGATATTGTATTGTCTCCCCTTTCTTCCTCTCAATTCCTTCAGATTTTCCCTTTTTGGCATACCTGCTGTGCATTTCAAACCTCTGTGTAGACATCAAGGCTTACTTTTACTTGTACAGCTGAGTCAAAATGCTTTCATTTTAGGAGGAAAATCTTTAAATCATGGTATATTGACAAGTCTTAGTTTCCCAAGAAAAATATAGAGGATGGTAGATGCTCTGGAAAAGAGATTACTATGTGTAGGTTTTAAAATTTCACAACAAGACTCTAGTCCCATATTCTCTGTAAGAATGAACAACAGTCAGAGCCTGAAGAACAGCAAGAATGTCCCCTATGTTTCTCTTTATAAATGCTTTTGCACCTCCAAAGGATGCATTTGCCTTTCGACTTGCAAAGGCACAGAAAGACCCTCAAGCTCAGGATAATAACATTTTGTTAAATTTTGCGTTCATTAAAACAGAACCTTTACCAGTGTAAAATACTGCATTGATATTTTTTAACCCCTAAAGCTTTGAATAAATGCTTCCAGTTAATTTCAATACATATACTAGTTCTGCTACCGTTATGTACTGAAATTGTCTTAAGATGTAAGAAAAGAAAAAATTTGGGGTGTCTAGTATTTTTAAAAGACTGCAAATACAGAAATATTTTTGTGTAATGTGACATAGAAATAAGGTAGCTGTACTGCTTGCAGTGAGGAAGATGTTATGCTTCCTCTTGTTTTGTTCCTTTAAGTTTCAGTGATATGAAATACATAATCTTGCTTGTTCACTTATCTTACGAAGTCACTGTATATTAGTAATTCTGACATAAAAAAAAAAAGTTTGCTCTGAACACTGAAAACAAGTTCCTAAAGACATTGTCTAATAAGCAAAGTCAACTATTTTCTGGTGGTACAGTAGTATTCTAATTTTACTACCTGTAAACTGTTGTGTCTCACCTTAGGATTTTACAGAATGCTAATTACTGTCTGTTAGATGTCAGAGAGCATATGGAATGAGTTTGTTTTTTATCACAGAGGACAAAGTCTAAGGCTCTTTGAGTTGAGATTTAAATTTTGAAGCCAAATTACATATATATTTGAAACTTTTGGCGAGTCAAATATTCATTTAGGTTTGTTCTAAAATATATCAGTACCTTTGGAAGGTAGGTTCTCTGTTTTTCAAATCTTGAATGTGGTTCTCTTACAGAAATGCATTTCCCAGAGAGGCAAATAAATCATACAAGTTCAAGAGTAAGTTTCTGGATAGTATCATTCTGTGAAAAAGCTCTGTTCTTCCACAGAAGATGATTTATCATCTTATCTTCTTTTTTTTTTTATTAATTCTTTTGAGATAGTCCTGCAAATAGTGTTTGACATTTAGTTTTTATTGGTTTGTTGGATATAAAATGTAAATGGTAGTAGTTTGGGGTTTTTTTGGGTTTTCAGAACACAAATCTTTGTCTTTCTGCATGTATTCTTCTCTGGCAAATCTACATTTGGGTTTGTTTTTTTTTTTAAGGCTTTGACTTACAGATTTCTGTTCTGTTATTAAAAGCACAGTGTCTTCTCAGTGCATATTGTCTTCACATTGTCTTGACAATGCATGTTTAATACCTGTAGGTTTTTAGTATAACACAAATATGTAAGCATATGCTAAATGGTGGTAACAGAACCTTGCCAATACTCCAATACTCTTAAAAGCGGCAGAGGTACCAAAAAGTGGAATTTGGCAAATTACTGTCTTCCTTCAGCTGCTTTTTACATTTTTATACTAGTTCTCTGTGCACTTAGCTGATTGCTATATGACTTACAAAGCAGTAGGAGATAGATTTTTATGACTTCACATGGAACTTGTTACCTTGCAGTTGTGTTTTGTAGCTATTCAATTTGAACTAGAATTAAGAATTTGTTATTCTATGTATAGCTAGTCCATCCCAGAAACATTATATGGATGGATTTTTCTATTTATTTGGAATAAGCCTGACCATACTCTTTTGCTCTAGCATGAATCTATACTCTTCTCTGAACTGAAATCACTCTCAAGGAAAAAAAAAATGTTTATGCACTAGGCAGTGTAGCTTTTAGAGACTTACTAAGTTGAGCTACAGTGCAAATAAAAGCTCGAGTCTAGATGAGAGGCCTGTGCCTGAGGTAACGCGGTGAACTTGGAAGTCTGAAGATATATAGAAAAATTGTGAGCTTATCCAGCCTTTACAAGAATACTGTTTAAGCTAAACAAAAGTCCTGTTGAACAACCATGCATATTATGAATACATGTTTTCTTTAAAATAATCCAGAGACATCTGATAATTATATTTTTAGGGGGGTTTTTTGGCTAACAATTGAAAATAGAAAAATTTACTATGATCTTTTATTTTCCTGGGCTTACAAAGGAGTTGAAACAATGTAGTCTTGCTACCTGTTTTGAGAACCTGATTTTCTAAATCAGCCTTTCACCACTTCTAGGTTTTGGTTTTGTCAGTGTTACTGAGATTGTATGCTGAAATACATTAAGCAATATATTTTTAATCTCATTAAGAAGTAACGAGATGTTGTTAGGGACGTAGGTCAAAACTGAGAATGTTACACAAGAATGTAAATACTAGTGAATAGCAAACGGAAAGATGGTTAAATGGATATTTTTAATATAGACATGTGTAATTATAATCAAAGATGAAAATTTTGTCCTCTGTCAATGGAAATTATTGGACCCACTGAAATGGTAGCTTGCTTCATGTTGTCTGTTAAACAATGAAGATGTCTGTAAAGTCGGTCATCTCGGTTATCTGTTACTCTACAAACATCCCTCTGCCCCCAAACTGTAGGGGCACTGAATTAATAATATTGTGTATTAATAGAATTATTTAGGTTGGGAAGGACCTTTTAAGATGAAGTCCACCCGTTAACCTAGCACTGCCAAGTCCACCACTAACCCGTGTCCCTAAGCACCACATCTACACGTCTTTTCAATACCTCCAGGGATGGTGACTCAGCAGCCTGGGCAGCCTGTTCCAGTTCTTGACAACCCCTTTGGTGAAGAACTTTTTCCTAGTACCCAATCTAAACCTCCCCTGGTGCAACTTGAGACCATTTCCTCTTGTCCTATTGCTTGTTACTTGGGAGAAGAACCCAACGTCCAGTATGGCTACAACCTCCTTTCAGGCAGTTGTAGAGAGTGATCAGGTCTCCCCTCAGCCTCCTTTTCTCCAGGCTAAACACCCCCAATTCCTTCAGCTGCTCCTTGTAAGACACGTGCTCCAGACCTTTCACCAGCTTCATTACCCTTCTCTGGACACGCTCCAGCACCTCAATGTGTTTCTTGTAGTGAGGGGCCCAGAACTGAACACAGTGCTTGAGGTGCGGCCTCCTCAGTGCCCAGTACAGAGGCACAATCACTGCCCTGGTCCTGCTGGCCACGCTATTCCTGATACGAGCCAGGATGCTGTTGGCCTTCTCGGCCACATTGGCACACTGCTGTTGTAATGACAGTTGTCCACAAGGTGACAACAGTTTACTAGGAGGCAGTCCTGAAGTTTAGTGCTTATTGTGAAGCAACTGTCCATCTCTGGATCTTGTATTAATCTTCTGGATCTTGCTCCCAATAAGATAGCATGACTATCTCCTCTGTGATTCACTTCCACTGAGACTTTACCTATGCTGTTACACTGAGCATGCCAGAATGACATCTGTGAATGAAGGCAGAGAAGAACGAACCATCTCTCTGGTCACTCCCATCCGTACTTCTTCTGGTGTGGAGATGTCCAAAAAACAGCTGTTGTATTTCCAAAAATGGCTCTCATGGTATGTCAGGAAAAAAAAGAAAAAAAAAATTACTTAGACACATTTGTGGATTTTTCAGGATTACTTATGAAGAAAATTTGTGTACTTTTGAGATCTGTGTTTGTGATCTGTCAGTATTTTTTATTTTTAAAGAACCATATTAAAATATTTAGTATTTATTCGTATACACACTAATTGATATACAACAAACCAATTATGTTTCTGAGAGACTCAGCTGAAGCTTTTGTTAGCTGGTATGGCGTGCAAAACATGTTTTCATTGGCTGTAAAATAATGTGAATTTTTTCTTGTTCAAGGGATTAGAGGAATACTCAGCCTTCTGGTACACTTGTGTGTTAGCTTGAAGAATCAGTAAACTATGTAACTAAAATGTTCTGCTTTCAGGAGTCCTTGCAGGCTATGATTGAATTATTCAAGGTGTTTGGGAAAAGGATATTTTAATGAGACCGTGATTTGGAGAAGTGGTAATAGAAGTATTGTGCTAACCATTGGAAGGGGGTATGTTATGCATGTTAGCTACGTGACATACTTACAGTTTGAAATTCCTTATTTCAGTGATATAATCCAGGGATAAAACCAGCATGATTGCAAAAAGAACAACATTTCTCTGGAAAAGCAAGTTTATGTACCAGTCCTTTATCTTAAGAGAAGATGAGTAAAAGAAACAAACCAACCAAAGGTGTTCCACAGTCACCTCCCAAATTGCTTGAGTAGTAATGAAAGGTTTGTTTCTCTGATATTTCTTTGCAAGCATACAATAAATCTTGTAACTGCTTTAGTAATTTCCATGGATTTTAATAGTTTATCCTAAAATATATCACTTTATATTTTGTTGTTAGGAAATGAATGTTCATATCCACCTTTAATAACATCTAACAATACAAAAATGTACATAAAACCAGACAGTGCTCTAACAGCTTAATGACTGAGAGCACCAAAGAGTGCAAATTATTCAAGGTAAAGACATTCTTAATTTGCGATAAAAATAATTCCCCCAGATTGTGTATGGGACAGGAAGGTGGACAGGACTTGTCTGTTAACTCTGAGGCAGGCTACACCTTGATTTTTGAATGTCAAAACAGATTCAGGGGGCGTTAGGAATAGATGAATACACTGGTTTTGAGAGCGAGAACAGTGAGGTGAACACTTGGGCTCAACAGCTTTCAAAAGACCTTCATACATGTCACTATGAAAATCCTGATGAAGGCCTGACTGTATATATTGCAAATATGTTTGGTTTACTATGCTAATTTAATTTTCCTTTTTGCCTGTGATTGAGAATTTTTGAATCCATTTTTCTAAAGCATCTATTTATTTTGTGGCTAGAATGCCAGGAAGGTGTTAAGTTACACTGTTTTTACCTCAGGGTAAGACTAAGACCATTCACTGTGACTAAGAATCTTGATTTGTGGAAAAAAAATGGGGTAAATACTACTGTTATTTTCCTGCTATTATATTCTTTGATCTGCATAATAGATCTCTGTAGAGTCCATGGCACAAACAAAAAGTGGACACTGTCCCACCCGAAAACCCAAACACAAGAAGAAAGATGACAGATACACATCCTTGATGTCTGAATTTCTCATGAGGAAAATAAACCTACTTCTCTGGTGGAGGAAAGAAATTGCAAGAGGTTGCTACCTTTAATAGTGAAACTAGACTGTGAAGGTCCAGGGAGAGGTTTGAGCTGATGATGTTGCCTGGTTCACAGACCTTAGTAGCAGGCATGAGGCTGATACCTATATTAGCCTAGAGAATAAATGGCAACATCTGGAGGAGGCAGCATCTCTGTACTTTAGCTATGCTGAGCTTGAGCAGACAATGAGGTGTTCAGGAGGAGGGCTGAAGGGGGTATGAGATCTTGGAATAGAAATGGGACTAAGCATCATCAGCTTAGAAAGGAGAGGTGAATTGGAGTGTAAATAACTTCATCAAGATTTAATGTACAATAAAATCAAGAGACCAAGCTAAACAGGAAGCAAGTATTTTAAAGCTGTCCTTGTGAGCTAGCAGTTTAAAATAAATGCTTGATCAGAAATGGGGGGGGGGGGGGGGGGGAAGCCTAAATTATTAAAGTTTTAACTTCTGGTGGACAAGCTGATATCTAAAATAGAGACTGTAACATTTTTTTATCTTTATTACTGACATTTTAAAGACATGGAGTTGGGAGGTAGTGTGTTCCCAGGTTTTACCCATCCTAATGTAGCTGTGTGGTTTATCTCAAGTTTGTCAAACAGTACTTATATAACTTGAATGCAGTGGTTTCTTTCTGGTGCGCTGCCAGAGCTGCATGTGTTCATCAAATGTTGTTTAGTCATTGCAGCATATTTATGCCATCTGGAAATGCATGTGCTTCCCTTCCTGAACAATGGTCTTTAATCAAGACCACTATTATGGAAAGGCTAGAAAGAGCAGTATACATAATCAGTAGGATACCAAAATTAGAATTACACATGCATTTTTCCTAATCCTATCATGTTACACTTAGGGTAACAAGCTTCCAGAGGGTACCACATCCCTGGAACTTGTACCTTTATCCATGGTCTCTCTTCTGTGTATATTATTCAGAGTCCAAATCATTTAAAGAGCTTCAGAGTAATAATAACAAATCAAGAGTCATCATGGAGAATTGCAAGCCTGTAGGAATTGCTTGCTATCTTTTATTTGTTAGGAAACTCCATTTTTCCAGGTCTATTTAAACAGAAACATTCACATAAGAATTTCACATCTGTTGTACTCCTTTCTTTGCATTACAAAACCATGAGCTTTTTGTTCCACACATTTTTGGAACAATTTCTTGATTATGTTAAAGCTCCACTACCTTTTTGCAGTTGGTACTAAAAGAATATGTAGAGAATGCAAATACGTTTGAGATGGTGTTAATTCACTTGGTAAGAGCCAGATACTGAAGTGTGCTGGGTAGCCTTCTGAAAACGTGTGCGTTCACAGATGATATTCAAGAAGCAGGACCATATATAAGCTGATCCAGAGTTTGTTGAATGACAAAGTTACTCGTTTATCTTTTTCGCTTACAATGCTTAGTGTGTTTCTGTTAATTTCTAGAATTTTTTTAATACCAAATAAAGACATTTTGTTTTAACAGTACCTCTAACATGTACAAGTTGATCTTTTGCTGTTTTGTTTCCCCCTCCCATGGAAATCAGTAGTGTGTGTGAAACTACTCTTTTCAGGTTTTCTGGTAGTGCTATAGTGCTTGATAAAGCTGCGCTAGTTAATCCCAGTATTCCTAGAGCTGACTGAGAGAACTGCCCTGAATCTTTCTTCCTTCTTAAAAACAATCTTTTTAGAACCCGATTTTTTAATTTTTTAATTTTTTCAATCTCTATTTGCAGTTTTAAGGCTTTGGACTGGTTGAAATCTAACTGTCTAATTGTGGATTGATTCAGACACATATTCAGGTTTTATCTTACTGCTCTTTCAGGAGTCTTAAAGTTTCTTTGTTGAAACAGAAGCTTGCAACTGACTCAGTGACAGGTCTGTCTGCCTGTCAGGGAGCTTCTGGACCTTCATAGATAGGCTTACGATGTCACGGTAACACCATGTTTAAGTGAGCGGAACTAATTCAGAGGTTGATGGAAGATACTTGTGCTGTATGGTTCCTGTTAAATTTACCACAGCTGACATACTTGTTTTCAGTTCATCTCTGAACTTTATGAAAATATGGGTTCTGTCAAGTGTTTATCAGTTATCTGTCAGTCTGGGATTTTAGTTAATTAGTTTTTAGTTCTCTCCTCCTTTGACAGAAGGAAACAGTTGTATTTCATGGCATATGAGTGACTCAACTTGGTAACTTCTGCATGTAGTGCTCAGTGACAATTTGACATTGTGCATCGCCAGTCTTGGTCCTGGCCTCTGTGCTGTCTTTTTCAAAAGCAGTGGACTGTCCTTTCTCCCTGTGCAGGGAGGCAAGGGCAAATTTCATCATCTGGCAGAGTTTCCCGACAATGGATATGTCAGTCCTTGGAACATATGCTTCAAATTTGATTGCATTTCGTCAGCATAAGATGAGGCTTGAATCCACAATTCCATCCTTAATATTTTTCTGGATACATTTTTTCCCCAGGGTGATAGCTTTTTTTCCCCAGGAGTGGTTTCTGAACTATGACAAGAAGGAGCTTACCCTACAAGTTCAAGTGTGGGACTTGAAGTGTAACTGCTATAGACCATTCCATTGGAGTGGTACTACCTAAAATGTAACTCCAACCAAACAAGAAAGAATACAAAAGAAATTGTAACAAAATACAAAATGAGTAGTTTGTGTACTTAAGCATGGGAAATGACGTGATTCAACAAATAGCAGCTACTTTAATTAAAAAAGTCTTTAGATGTCAGGTCACGTGCTTTAGGAAAATAACACATAGAGTCTACAACATATAAGCATTTTCCTTTCAGGTGCAACTTTAACTTAATCTGGACCATGACTTTGGAAAGAAATATATTTCCATGTGGTAAAGAATTTATTAATATTTGTTAAAAAAATCATGTGGGTTTCTCCATAACTAAGGCATAAAACTGTTAATGCTTCAGTAGTCTGGTGGGTGACAGACAACCTCTGTGCTTTATTATTTTCAATACCTTTAAAGGTATTGAATGGTGAGTAAGAGAAAGTTGTCTTTATCATACGCACTTTTTGAGAGCTAGTATGGTACAACTTACTGGTATGTGAGAGAAAGCCCAGATATACAAGGCTATGTTGAGCATTCTGTAGACTTAGTACAGGATAGTAGCCATATGCATTGATTTTGAGAAGGAAATACATACTTTGCTCTAAGGAACAACTGAGGAAAAAAATATGTAAGATTCTGAAAATATTTTTTAAGTGTTGAGATATGTTGTGGGAAACAGTTTTATTGAATGGACAAGTAGTACTGATGTAGTACTAAGGCTCTGAGTGTAAGTTTTCTATTTCATTAATATGCATGAATCGTTATCCTTTATTACTGATGTAAATTATAAAATTTCAGTCATATCACTCTGAAATGAAATAAAATGTCTTCCTTCTTAAGACAGACAATTTATGATTCATTGGAGTAATTTTGGCTTAGTTGCATGTTAGTAGTCCTTTGGATTTAGTATGATTGCTTGCATAAATTTTTAAAAGTTTCAACAAATTGTAGAAATAAGGTAAAGACTATAGAAGTGTTTTTTTCTGTTTTTTCAAATGCAGAAGAATAAATTTATAGGGGAAAGCTAACATTTATACGGTGGACCTCTGTAACGGATGCTTGAATCCTTAATAGATGTTGTTTAATTGTTGCTTTCAAAATACTGTGCAACACAAGATGGAGACCCACGTTCTTGTATTTATTATTAAAGCTTTTTAGTAGTGCTCAAAAACAGCTTATAGCTGACAAGTAACATAAATTGACTGTTGTCAACACCTAAGCTATAGACATTTGCTAGTTTAGAAATTAATCCTGTCTCCTACATTAACACAACTAACATTAGTTGAAATGGTCTGGCATTTCTACAGAAGCTCCACTGGAAGCTTGTACAATTTGTAATTAGTTTTGAAAAGCTATATTTGACCTCTAAGGCAACTTATGTGGCCTTTTTTGAAGGAGCTTACCTTTTAAGAAGTGAATGTGTGTTTTTACTTTATAAAACAAGACAGTTGGAAGTGTTACTTTAGTAAGGCCGAAGTAAACCTGATTTGATAAAGAGATACTCATCTTAGCTGTGGTATAAATGTCATCTTTAAAAATATTGAGCAGATTCCAATTTTTTTAATTTATCTGCTGGTCATCTGGTGGATGATATATTGTCTGGATTCCAGAATATTTCTTACAGCACAAAGTATAATCTCACCTGGACAGAAAAGTAAGTCTTAAAAAACAATACTGATAAGATTTTTTACTTTGAAGCATTGCAAGCTCTTCATATATCAAGCATTTTCATAAACGTTTGTTATAAGAGATTGTAAGGGAACACTTGAGGCACTTGTCTCTATACGAAAATCACAAGTATATGATGTTTTTAGAAAAAATTGTGAGAGGCATTGGCTAAGTCTCTATTGCTTTCCAGGGGGAAGCAGGTAGATTAAAAAAAAAGTTATCGGTTTGGGGTTTTTTTTGTGTGTGATATTATGTACCTCTTGAGTGATGAGTATCTGCAATATATGCTGTTGCAGCCTTCTTGCTTGGATTAGATTTCCGAAGCAAATTCTAGTACTTTACTTTTTCTTTGACTAAACCATGCGCAAAACCTTGTGCAACTATCCCAAATGCAAATGTTTCTAAGAGAATGTATGTTTTAAAAAGTTACCTTGGATAATCAATTTTTTCATCTAATTTATTATCCCTCTGTGTAACTGGACAGCTTAAATTATCAGTGGAAGGGTATATAAATGAAGAAACAGTGAACACTTGATGATAATATTACAATGCACACCTTCTATTCTAAGTTTCCCCTCTTTCTTTTCCTGCAAGAAAGCTTACCCCCTGCCTCAGTGGTACACTGTAGTACCTGCATATGTTAAAATTTAAGTATGCATTTTGTGTAACAGACAAAAGCATAGTTTAAGCAAAATGGTCTCTTCAGCAGATACAGCAGGCAAGTTCTTTGTTGATCAACTCAGTATGCTTTAGCAGGGGCCAGCTGTAGGGTAAGAGGGATTCTCCACATGATCTTCCATTCAGCACAATCCTTAAAGTAAGGACAGGAGAGGACTGTCATCCAGCTAGTCCTCTCCACATCACTAAAATTATTTTTTTTTTAATGCATGTGGTGGCCTTTCTCCTCTTCCCCACTTCCTTATAACCTTATTTTAAAATAGAGAAGATAAAGGGGTCAGTAAAAAGTGAAGTTGTAACTAAGACACAGTTGAGCCTATGTAGGTTTTTTGCAACAATTGAGAATTTACCCAGTGCTGTCTGTAATGAATGAACTCTTGGTTTCCACTGAAGTTGGGCATTTAAGTTGGGAGATCATTCTGTTACAGATCCCAGCTGCTCTCTTTGGTGAAGAAAAGTAAGTATTCATAGCCATGGCCTAAGGAGAGTTGTTTAAGAGATAGGATCTGGTTTCCTTCAGTGTTTGTTTTCAAGGATTATCTTTTGGTCAGAGTAGATGCACAGCTGTTTCACAGGTCCTAAATTTTCCATTCATTATCAACTTGACACCTATGGAAGATAGGCGAGATCTTGAGTTTCCATCAGTTCTTTCCCATGGGCATGGAAACTAATTTTAGAACACGTGGTAGATAAACAATTGAACTGATTATTTCAGAGCATTTTAAGTGACATGCCAGTATTCTCTTCTTTTAGTTCATGTGATATTGTAATTGATAAAGGTGGCAACAGTTGCAGGCAATGCCATACCAAGACACAAGATAGTTTTACAGTAGTGCTATTACTTGTAGGCACTTCAGTTTGGACACTTTTGTCTGCAAATAAAATATCTTTTAGCTCAAAGTTCCCCTAGGAATAACGCTAAAAACCTGCTGATTTTTTTCTGAATGGATTTCTCTTAGTCCCCAACATGGTGACTCTTAAAACTGATCTAGCTGCATGTTGTCCTTCTCCTCTTCAGGGAGATTTTGTGAACATAGACTCTCTGAAAAATCTCAGTCTGTATTTTTTTTATTTGTTTGCTTATTCCAGACTTTACATGGGAAAGTGCACGTAAGTGAGAGTGAGTGATGTGCAGTAGTTAAGTTAGCCATAGAACAGATAGCCAAGAAAAAAAACCTGGAACTTTTAACTTATTTGTCAAACACAATTACATCTGAGTTTGGATTTCAGAAATACTATTTATTGTTCAGTCCATTAGTTGGATCCTGTTGAAACAAACAATCAAACTCAGCTGAAGTAGCAGCTTTTCAGCTGCAGCTTTTAAATTTTGATCACTTCAGCTATGTCGTGTCCTCGTCAGTTGAAAATTGTCTCAGTTCAAAACTAATGCAACTCAAAAGTTTCATATGTTGAAAGGGGAAGTGCAAGATATCAAGGGAGGATTGGTTCTCGTATTTGTACTAAGCCTTAAAACTGGCCACTAGGTCAGCCAATTTATGTCTCAATAGCTTTGGACTTACACAGCAATCATTCTTTACTATGTCTTCACAATGACTCAGCCCAGGCAGATTTCCATACCCTTTTCCACCCCACTCCCCTGGATTAGTCATATGCAATTTAGCAGCATTGGAGAAGCAATTTCTTGGCTCTACCTGCAGGTAGTTTCAAATATCAAAAGGCAAAAGGTCTTCACTCACATACAGCTTTTAACTTGGGGACTTCATTCTGAACAGAAGAGAAAGCCAGTCTATTTCCTTTAAAGTCACTTTGATCACTTTAAAATCACTTTAAAATCACTGTGGTAAAATTAGTGTCTGGATTTAGTAAAGAAAATTGTAATTACATTTTTGCAGTAACTGCTGTTAGCACGAAAATCAGCTCAGGAAAAAGTAGCTCAAAACTGGTTGTATCTTTCGTGGTCTGTTCATAATTTTCATCTCTTCTGCATTGTTTTCACTTTCTAGTTTTCTGTTTCCTTGCTTTTTGTGTTCCTTTCTTGAAGTTTATTTCTTAGAATAGCCATAAAATTATCAAGCTCATAACCAAACCAACTGAAATACCACGTTACACATTAGAATTACATGAAGACATTATAAACAAAGAAATTCCATGGCTTCCCCTCAGTATCAGTGTTTAAGCTGCTGACATGGTATCCATGTGTGGCAGCATGCTTGGCTGCTGCATGGGAGTTTGAGTTTAGAGCTAACCTCCTGTCTGTCTTCCCATCACTGTAGAAGTTATACAAATCTTCTCCTTCTTTACATGGCTGCCATTACATTAGGTATTAAAATTAAAGCAAGGAGGTTGAATTAATAATTCTGCATGAAGGAAGGTGTGGGGGTTTTATAACAAAACATATACCTTTGAGTTCTTTTCTTTAGCTGAGTGCTTTGTTGGATTTCCTGTATACAGATATACGGGTTGATGGATCCTTGATTGATTCACTTGAATCATGCTGCATTGCTTTCAGGAAAGGTAGTAATGACCATTGAGGTGGTTGAATAAAGTACATAGATCTATATCAACAAGCGTTAGAACATTTAGATGGTCAAAAGTCTCATTGTTTCTTACTTAAGAAAGCATATTTAAATGCACATTTCCTGATTAAGCAGGACTTTTAAAAATACAGAATAGGTGGGGAAAAAAGTGAATTTACAAAAAAATCAGAATAAGACTAATACAAGGGAAGGATCTGCAATTGGTAGAATTAAGAGCAGAAATGCTTTTTTACAATTTTCTGTTAATTGTACTAGGCTTCTTGTTAGGTTTATTGTATTTCTGTGACTGAATAGAGATGAAAAAAATGTTACCATCGCTTCAGAACAGGCCAAGATGTTCCATTAGTATTTCTCTTCTGAATCTGAAAAGTAAAAATATTTGTGTGTCACAAAGACAATCCATTAGTTACTAAGGAAGATATTACATAGATGAGCACATTTAAATTATCATCCTCCTCAAATAATTTGTGTCCAAGAGAGCAAAAAGAATTGGCTGAACTGATTTCTGGCTTGCTTAAGTAAGATTTTAATGCTAAATCCTTGGGAAGTTATGGAAGACTTGAAAATGTGCTACTGTTCTGTCAGCATACAATGGGTATCCTGTCCCACTTGTCCATGTTGAAATCTGAAGCTGCCTATGCTGTAGTCAGTCTGGAATTAAAGTAATAGACAAGTCTGCTAAAATGCTAAGGGATTACAGAATGAAAATGTAAATGTTGCTGGTAAATTTCCTTTATAAAAAAAAAAAAAAACCAAACCAAAACCTGCATCTCAGAATGCCTTAGGAGAGGGTCAAGTTTTACATTCCTATAGTTAGTTATTTATAAAGAAAAGAAAGTCAAGATCACTTAGACTGACCTAAAAGTGAAGAAAGAATTGTTAAGGAAATCTATGGATGAAGGATTTTGCAGTAGACTTTTCTGAGGTAACATATCTGAGTTTCCTGTATTTTACATGAAAGCTGATTTTAATGATTTCCCACAAAATATCTGAGGATTTGAGACTCAATGAAACAAGTAATAGCTATGGTTCTTACTTTACATCAAATACCATACATCAAGTACCATACATCAAGTCTAAAATAAGTATTGTACGTAGTTAATTTCTAAAATCACTACTATGGATAGGAAGTCTCCAGGTATGAGCATTGTAGAAGCATTTGTAAAACAAAGGATGCAGCAATGAGGACTGGGAGACTATGCTAGAAGTAGCAGCTCTGAAAAAGATTTTTGGATCTCAGGGGGCAAAGAGCTTAAAAAGATCTACCAGACTGATCCTATGGTACAAAGATCAATCTTTTTCATAGTTGTATAAATACAAGTAGGGAGTTGGATGTTTTATTATATGGAGTGCTTAAGACTTAAGCTAGCATATTGTGTTTTGTTTTGTTGCTTCCATGTTTTTCAGGATAATTCTAAAAACATTTTATGTATGGCAAAAAACCACAACGGCCTTTTCTATAAAGTGTGGTGACAGCAAAGAACTATGGGTGGAAGCTGAATCTAGGTAAGTTTACCTACAGCAAGTAATAGGGGAACAGTTAGTTTATCTCTGTTAAGACTTGACATGATCCCTTCTTGAAGACATGGTTCTGAAAAATACTTTCACACAAAACAAATTTCTAGGTTGTGAATGAGTAATATTTTATCGGCCTGTCAGCTGCAGGGCCATTTATTTCTCCCTTGAAATTTTGTTTTCCCTTGAAACCTGAAGACGTACGTACAGGTTGTATTCATGACGTATCACCACTGCGTTTTAATGTGTTCAGAGAATAAAATGTCACTGAATTTCCATGATATTTTTTCACATCTTGTATTCTTTGTCTTTATCCTACCTTGCTTTGAGACCTAGGAGGATCTAAGTGGCATGCAAATTTTGCATTTCATTCCCCCTTTTCATTGTCTGTTTCTTTCAGCTTAAAGCATTTGTAGTAATTTAGGGGTCCCCCCCCAACATTCTTTAAAAGTCATAGCTTTGTGAATTGTTCTTTCTTTTTTATTTTCTTAACCACCTAAAACCTGCAGCCTTTTGATGAATTAGATAAGGCAAAATAAAATGAAGAAATAAAAACTGTATCAGAAACCAAACATTTTAAATGTGCTGGGAAGTGCTATGGCTCTTCATTCATATATCTGTTTTAAGGCTTATTGTTTGCATAGTGAAGATATGTGGTATGACTTAGACTGACATGGAGAACAAATAGGAGTGTGTAAGTGCATTCCGTGAATGGTGGAAATGGCAGCAGGTTATCATGAGGAAACTAGGCAGTTTCTTGATGTTAGAATGAAAGCAAGTTGAATGATGTGATCTCGTTAAGAAAAAAAACCAAAACACCTGAGCAGCTCCAGAATTTAGCAGAAAAAGATGCTCAATATATGAGCAATATTTTAAAGCTTCTTTAGAGCAGTCCTGTTGGAAGTGACTGGGGGGAGTTGGGGCTGGTAGCTTTTTGCTTTTTTTTCCTGTGTTTGAGAACATCTTAGAGTGATTTGAGCGAAGAACAAAACTTAGAAATTGGAAGTGGAATTGATGTTTTCTGTCGCAGTACTTGTATTTTGTGGATGTGTTTTGACACTTGGAAAAGCAAATCACTATTTTCTCCCAATAAACTTTTGGTGGTGGCAGTACTATTAATGAATATGTGCATTTAAAGTAGTTGTGTGGTTGTAGCTACAATGGTTTAGACTACAGATGATTTAAGCCTTAGGAAAAAAAACAGTCTTTTGCTCGGTAAGTTTTGTGTAGTTGGGAACCCTGCAGCATAGCGTTTCAGGTACAGAGTTCTTTCTCTCTGAAGATAGTTTGTGTATTTTTTCCTAAATGCATTGGCTCGAACAATAAACGATAGTATTTGTATACATTTTCGGCTTTTACAATCACCTTTAAAAATATAAGCAAAAAGCTGGGGTTTTTGTCATGAAATTTAATGGCAGAGGGGACTGCACTGTCAAAATGTTATGTGGTTTTTTTTTTTTAATTGTTTCATTTCCAGTGTATTAGCAGGAATTGCTGTCTAAATCTATGTATCATTATGATTTGCATCTGTAAATTATCATCCATAACACAGATCATGCTATTCATTGCATTGCTAGAATAGCAATGAATTTCACGCCATTGCTCAGATTATTTTTAAGTGAATGTGTGCAAGTACCTTGTTCTGTGTGCTAAAGGAAGAATACACGCATTTAAAAATATATTTACAATTTAATGTCTTAAAGAACTTAAAGGATAATATTTTAGTATATTTTTCATGAAAACTCTGAGATTAAAATGGTATATTTTATTAAGAAAAAGAAATTCAGTAATTTAATTATGCATTCTGGGCAATCCCTTGATGAAATGGGATTGTGGTGGGAATGCAGTTGTGAAACCTTTGAGTTAGTCTCTTTTCAACATACTCAATCTGCCATGCTTCAAAACTTGGATGGGAACATAATGATGTACTGACATTAAATATGGGAAAGCAGGTATTAAATAATATTGACATCAGCGTAAGTTGCATAAGAAAATTTCAAAAGACCAACTGTGATGTTCTCTAGTGTTCAGGTAGCTCCATTGGAATGAATCTAAGATTTATGGAAAACTACAATAGCTAATGTCAGTTGCAGTTTGCTTGGCCTTAAAGTATTTTACATGGGAAATTGCATGCTGCATTTATTTCATATGCAGAACAAGAATGGGTGATGTTTGATCAATTTCATTTTACAATTATATTTTAAATTTATGGAGTATTTTTATTGCCCAGTAAGAGATTTTTTTTTAAAAAAAACAAACAACCACTTAGGTTATACTACATCCAGCAAGAAATCATATTTTGCTTCATATAGTGTGTGTGTTTGTGGTTTATTTAAAAAATAAATTACTTTTCTAGGCTATCTCATTTATATACTGAAATTTTTTTTAAAATTGTGTAAAATGCCTTTTTTTTTTTTTGAAGTGGATTGTATTTGTGTGCAAGTAAGAGATGCAAGTGAGAAAAGGAGGACATAAAGCAGGTTACTTACTGTTGAGCTACATACATTAGTGAGATAAACTGACATTAGGTCATCAGCTTCCCTCTGGGGATGACAGAGACAGGGACTGGGTTAAGCTGGGCAGTACATCTCTTCATTAAGGCAGAGCAGCTGTAGTTTGACATTTTCGTGCTCTAAAACTGGGATTGGCTAAAGTTCATTTTGGATTCTTTTGGGTTTTGTGCATTCAGAGTCCTGCATCCTCTTTGGCCTGAAATCATCAGTGCACGTACAGTATAAAGCTGAGAAAAAAGTGCCTTTAACAAATGTAGTCTCCATGTAATGTTTAAAACAAACAGGCTGTGTATTACTATGGCAACCAGACAATAAACAAGTGAAAAAATACAATCTCTCTTAAATTCACAATATGCGAGCAGTTAGTTCGTTTAACGAGATTATCTTCTACAGAGTATGATCACTGGTTTGTAGCAGCACTAAATATTTGTATAAGATGTCTGATATTTGCTAATCTGTCTTTTATTCATACGAGTTTATATTTCTGTAAACATAAGAAAGATTGTGTGAAGATGTGAGATGATTGCATAATTAAAGTAAAAAAGAGCATGAGGATGGCTCTGATGATCTTAGAAACTTAACAGAAAACATTGTCTTGTGGGGTTTTTTTATTATTTTATTTTTTCCCCTCCAGAATTTGCTTCAAGTTTGTAACAAACAAAAGAAGTTAAGCTAGGTCTTTAGTTTCTGCATATGTACCTTACAAATGCTTGTGGCAGCTGATGCAAAGGCTGAGCTGGCAGGCAGGGAGGTGAGCGCCTGGTCCAAGTCAGGGTGGTTCCTCTTGGTTACTCACCCACTGGACAATAGCAGTGGAAAAGCTTGCAGCACTGCTCTCTTCACCAAGTTCTGAGTTATGAAGGACTTCTGTTTAGCTCTGGTTACGGGCCATTGAATACTGAATGACTGCTCTTTCCATGCTTTTATTGTATATTTTTTTAAGTTGTTTTTTGAAACGCCTTTTAAAACTTGCATTGGTAGGTTGAAGTAATTGTAATGTTCTAATGTGGACTGCTTTGGAAATACTCTATGCTAATCTTTCAGAAGGATTTCTTTGGTATTTATAACTTTCCTAGCAAATCTTTACAGTGTCCAGATGCTGCATTCATCTGTCTTTTCATGGCTATATCCAGGCTATACCTATTAACTCGAATTAATCTAGTTCCTACTGATCTGGGTAATGAAGAGGAAAACCTTGTATGGTGTTTGGGTCATATCTGCAGCAGCTATATTATTTATAAAGAAAAACACAGCAACGCCTATGACAGCCATGTACTGTAGGTGGTCAGATGCTGGTGTTTCTCAATAAAGTGATAGCCAGCTGTGGAGTGTGCCTTGTTGCCTCTTGAGCCTTTCACTGTAAACATGCAGTTATTTTAGGAGTATCTGGACACTGAGTAATCATGGGAGTCAAGATTACTTTATACCTAGGCTATTTTCTGCTTCCTGATTTGTGGCACAGGAGAAGATGCACAATCTTTTGATCTGCAGGAAAGCAGCTGCTTTCAGTTTTAATGATATCTCGGGATCTGTATTCTTAATGCATTTTGTAAATTTTAATCCAGATAGTACTTGCTTTAAGGCCTTTGCCTCTAGCTCTGTTGCAGGCTAGCAATCTTACTGAATAAAAGTTTCAGTCTTTCATTGTTACTAAGGGTCATACAAACTTACATTTTATTTCTCAGCTTGACTGAAGAACCATAGAGAGACTTCTGTGCTCTGAGCCTCAGTGGGACTGAAATGTAGTATATCTCCTTCTCAAAACTGACTGCTGTAAATAAAAGATGCAATATAAGGCAATTGCTAGTTCTGAATGAATAATAGAAGTGTCATGTATTTACATCAATTTTAAAACAAAACACCATATTAAAAGCACAATTTTTGTAAGGATAAACATCAAAGTGATGGTTGTATGTAGCTTGATATGAGAAATACACATCCTCTGATATTATGCAGGTTAAGATTGTCTCAGAGCAGTTTCAGGGTAATGCTCATTGAAGATTTGTGCATGCCTGAACTACTCTGATAACTTAGCTCAGTGAAGGTGACTGGGCAGTGCTTTCTGTGAAGCACTATAATGTTTAGGGGCAAACTCATGGTTCCTTGTTCCCAGTATTGCAGCTGATGGAGCACAATATGAATTACCTTTCAGTGCATCTTGGAGAAATCTTCTGTCTCCTGTAGGCGTGTGATGGGATGGTGAGAAAGCTTTGATGGATTAGTGGCCCTTGAGTGGAGTGATCTGATAACCTCTTTGTGGAAAATGATCTTACTAGCATATGAGCTATTCTCAGTCATCCTTTGACATATACCCTTGGCAGGAGGGACACTCCAACTTGAAAGTCTCTTACATTTGAGTTGAGGATTTTTTTTTTTTTTTTACATGTACCCAGAAATTCAGGTCAGCAATTGTTTTCTTGTCTCTGCACGATGGAGTTATAATCTCAGTAGCTGTAAGCAAATGGGAAGATCAGCATTGCAGAATAAAGTAACAAATGCGTGCTGATTAATTAGGACTCTGGATCTAAATAGGCCAAACTTCTGCCACAATCTTACTGGCAGAAGATAATTTCTGAGAAGAGTGTTTCTGCCTTGTCAGGGAGGAGTGACCTACTGGGAGTGGCAGAAAAACCTGAGGACAAAGTCTCAGCTGCATCATAAAAGTTCCACTGATAATCCAGTGATTCACTGGTGCTGCCTGATGCCTTGAGTCACCACACTGGGCGGCGTAGCATCCAGTGACATGAGCTAGCTCCATAAAAGAGTATAAATTAGTTAATGGTTACCAAAGAGAAAGTTATTAATAACTCCTGCTTTTCACTCAGTCCTACTAAATACAAAGAATAATGCAAGATGAGCAGTAATATTAAAGAAAAATAATTTACCTTTTTTTACTGATGTTATTTACAAATTGGATTAAAGCTGCTGTCTGCTACCCTTTTGTGATGCTTCCCAGGAAACTGAAGTGCAAAGTCAATTAATAGACTTAGGACTAGCTTTCTGATGTTGGTAATTGAATTATTGTACATGGAAAATAAATTCAAGCTATTATAAGGAGTATGGGGACAAGTTTATTAGGGTTGCATAGTATTCTTGGAAAATTGTTATAGAATTAAATGCTACAGAGAAGAAGGAAACCTGTAAAAACCAGTAATAATCATAGGGCTTAGCTAGACGTTCCTGTGTGTCCTAATATCCAAATATAAAGTATTTAATTGTGCTTTTTTTTTCCTCCTGTGGAGTTTGTGTGCATTTCTGTGACTTCTAGACCCCTTTTTTTAGATCATGTTTTAAAGAAAAAGAATTATTGGTATGCCAAACATCCAACCTTAAAGAATAATGCACAGGATTTGAAGGGGAGGCACGTACATTTTTACTGATTTTTTTTTTTTTTCTGTTTGTTTAGAGTCCAGCTCTCACAGTTGGCTAGGTCAGTAAGAATTTTATCTTTTATTTAAGTTTTGAGAGTCCCAATCATGAAAGTTATGGAAAAAGCTTTAAACCACAAATTTTAAAAGCTAAAAAATGAAGTTAACATTTATTTCAGAAACTTCTCGTTTTAAACTGGTATTATGATTTGGGGATCATGAAGATTCTGTCTTAGGATTTTTTTGATGGCATATTAATTTTGAAGTTTAATGAGAAAAGAGCAAACAGTATTTTATCCTTTCAGTGCCACTGCTAACTCCTTCCTTCATGTCTCTTTCTGAATTACAATGATTGGAATGTTTAAGTGAGAAAACACAAATCCCAAATAAAGGAGAAAGGTGGAAAATTGAAGACATGTTTGAGTCCAAGCTGAGGAGAATGTGAGTAAAGGCAGAAGTGCTCCTTAGTGCTGCTGAAGAGTGAGAGCTCTTGTGTGATTTGATTCCTTCTCAGAGACATCTAAGAACCTCTAATCCAAATTTGTGGTGTTAGAGAGAAATTTGAATGCATGTAGATCTTGGGCCATCTTTTCACAGAAGATATTTGTTCAGATAACTTTAAATAATCATGATTTCTATAACTCTGGAAATATAAGTGGTGTAGGTCACTGATGTCTCAGTCAGCTGTAAACTGCGAGAAGTCTGTTCGGTTTCAGGTTGGCATGAAATAATTCTCATGTGTTGTCACTTCTTTAATTCAAATGTTAGAACAGAACAAAGGGAAGTGGAGAACAACGTTTGGGTTTGAATTCAATTCTATTTCTAAGTTTATTTTTTTAAACAGTGATATGGCAGGAATTTTTAAGTAATTTGAGCTAACCCCCCCCTACTTTCAATTTAGAAAATACTCATCTGTACTGATAAAAAAACTTGAAAAAATTGTGGGATGGAAACAGTTTACAGCAAAAGCAGTACTTCAATTAAGTTATGGAGGAAGGGAGAAAAATAATGAAACAGTGGAAAGAAAAAGTGAAAGACAAACTTCTAGATTTGTGTCTCATAGTTCACAGTTAAAGTCGTTTGTGGCAAATAAGGCCATGCTTGCAGAAAGGTATCCTGTGTTTTCTAATGCTTTGTGAGGTCTAAGAAACAGTTGAAAGATTATAGCTTTCCTGGAGTTTTAACTGTCACAAGATAATTATGCTCATTGGAATTGTATTGGAATTCATCCTTTGCTGCGATGACAGCGTGTGTGGGGGGTATTTCATGTTTTCTTTTTGGTGAAGACAGAGTTGGCAGCTTAGAATAAGGAAGGAAAAGGTTTTGGAATAGGCGCTATGATGCTGAAACTGAAGTATTTCAACAGCCAGACAAAATGCATTTGTAATACTCTGACATTTATTTCTGCTCAGTCATCTTTCCAGTTAACACCCTAATAGCTGAAACAGCATGTAACAGAACACTGTAATAACCAATAATGTGTGATCAGATACTGTTATGATCAGAAATTCAGAAAAGATAAGCCAAAACAGTGAAAAGCTAAAATTTCCACAGGCTAAGTATGAACCCATAGATAGTAGTAATACTTTTCAAAGCATTGACTGATACAGATACTGAAAGGTATTGGAATAGTAAAAGAAAACTAAAGTTAGTGTGTGATATTTTTTAAATTTGCATTTTGACTTCTCTTTGCATAGGATGTGCTGTAATAAAATTTCCAGTGTTCATCTTTTTAAAAAAGTTCCTTATACTACTAATTTCTCTGACCTTTTAATAAAATACAGGCAGCTGCATTGTTTTCCATTTGTTACTTCAGTCACTGTCTTATTCTTTTGTTGGATAATATGTAAGTGAAAAGGAAAGACACTAATTTTTTTTTAAATATTTTTTTGTTTCAAAAGAATGTGTCATATTACAGTCTAGCAAGAATAAAAAGCCTAAGCTGGAGTGGTAAACTACATTGACACAATTAGAGATCATGTGGCCTCTTAAGTATTGTATAACCTTCGTTAAAATTCAGTTTAACTCAAGGGTCTCAAATCAAAATACAAAACTTTGAAAGTAATTTTTCTGTCTGTGATACACACAGTCAGGGGACAAGAGAAAGGCAAAAGGATAAAATACTTTTGTAAGTACAGTGGATGCATTTGATTTTAATTAAAAGTAATGTCTGTGTAAACATGTTAAAAATACCCTGATCTAGTATCACCTTGCATTTTATTGATTTACCTTGAGTACAGTGTAGAAGCAGGCATCTTGGCTGTTTGTTCATGTTTCCTATTAATGGAAAGCAATAATAAAAGTAAAATGATAAAATTATACAGGTAGTATATCCTATATTTAAAAGATGCTGTCCGACTACATGAAAGATTAAAAAGACAGTCCACAGTACTGTGCATATTTGCTGATACTAGACTTTAAGAGGTCTATGAATTGCAGTAGTGGCTGAATAATATTCCTTTATTTTCTGTCCATGGTAACTATGATATATTAGTCCAAAATATTCACTGTCTCTGGAGAACATAAAACTTTCTTTTCTAACATTTTGCTGTATGCAATTAAAACAAACAGTTTTATTTTCTGTAAGCCCTTATGAAATAGTCATTATGAATCAAACATTGAGAGTTTCACTCTCAAGCATGAAAGTCACCGAACACAATGTATATTTTGGTACATATTGAACATTTTCTCTAAGTCCCGATAAATAAATCCAGGAAATGTCTGTCCCTTGAGTGCTACCTTCATTAAATCCACAGCAGCTGTTGTTGTTGAACTTGCACCCAAACATATAATGGAGTCCTTGACATCAAAAACTCTTCCATGACTGGCATATTATTGTAAGTCATTGTAAACATGCATTTGTTCTGCAATGGGGCTGATTCTATTACAACTACAAACTGGTTGATGTTATGGAAAATGGAACTCTAAACCCATATGCTCTGGAATATGATTAATATTAAACAAACTTGCATTAGGCTTTTGGTGGGTTTTTTTGTTGGTTTTGGGTTGGGGGTTTTTTGCCTGTGGATTGAGTATTCTACAAGATGACAGAGTGGCAGAGAAGCTTGTTGTAATAATGTAAGCATTTCACAGAAGTTATGTGATACCTTCCCTGAAATGATGGTGATGCCATGACTTAAAATATGAATGCTACAAAATTATAATCCTCTTACATTCTTACAAGCTATATAGGGCCAAAATAGCATTAGTAGGCTTCTTATTTGGACAGGCAATATCTAGGAAACTGCTATGTACTCCACAAAGTTATATTGGTGGTAAGATATAAATAGGCGCCAGACTTTGGACCGGAAGAACTCCACAGGTCCCTGCCACCAATATTGTTCAACAATAGTCAAAATTATTTCTCCATTTTATCTACCGACGCCATGAAATAAGTAGCTTCTGACACAAATTGTTAATGGCTGATGTTTCTTTGTGTCTGCCTTAAAGCAGTAATTCAGCTGGCAGAAACATTAGCAGTCACAAATCTAGTTCAAGGCACAACATCAAAGTCTGGATCAAAGCTTCCTGAAAGTTATGTGTTGTTTATTCATATGGTTTCTGATTTTGAACTTAATTTAAAGCCTTCTTATGATAAGATCAATAAAGTTGCAGTAAGCTATTATGAAGTGCAAGGAAGCTTCAGGGAGGAGAAGGAGGAAGTTCAGCACAAGGTTGAATTAAGTTGTACAAAAACATAGGTTATATTGCATGAGTATAAGGGATGAAATTGCCCCTAGTTTTGTATATCATCACTTTTCACTACTTGACTGACTGACTTTAAAGTCATACTTCATTATTTTCTTCTGAAGACATACATTTCTGGATAAATATATTCCTGATTTGATAGGATGGTTAATTAGTTTCTTTTTAAATATTCAGATTTAAGCGTTTCATTGGAAGAAAATTTAAAATTCATTTCCTCTTTATAAGTGCATCTTGTATGATGCAGTCACATTTTCCTCAACTGTCTTAGATGGGTGAAATTATATAAAGTAAGAATGGACTTAATAAGCTTTCTTTATTGCATACAGAAATTACAGTGGCAGTAAGGAATTCTGCGTTAATGCAATCGTGTGATGCAAAACCTTTTTCTTTTGGAGTCTTTTGCAGTTGACCTGACCAAAGACAGATCCTTCTTCATCTCCTAGTATAACACTGTAGTACACAGTACTAACCATAGTAATACTTACTGATCCAGAGGATGACAACAGTCTCAGGATATTCTCAGTTATCAAAGCAGGGGGCATAGGCTGAGCTTGTTCAGTACTATCAAATCACATTTCAGGGGACCTGAATTGTTATTGCCTACCTGCATCACAGACTGCTCATATATCTCCTCTAGGAAATCCCTCACAACAGTGTGGGTGTGACATGATGCTAGAGTCAAAGTTCTGGTTCACATCAGTGGGAGATTTTGCTGGATCCTGGGAGGTGTCAACCCGAACACTTCCCTACTCAAAATGTCCTGAAGTAAATAGTTTCTGTTACTAAACCCGAGAAGGAAAAAAAAAAAAAACAAAACCCAAAAAAACAACTGAGAAGCCCGTGTTTAAGCTTGCAAAAAATTCTGTTCTTCATCTCTGGCTGTAAGTAGGGAAGTGGATATGCCTAATAATCAAGTCGTGAGTTTGTAACTGTGAGGTTCACCATGCTTATTTGCCACAGCAGCTGCTGTCTTTTGTTAAGTAACAGGAATACTGGGCTTCTCTTGAGCAATGCATTGCATTTTGGCATCCACTCCTTTGCGTCTGCTACAGGGGTAATGGCCGTGGACTGCAGAGACTGCTGGCTCCTGGACAGTGTGAAGAAATGCAAGGGATGAGGAGGAGCTTGCTCTTAAAGTATGAGCTTTGAAGGAATGGGAGGCTTGTTCCTTCTGTGAAAAACTAGCTTCCTGTGTCTGAGGAGTGCTTACCTGTGAACACTTGTTAGAATCTGTCTAGAATCTGACTTCACAACATATATTGTACACAGGCAGGCACCTTATCTGTTCAGAACAGCATGAAAGACTGGTGAGATTCCACATTTCAACCATCCAGACATTGTTGAATCCAAGAGTCCTTTCCAAAATCACATGTTAAATAATATGAATCCAATTTAAGAAAAAAAAATAATTAAAGGTATCAAATTTTCCTTTGAACTGAGAAGTGTTTTCTTTTTCAGTAAAATTACAACTGTAGAGGTCAAATACTTATGCTAGAAGTGCAGGGTGATGTGCAGCATGCTCTGAAGATCTAATTTCAGCAGCCTAGTTTTAGCCAAAATCCCATGCCTGCTGCCTGGTTCTGGATCCACAGTATCTGGCTGAAAGAAATAGTAGATAGAAGGGCTTAAGCTGCCTGAACTGGGCCCAGATTTTCTCCCAAATCTATCAAGTATTTGCCCTTTCTGTATGCCTGTGGCTTAGTTTTTCACAGCTCCGTGGAGCTGGACCTTAGTCCTTATGATACAGGCTTTTTCAGGCTGGGAGGAATTGTTTCATCAACTTCTATAACACTGCAACTTTCTAAGTTATGTGTCAGAGAGTGACTGCTTTTTGGACAAGTCTGCCATTACAGTTAAGCATTTGATTTGTGTTATTGTTTGATTTATTTATGGCTTATTTAAATATAATATTTAAATATTGCCCCTAATTTATCAAGGAGAAAAGTGAGAGGAGTCATCCTGTTTGGATTTTACTTTTCAGTTACTATTTTTTGACTTGCAAACCAGTGAAAAGGAAACATGTATATAAGACTTATATTACTATAAAAGAAGAGAAAGGAAATAATCATGGTATGATAGAAAACTTACCTTATTTAAATAAATAAATCGATCCTTAGCTACAATTAACAAACTTAAGTAGAAGAGCACTAACTATAGTGACCTCTTGCACAACAGGATCCTCCCAGTGGGTTTTGAAATACAATATTTGTTTTCATAGTAGCTATGATTTCTTCTAGTTTTGATGTGAATTATCTTGCAGTTCTTCTGCAAAGAGCTGTCTTTTTCTCTTGGGAGGCATATGACAAAAATGTTTTGTTCTCTATTGATGAGAGCTGCTTCATAATGTAGGGGAAAGAGAAAAATGTCCCTAAAAGCAGCTTTGCAATTACACAATTTTAGGTGCAATTCTATGATTTTCATAGAATACTACCCTAAAGTATTAGCCTGTGAAATTTACCTTCATATAAGATATCAGTTAATTCCTCAAGCTGTACTTAGATGAAAACAGCAGCTTTATTTCCTGTCTTGGAGATAGTCGTTATCCTCTGTAATCTTTATAACTACAGAAGCTTTATTCAGTTGGTAGTGTGGCTTCTTTCTTGGAAATGGCTGTGTGATTCTTGTTCAGACATGGCACAGAGACTCATAGCTGTGATCTTTTGGGGTAACTACCTCGAACTTCAGGTTTAAGAAGGAGAAATTGTGGATGCAGTGAGTTGTAACTACTTAATTCTGTACACAGTAGATGATTCTGTACACATGGATGTTCATTCTAGAGACAGCATGTACTCAGATTTATCTTTATAGCAGTCATTCTCCTTTGTGGATGGTATGATTTAAAGTTGAATATGGGTCTAGATATTAGACACAGATAGAAGCAAGTGCACACTGAGGTGATAGAACCTTGAAAATGCCAGAGATGGAGTGTTTTTCTACCATAAGTATGAGATAATTTTCTGTTATGAAGTTATACCTTAAAAATTTCTTTTTTTTTTTTTAGAAAGGTTTGGAAAAGTTTTCTAAATCACATAGTGCAATTTAGGATCTTTTTGCAAGTTTAAGGTTGTTTCTCCACCCCCTTCAGAAATGCTGGTGATAGCCTCATTTGCTGTCTGGAGCAATATGCAATTCACTGTCCTTTCTCTTGGCCTCTTATGAAGTCTTCCAAATATAAGTGCTCAGATCTTTAGGTGCAGTCTTGCTGATAAGTGTGAAAACTTGGAGAAGCAATGTTCATTTTGCACTTTGGTGCAATTTCAGGTAGCCTTTCTAGCACCTTTTCTCTGTTTGCACTTGTTTTGCAAGTAATTAATTTGTAGTTCTTGATGCAGACATTTGGTATTTTGGACTAGTCCACTTACTGTCTCTGTAGAACCTGAGCTTGCTGGAAGTTAGAATTGGCAGATGGTACATGGAGAATTATATTTGTTTTTGAAGTTATACTTGTGGATTGTGAAGACTAAGTATTTCCGATTTATTTTTGAAGACTAAACAATGAAACTTACTTCATTTGCTGTGGAAGAGTACTTAGCAGGTTGATTTCAGCACACAAAGGCTCTTCATGATTATCAGGATTTTTTGCCTTCTTGGAAATTTTGTCTCCAGTTAGCATGGTGCCATTTTCACTTTGATTTCCAACATATTTGAATCATTATACTTCAGTAGATAAAAAAAAAAATATAGAAAGAATAAACATGCAGCATTTGCAAGTCTCAGTATGCTCTGACATAAATTTAACATTATAACAGAAATGTGGATAGCAGTTACCTATGTTCTTTTACTCCTTGATATTTTTATCAGGTAACATTTACTTTAATTACCACTATCACTTTCAGCTGTCTTAAAGTAAGGGAAACAAAATTATTTAGCAATGTTGAGCATCCCCACTTAAGTTTTATTTATTTTAATGATTGTTTAAATCTTGGTGTGCCAAAAAAATCTAGCAAGCTGAGGTTGGTCTGAGTGGTATTGGCTATCGAATACAGGATGCTAGTCTTGCAAAACATGAAATAATATTCCTCGCTTTGCAAGTCAGGAGCAGGATATGAATATCCATCCCCACCACCACCTTTTTTTTTTTTTTTTTTTTTATTGAGTTCTACTTTGGGATTTAGCAGTGAAGAGCCGTTCCAACTGCTGTGTTGCTGCTTTGGTTCATTTCTCACTTGTGTTTGTGTGGGCTGGTATAGTCACTTTATGCTATTTGGTTCACAGTCTGGGCTATTTCACGCTACTAGTCATTCCAGTTCAGCTACGTAGAGCTTGAAAGCACTACTTCCTTAAGCTTACAGCTCAGAATAAATAATCACATTTTATGTGTTTAAACTAGCTGTCTCAGAATGTGATATGGCTTCTTTTCAAAAGTTTCTTTAGGTATATCCATGTGCTTTGTGTGCACAAGACTGGGTTTGCTTAAAGGAGAAGTTTCATGGGACTTACATGTATATACCTAAGAAAACTGTTGTATTATTCTAATGGGAAGCAATTTTAGTGATCAGTTTGGTAGTTTCAGAAATAGTGGTGGATTTTTTTCTTTGTTATTTCCTCAGCTAGGAATAGATTTAGATTTTATTTGGGACCAAAAGTTTTTGCAGATCTTTATCTGACCACGCAGTGAATCAGACTGCTGGAAACCTCAGTGAAGTTACATTTGGCAATGTGGAGATTAACTACTTGCCCAAGGAGAGTCCAGACCATGTAAGTATTTGCTTTATCCTAGTCAAAAAACAACCTACATGAACGTTTAATTCAGGACATTCCATTGTCTCACTGAGCAATGTTCCTTTGACAGTAGAATACTTATATAAAATAAAAATTATAAAATTAGGTTTTTTACTACTCTGTGTGCAGGCCTCTAGGTTGGGCACTTGTCTATGTAGGGTGGTCTTTGAGTCAATTATTCCATCACAGCTTCCTGGGCAGGACACAGATCACCAAATCACCAAAACCAGAACCCTACCTTAAAAAAATGGTTGAATTCTCAGTAGTACTGTGTCTTTTCACAAACACATTGTCTCCCTAGATTTTGTTTTATCCATAATAGCATACTGAATTTTAGTGCTGATAACTGATGGTTAACATGTGATATTAGGAGACATTTTGAGCTTTAAGGGGAGACATTTTGAGCTTTAAGGGGAGACATTTTGAGCTTTAAGGCAAAAATTGCCTCTCCATCTTTGGCTATTGCTTGCATTTGCTGGTGTGGGTATTCTTTTCCAGTTTGTTGTTAACTGAAATATATGTGTTTATTGAGTTTTGCCTTGTTTGCCAACTCACTGTATGCGCTGGTTTTTTGTTGTTTGCTTTGTTGATCATGCTACAGAGCACTGGCCCAAATGCAATTTCTTTAAGATACTCCACTGGTAGTATTTACTATTCTGGAATAAGATAATGTGAAAGTTTAAAACAAAAAAGCCCCAAACAATCCCCCCCCCAAACCATACCCAAATAATACCCACCAATTTCTGATTCATAAGAAGGTTTTAGTTTTTCTACTGTTGTAGACTCGGGGATGTCAGAAAATCAATGGAATCTCCTTTTTGTGCTGTTTTGCTGGCATGTAAAAATAAAGAAAATAAAATATAGAAATATATTTGAGAAACACTATTTCCCTCTACTAAAGTTGTGCTGAAGGTGAAATGAAATTCTTTGTTTCTTTCCCACATTGAGCCATTTCTGCAAAAAGTAGAGCGTACTGCTGTTGGCCTCTGCAATGTCTGACAAGCAGCTGGGGCTGTCCAGAGGGAGTCTGTCCATGCCTCCGGGTTTGAAGGCGTAGAGCTTGTGCTTTCTAATTCACTGTAATATAAAGGAGCCTTCATTCTTTTCCCTGGGTCCCTGAAAATTTTTACTTCTGTTGTGCAAAGAATGTGATGTGACTGTGACCTGTGGATCCCGGTGATGAGGCTTCCTGCTGCTTTACCTGAGCTGTATCAGTCCAGGTACAAAATTCATTCACCATATCTTTTGCTGCAAGTATAATGAAGGAATCTATTTCACTGACTCATCTGAAAAATAGAAAAAACTTTCCCAAGTTTCCAAGCGCACAGAACTTGTGCATGACTGATTCAGGAATTCAAATCCTAGTGAATTAAAATGCTGTAGTTTCAACAGGCTGTACATTAACATGTTGTAAAACACTGTCCCTTGAAGTAGCCAGTCATGCTCTATAGAATTCTAATTGTGAGAAAGAAATGCCTTCCTTCTTCCAGGATTGTCTTGGCTTCAGAAAACATTCATTCACTAAATACTTCCTAATGACAACTTTTGAAAATAGTATTATGTGGAAAAAAGTAAATGTTTTGTTTGTGTTGCTAGCAACCACTTTAGTCTAACATTTTTATCTGTTAACCATATTTCTTTTGTGGATGAGAATTTATAGGATTTCAGGGAAAATATTTTCTAATTGAATCTAATCCAATTTTTGATCTCGGAAAAAGCTTCCTTTATGAAAAGACACGTATTACAATTGCATCTATTTTAAGCATTAGGTTGTTTGTATATAAGGGATTTTTTTTGTCTTTTACGTGTGTGTGTGTATATATATATATAAAAAAAATAGATTCCATGGAATTGAATTTTCAGGAAAACATTCATTTTTATTTGATCTTTATTGGAATTTAACATGAGTTACTTGAATGCAAAACTTCTGATGCCTTTTATTATGATAATAATCCATATGGAAAAATTCCCTGCTAGAGTTGAGGTTGTAGTGCCAATGAATGGATCTGACATATCAACTTAGTAATTACCTTCTATTGGTCAGTGTATGAAATGACATTTGATCAGTCAGAAATGACTGTGATTAGTTAGTACTCTGAAATGACCTTTACCTATGGAGTAAAAATGTCATATTTTAATTATTCTTACATGGTAGAATATATAACATGATATATTTAGCGGCAGTCCTTAGTCTTAAATTCTCCTCTCTCATAACGAGTCTGGGTAGTGCCAGATTTGAGAAGGAAAACCTTAATTTTATACCCAGAGCATAAACAAGACATAAACAAGATTGTAGTAAATTCCCTTTTGTTCTGACTGGAGAGAAACCTCTGAGAAATAAACTATCCTTTTTTTCTGTGTATTAATTTGTTCCTTTGTGGCACCCAGTAGCAAAGCAATATATGTAGTAAGAAGAGTTGAAAACTAGCATCCTGAAGTGAGGTGTAGTGATGCTGTAGAATCATAGAATCATTTAAGTTGGAAGAGACCTTTAAGACCATCAAGTCCACCCGTTAACCTAGCACTGCCAAGCCCACCACTAACCCATGTCCCTAAGCACCACATCTACACGTCTTTTCAATACCTCCAGGGATGGTGACTCAGCCACTTCCCTGGGCAGCCTGTTCCAGTGCTTGACAACCCCTTTGGTGAAGAACTTTTTCCTAATACCCAATCTAAACCTCCCCTGGTGCAACTTGAGGCCATTTCCTCTTGTCCTATTGCTTGTTACTTGGGAGAAGAACCCAACGTCCAGTATGGCTACAACCTCCTTTCAGGCAGTTGTAGAGAGTGATCAGGTCTCCCCTCAGCCTCCTTTTCTCCAGGCTAAACAACCCCAGTTCCTTCAGCTGCTTCTCATCAGACTTGTGCTCCAGACCCTTCACCAGCTTCCTTGCCCTTCTTTGGATGTGCTCCAGCACCTCAATGTCTGTAGGTCCTCCTTGAAAGCCAAAAACATACTGTGAGCTGCTACTTAGCTTGGACAATGTGAAATATACAATATTTTGCCAAGTTGTTCCTATACGTAAGTATTAGGTGCTGAACTGCTACTGGCTTAGAGCAGCTAGAGAATGACTTTTAATAATGGTGTCTTAATTCCTTAACTTCCCAAGTCATCTGCAGCTGCTGTTTCATTATATCCCTCTGTTTAGATGTGTATACCCAAAGGAAATTGAGTAGAAGGCTGGGAATTTTGTGCTGGGAGTTGTAGTTCTGAATAGAGTCATAGAATAGTTCCTGCAGATGTTTTGAGTAAAATGACTTAAAGGATGATACGTGTCCTGTCTGTTTAGGGTTAAAGATGTGGTGCTGCTCCTAATAAACCTGTAAATGGTTCAAGCTTGAACTGTCTTCCTTGCTATATAAATTCATGCTAGATTTGGGTTTGCTTTGTGGGTCCTTGTTAGGATAGTACCATCTGGCACTGTGGTAACACTTTACTATTGTTGGAGGGAGCATTCTTGTGACAAAAGAAGGGAAAAAAGCACCCCCACCCTCCAACAAAATGAGAGTCTCTGTTAACTGTAAAAATTTATGTCCTACTATTACGAGAGCATTTTAGGTCTGTATAGCCTAGAACAATTTTTGGTTGTCAAATTTCTGCACCTCTGACAGTGTTTTGCAAGGAAATACAGGCAAATACTTACTGTTTTTTTTAAATAGTCCTTTGATTATTTTTAAAATTTTTTTTATGCCTGCATAAAATAAAGAAGTGTTTATTTGAGGAGGCCTAGAATAGCTTCTGTGTGTAGGATCTCGCTCTGTGCCTATTGTGGAGTAATTTAATCCTTAAAAGGGGTGGGGGAAGTCTCTTGCTGGTGATGAAATTGAACAGTAAGAAAAGGGACATAAGCATAGACAGATGTAACTCGGTTCAGTTTATTTCACATGCATTGCATTCCTGAATCTGAGGTGGTGCTTCTTACTTTCTATGTGAAAGTAGGAGTTTGGCTTTTTTTGTTTGTTTCTTTTTAGATTCTTGGATGGAAAGAAATATGCTATTCATATCTTGATAATTTACGGAAGTGTTTTTGTCCTATGTATTTAACACGGCTTGGAATTTTGGCTTTACTGGGTATTTGTCATATTCAGTACCTATATCTTGTCACACATTGAGTATTTCCATGTTCGTGTGTGGGACGCAGTGTAGGCTCCTAGCTCAAATAGGTGAGTTGAGTACTGTAGAGGAAAATCTTCAACCTCTTCCTTTCTTGAATGGTATAAAAGAACTCCATTCAATGAAGTTTTTAATAAGTAGTCAGATGTTTGGATCTTAAAGGTTTTAGCAAGTAACTGTCAACGTCCTGAAAGGACATTGTAAACAAAGGGTAAAGAACCATGCTGAAAGCAGTCAATGGTTGTTCTAAATGAATCCTGTGTTATTACTCACACTGGAAAATAGTTTGTAGTACTTAGTTGGGAACACTTTTATATTTTGCCTTGGTCTAGGCATTATCTCATGCTTATTCACGTGGTTATACATTTACTTTCCAAGCAAAAAACTCATATGCAATCATTGAGCTGTTAACTGTCAGAGTACAGCGTATTCAGGGGGAGTCAGTCTTAAATTACTGCAAAATGTTGGCATGTTAGTTCCAAGGGTGTATTCAAGAAGCACTTTGTAGTTTCCATTACTTCCCAAACCTAAAGGTCAGTGTTTGAAGAGAAGTAGCTCCCAAGACAAGTTGTCTTCATATCTGACAGTTATTACTCCAGACATTTCAGTTATGTTTTATTAAAGTTTTTAAAGAAAGTTGCAGTCTGGGTTTCACATGCAGGAATGTGATCAGCTGACAGGTAGTTTTAAAATACTCCCACTATGCAGCAGCTAACACATAATGTGGTGATATTTTTTTTTAATCTTGCAAGTATTAATCATTCATATTTTGTTACCTTGGAACTTTTGCTGACAGTGATATCACAAGCACTCCTGCAAGCCTTGTTTTGGAGATTTTTGTTAAAAGTACATTTATCTGGATCTACCTTTCATAACATTAGTAGAAACTTTTCTGATGGTTATTTAAGGGGTTGCATGAGTTGTGGGGTTTTTTTCAGTGTTACATGTTCATGCTGCATATACTTTGTTATTAACTGTTCAGAAAAATTGCCTCACACTCCTACTTTAAAGATTCCTTAAATGAGCTTTGTTCTGGAATAATTTTCGAGTTGGCAACCTGAACATAAATGCAGAATATTTGACAAAAAATGCCAACAGATTAAATTTAAAAATCCTTCACAGGCATCCTTTCAGATTTTTGAGAGACTCAAGCCTCAAACACAATTAAGTTGCTATGTGATAGCATTGTGTGTCAGTTAATTTATGGTAATGGCCATGTTCTGTTCTTAGCCTGTAGGAAGATTCTAATTTAAGCTATGTTATTAGGCTTTCCCTCTGAAATCTAAATTAACGTAGTTGTGAAATGTATTTAAGCCCTGAGACCTGAATCCAGATGTTATATCTACAGTCTATTGTATTACTGCCGTGCTGTAAGTTACATGAAAAACAAGAAAACAAGCTTACCTCTCCCAGTAAAGCTTATTTCCTAATTCATTTAGGGTAGTTTTTAAAATCATAAAATATGCAAGTGCTTTACCCTGCTTTCTATGGAAACAAAGCCTATGTGATCATGCTGCATGCCTCTGCTGACTGCCAGTCTCTTACCTCCTCCCCCTTTCCCCCAATAACTCTTGAAACTACTGGCCAATTTCAAACAGATTTGACAGGAGTAGAGGTCTGAAAGATATCAGGTTGCTGCTAGTTTCATGGAAATAGGTGGCTGGATGGAGAAGAGAGACCCTATTCATATATCTGCTTTGGGAAAAAACTGTGGAATGAGATCAACTGTATTATTAGACACTAGCAAATCCTCATGGGAAATAGAAGTTATGAATGCCCTAAATAAAGGAAAAGCTTTGACTGGATTTCTCACCTTCTTAGACATTAGAGGATCCAGCACAAGAGTCATAACCGTAGGAAACCAGGCTTCAGTAGTTCCATTGCTCACAGACCTGCTTGCTACTCAGTGAGGTAGGAAAGTATCTGATTATTCCTGAAGCCATTGAATTAATGAGGAAAAAGATGAAAAAAAAAATCTTTTAAGGATGTCCTGCTTCAGTTGTCTTTGTAAACTCACTTCAGACACAGACTGGTAGCAGAGAACTGAATGGACAGTATTGCCTGAGGTATAGAAGGGAATGATAAAAGAGGAGAAGCATAAAAGAAGATAAAGCACTGGGATGTATGCATAAAATGCAAACCTGCCAGTTTTTGCATGGTGAAGCACTAATTTAATCCCAAATTCAATAAACTGCTTGAATTGTTTGTTCTTCACATAATCATGACTGTGTTATCACTATTTGTGGAACTGTAATGTAAAGTTGCCCATTCCATATTTATTATTCTAATAAGTTACTAGTGCGCCTGATATTTCTGAAACTTTGCCTTTGGCTTTTTTACTCAATTGCTCAGATTTTTTTTTTTTAGTGAAGTGAAACATTGCATCTGATTATCATTGTGAAAATATTGGAAGAAATACCTAATATTACAGGTTCTGAGTATTACCGCTGCAGTGCGTTTTAGTATTCAGTGTACTTCTAATTTTAAGGGATTCAGTTGCAAGAAAATCGAGGCGAAAATTAGTAGCAGCTTTCTGTAGCTTAGCACCCTGAGATATGAACATTGCTTTAGTGCAAATGCTCTGTAACTTTACTCAGTTCATGCCTTTTTGAAATGTATCTCATTTTTTACAAAGATGAGATTTGGTTCTTGTTGATATATATGGGTTTAAGGTTGGAGAAGGAAGTATTCCCATGAGCAGCATGAGCAAGTTTGGGAAATGAGTATAGAACACTTTAAAGTAGTGAATCATAGCTGGGATAGATCTTGACCAGACCATGTCACAGCTGTCAAAATTCAGTAGCTAAAGACCATTTCAGCATGGGTGGGATTAAACTTCACAGAAGTAGCTGATTGTATAGATATGTGAAATGCGACGTTTCTGAGGAGCATGATTAAACAAGGAAGTTTTCTATAGGCTTTGAAGAAACACACAGACACACATAGATATATATATAATGCCATTCATGAAAGAAATCAATTAGTGTCTTGCTCAGTATGTGTCTTCCTGGCACCCACACAACTACTCTTACCTATCTATATGGCTCACTTTTTTCTTTTTTTCTTTTTTATTATTTTTTTAAAGGGGGTATTTAAGCCGTATTTGATGTGCTGACTATTTTCATCTACCCTTTTTTATTCCAAAAATATATGAAGAATCAGGCCTCCTGAAATATATATAATCCTGATATCCTGTTGATTCTTACAGGGTAAATGTGACAGAGCGAAAGAAAGAAATGAAATGTGCAAATAAACAGTCTTGATGATCAACAAATGTCTCGTAAGTTCTATACCTATTTTCTGTGTATTTGCATGGTCTACTTAGTTATGGTATACATTCAGAATTGTGTGTATAGTTTTGGTCATCCACAGTCAAGAAATGCAAATTGAAATTGGGAAGAAGCTTGTATGACATGAGGAATCAAGAACCTAACATATATGTAGCCAAAGCTACAACATTGATCTTTAGTTCAACAGAACTAATAGTGACAGAGAAAAATAGTATCTATAAATAAACCGTATATATATATAGTATAAACCGTGTATATATATATATAGTATCTATAAATGAACACTAGAGAAGAATGCTGTAAGCTAAGGAACAGCGTATGTCCAAGAGCAAATGGATACTAATTAGGCATGTGTGTGTTTAGGACACAAATCAGGAAAAAAAGCCTCAAACAGCTTTCCAGCTAGACTAGTGAGATTAAGAAACTCTTTTAAAAACTTTGATTCTTTTATGAGAGGGTTTATGTGACACTGTTTCCTGTGATTGCAAAGAGTTGGCCTTAGTGATGTCTCAGGAAAATAATGTTCAGATTTTGGTACAATATCTAAGTCTTCAAAGAAGTCCTCATCCTCTTTCCCCTGAACAGGTGTGGTGGGCTGACCCTGGCTGAGGGCCAGGTGCCCACCAGAGCCGCTCTATCACTGCCCTCCTTCTTTAGACAGGGGAGAAAAGGTATAACAGAAAGCTTGTGGGTCGAGATAAGGACAGGGAGAGATCACTCACTAATTATCATCACGAGCAAAATAGACCGAACTTAGAGAGGGAATTCATCTTATTTATTACTAAGGAAAACAGAGTAGGGGAATGAGAAATAAAATCAAATCTTAAAACACCTCCCCCCACCCCTCCCATCTTCCCGGGCTCAACTTCACTCCCAGCTTCAACCTCCGCCCCCCCCAGCGGCACAGGGGGACGGGGAGTGGGGGTTACGGTCAGTTCATCACACGGTGTTTCTGCCGCTTCTTCATCCTCAGGGGGAGGACTCATTGTTCCCCTGCTCCAGCGTGGGGTCCCTCTCATGGGAGACAGTCCTTCATGACCTTCTCCAACGTGAGTCTCCTCCATGGGGTGCAGACCTTCACGAATTGCTCCAGCGTGGGTCCCCCACGGGGTCACAAGTCCTGCCAGCAAACCTGCTCCAGCGTGGGCTCCTCTCTCCACGGGGCCACAGGTCCTGCCAGGAGCCTGCTCCAGCGTGGGCTTCACACGGGGTCACAGCCTCCTTCAGGTGCCTCCACCTGCTCTGGCGTGGGGTCCTCCACGGGCTGCAGGTGGAATCTCTACACCCCCTCATCCTCCCTCCATGGGCTGCAGGGGGACAGCCTGCTTCACCATGGTCTTCACCACGGGCTGCAGGGGAATCTCTGCTCCAGCGCCTGGAGCACCTCCTCCCCTCCTTCTGCACTGACCTGGGTGTCTGCAGATGTTCTTACATCTTCTCACTCCTCTCTCTGGCTGCAAAAGCTCTCTCTAACTGTTTTTTTCTCTTTCTTAACTATGTTATCACAGAGGTGCTGATTGGCTTGGCCTTGGCCAGCGGTGGGTCCGTCTTGGAGCCGGCTGGCATTGGCTCTGTCAGACACAGGGGAAGCTTCGAGCAGCTTCTCACAGAAGCCACCCCTGTAGCCCCCCTGCTACCAAAACCTTGCCACACAAAACCAACACAACAGAGCAGTGGGATTTTATGTTGAAAGCTTTTTGCTGGAGTAATTTCAAATATGGAGAGTCAAACTGCAGTGCTTCCAAGGACCTTAATTAATTTCAAGGAAATCCAAGTAAGAATAAGAAATTTAGACTGAGCAGAGCTAGCTTTTCACGTTACTGTTTTCTCCACCTCAACAACCCATCCAAGTCCATTGGACCAGATGCACTGCATCAAAGGGTGCTTAGAGAGCTGGCTTTTATGAGACTGCTCCCTATCAAATTTGAAAGCTCGCGGAGATTGAGAGAGGTCTTGAACAAATGGAGAATAGCAAACCTTCAACCAGTCTTCAGAAAATGCTGGATTGATGCTCAGAGAATCTACAGGTTGGTCGGGCTCACTTTGATTTCTGGGAAAGTCATGGAGCAAGTCCTCTCAGAGCATATTTCTGTGCACATGAAAGAGAAGGTGGTGATTGCTAGCTGTCGGTGTGGATTTACCAAATGTAAGTCATGCTGGACCATGCAGACTCTGTTTGCCTCCACCATGCCTTCTGTGATAAAATGACTGGATTTGTGCCTAAAGGGAGAGCAGAGGATGCTGTTTGTCTGGACTGTGCTAGGCTTTCAGCATTGAGTCCCACAATATTATGTCCAGGTTGAGCCGTTATGGTTTGGATGGGTGGAGAATGAGATGGATAGAAACCTGCTTGGATGATGGGACTTAGAGGACAGTGGTTAGTGGGTCATATGGGCCTGAAGGAAGGTAACAAGTGGAAAGCAACAGTGGTCTCTCCTGAGACTTGTCTTGTTTTGTATCTTTAACAGTAACTTGGGAGGAGGTGATGGGGTAGACATCCATTGAGTTTCCAGTTGACACCAAACTGGAGTCACCAGTGAATGCCCTCAAGGGCATGGCTGCCACCCAGAGAAACCATACTGGGGGAGTGGGCTGACAGGAGCCATATGAAAGTCATGATACAAGTGGAAAGTCCTGACCAGGGCCAGGAGAGCCCCTGCAAGTGGATAGGCCAGGGACGGTGGGTGTGGGGAGCAGCTCTGAAGGTAAGGCCCTGGGTCCTGGTGGGCAGTGAGCTGAGTCCAAGCTGTGGCAGCAATGGAGGCCAACAGTGTCACAGGACGTCTTGACAGGAGTACAATTAGCAGAGCGTGTGAAGGGGCTAGCACTCTTTATTTGGCATTGGTCAGTTTGATACAGTGTCTAGTTTTGGGTTCCCAGCACAAGGAGGACACTGATCAGCTCCAATGAAGGGCTGTCAAGGTGGTCAGGGACTGGAGCACTTGCGCTGTGAGGAGAAGCTGTGGGACCAGGGCGGCTTTAGCCTGGGAAAGAGTTAGCTTTAGGTGTGGCCGCCCAGTACCTCCAAGGAAGTTGTTGAGAAGACAGAGCCAGCCAGACTTGTGGAGTCTCCTTCTCTGGAGAAATTCAAAACCCACCTGGACTCAATCCTGTGCAACATACTCTAGGTGATCCTGCTTTAGCAGGGGAGCTGGCCTAGGTGGTCTTCAGAAGTCCCTTCCAGCCTCTACCATTCTGGGAATTTGCAGTGGTGCATGTTAGGAGGATGAGGAACGGCAGACATAAATCAAAACCACAGTTTCTAATAGGATATAGTGGAAAAAAAATTCACTATTAGGCCAGTCAGGTGTCGGGACAGGTTGTCCAGAGAGGTTGTGCTGTCTCACTGCTTGGAGGTTTCCAGGACCCAACTGGATAGAGCCCTGAGCAACCTGGTCTGACTAATGAGTTGATCCTACTTTGGGCAGGATGTTGAATTAGACACCTCCAGAGGTCCGCCCCAGTAAGTGACTCTATGAAGAGCTTCCAGGATAGGAATCTGCTTCCAATCTGGCCCACACTGCAGTGTACAGTTTAATGAAGGATGGATGGAATAACTTGTAAGTGGCAGAGCCTTCTTCAACGTTATTGCCACCTCTTTCCCCAGGATCCAGATACTCCATCAAAAGGGAAACCTGAGACTCCTTGTGCAGTGTGCCTTGGTCCTTCTTAATCGGTGGCTTCTGCAGCAAACCTGGCAGAGCAGTGTTCCAGGGACTATTGTGGTTGCCTCTGCACCAATAAATTAAAATTTCCTGGGAATGCTCCCAGGCGCAGAGGCCAGCTGGTGGGGAACAGTCAATGTCCATGCTATTAAACTCTCTCAGCCTCCAGAAGCGGGTGGCTACATGCAAACTGCCCCTTGGGAGTGGTCCCTGGGATGCTCCAGCTCCTGTGATGTGCCTGCAGAATGTTTGATGAGGTGGTCACTGGCATGAGCGAAAGACACACTGGCCATTCTAGTGCTTAGATGTGTATAATACTAGTGCATTCTAGCACCTGGCGATGTTCCCAATTTCTGTTTAGTTTACTGTACAGATGTAGCCTCCCTGCACTGCAGTCATTAAGGGGGCCACAGTGCCATGAGTATGTGGGTTTGAGGGTGTGAGAAACAGTGAAGCACTCTCCAAAATATTTGGGAACCCCTGCCATACAAAATAGTGAAACCAGATGGAATTTCATCAGTTGATGTGGAGCTAATATGATGGCAATTTATGTGGAAGGTTTCTGCAGCATGGAGTAAAAACCTGAGAAAAATAGCAATCACTTATGTCAGCTGTTTTGCTCTAGAATGGATGTAATGCCTTTGTCAAGAAGGAAGATACTTTTTTTGAGGATGAAGTAATACTTTTCTCATAACATTTCTGGAGGGAAAGGCAAGAGTGGAGAAAGGCAGAATTTTTATCTTAAACTTGATTTTTGTAATTGGTGATCATATTTTTATACTGACTGATGTAACCAGCAAGATTTCTTGGCTTCCATGGTGCTTTGTAATTTTTCTAGCTTCCTAGAGTTTGCTGTTACAAAAGCAACTTCTGCTTTCACATTGTCATCACTGTATTGTGCAAGTCTAGTGTACTCATTTTATTACCACACCCAGGGATGTCATGGTTACTGTTGAATGATTTCCCTGGAGATAATAGTGGCACAGCTTTAAAAAATCAAGACCACTCACTGATTGACTTAAGAAATAAAAATGGTATAATGCTTTCCAGATTCAAGCTTGTAACAATACTTTCTTTGTATAGGCAACCAAGTGTCAGCATCATTCATTTGTAGGTCATATTCTTTAACCCTGTACATGAATTTTCATTAACATTTCCTCTTTAAAATTCATAGGTACTTTCATAGTGAAAACTTATTTTTATCAAAGTATTGATTCTATCTTAGTTCAGAATCTCTGTGTATGTGGAGTAGAAGAGGTGGCTGATATTTAACCAGCAGTAGCAAGGCTGAGTCTGGAAATCACAGCCTGTCTGTCTGGAAAGAATTCCAGCTCTCAGCTGAGAAAAGGAAGTTGCTGTCTCTTACACTGCCTATTCTAATGCAAGCATGTAAGGGACATCTTACTTCTGAATTAATGTAACGTTCAGTGTTGTCCTGTGTGTTATGGCTAATCTCTAACTCTGAGGTAAAGAATTTACTTTCAGTACCAGCCATAGGCAAGGTCGTCAGCAGGTGACTTTCAGGATAATTTAGCTGATAGTTTTTAATATCTTGTCCTAGCAAGATTTTCTAGGTATAGATTTGTGCAAGTGTTGAAAAATAAGTGAGTAAAGCATTTTTTTGGTTTGGCTCTTGAGATTATTAAGATGGCTTTTTCAGTATTGAAAACATATGGTTTCAGCCTGTGGGATTTTTATTAACAAAAACCCCCCTGATTGCTGCTCAATCCTCCTTAGTTCCCAAAGACCCAGTTGAACTGGCATTAATAGGTAGTATGAAAAGACCAAGCTCTAGTAAGACTGAGCTCTATCATAGAAATATCCCTCCCAGCGTAGGAAAGGCACTGAGAGATGCTCAGGACAGGGCAGTGACAAAAGGATCTGTTGTTACATGGGTCTGCAGGGCTTTTCTGCTTCAACGCAGGGGTCACATCTGCTATTACAAACTGCAGGTCTTGATAAAGACAGAGGGGGACTACACAGCTGCTCCATGCTGGTGGGCTGCTGTGGAATTTTCTTCCCCCTTCAAATTCTTCATTAATATTTCCCTGGTGAAAGGACATTTGCTTAGACAATACCTTGCGGGAGGCAGCATCTGTCTGCAACGATGTAGATGTTGCTAACTGTGCTAACCCAGCTGATTGCTAACACAGTTTGAAATACTATGATTAGAAGCAGTGTGCAAGGATCTCGTGAGTCCTGCCCTGAAGGTGGCAGGAAAAGTGAAAGATGGGTGAGGTGAATTAGAGATGATTCTGTTAAAGGTTGTTGACTCATTACAATTAAAACTCCGTAAATTCGTTCACACGCTATGAATATTTTCAGTTCAAAATCAGACCTAAGTATCTGTAAACATACTTTCTGTAAAAATTATTTGTTAAATGATTTTCAAAATAGAGAAGGAACAAGCAAAATGTTATAGGTTAGGATTTTAGTATATAATACAAATAGAAGAGAGAGAGAGCCACTACATAACTGCTTGTCAGGACAAGAAAAGACAAAGTCTGTCTTAATTTATTAATGTTTTTTCTAGTTTGTGGAAGTATGGAATTCCTTCAATATATTTTGGATAACAAATGTCATTAGAAAGGATTGTCAGGATACTTAAGTAATACAGAGAGGAGTCATGGCCAGCAATGCAGATGCAATGAGAGTTTCCAGCATGATTTTTTTTTTTCCCTTATAAAAATGGGGGGGGGGGGGGGTTGCTTATGGTATGTCATAATGAAAAATTGTTGTTGCCAATTAGGTCACTGTTAGTCTCTAGCTTCAGGTTCTGCCTCAGAAGAAAGAGCATGCAGGTATTGCTGTGTAAATGGCTTCTCCTTTCAGTGCATAATCTTTGATACTTATTGCCTTAGATATGATAACTGTCATTTCTAGTGGAATGTAGTAATGCAGAGATTATATAGCGTGTGTATATATATATATGTTTAAAAGCAAAATTAAAATCGACCGTCCCTATAATTTTCTTGTAGTTTTAGAATTTTCGATGAAAAAAATATGTTGGCTCATATTTTAACAACTTTTTTCCCTGTGTGAAGCATCTTCCTGTAAACATCAGTAACAAGAAGAAAAATTACTTGAGAAGTTTTTCAGTTTACTTCTGGAATATTTTCTATCTTATGGTTGAGATCACTTCTTTCTTCATCTGTAGAAGACAAACAGTGGGCAGGGTGAGAGGTGATAGGAAAATGACAGTATTATCATAAGCTTCTAATTCTTGTTTTTTCTTTCTAAGCTTAAAATACCAGTCTAACATCTAAGTGCTGAGTATTATTTCTGCATAAGGGAGTACAATGGTTCTGTATTCATCTCCATTTGTCCATCTTTAGAAAACAACAGCAACAAAAAAAATCCCAATAAACAATAAAACAGATTTTGAAGGGGAGCACTATACCAGTCACAGTTAGTCTGTTGTCCACTGGGACCTCTAGCAGATCTGCTCATTCTCTGTATATATGAATTGTTTAGTGCTTTGCTGTTGTGCATAATGTTTTCTTGAATGATCTGAAAGAGGAAGTAGGAAGCACATTAATTACATCTGCAGATGATATGAAGCTAGAGACATACAGCAGCTGGAAGAATGACAAGAAATATAAATTGATCTAGAGAGCAGCAATGTGCAGGAATTTATGAAATGAGGCTTACCTTGGAGATGTGATCCAAATAATGGATATTACATGTTATATATAAAATTAGCCTAGTGAAGTGTTAATGTTGAGCTTTCAGTCATGCAGTAAGCAAGATCTATTTATCTTGATATCCCACTCAGTTAACTGTTTCTTACAGTATCCTGATCTTTAACCACTTCTAATGAATCTTCCTAGAATTGTTTCCAGTTTCACTGCTGCGGTTTTGATGAGGAAGGACAAATAACTGGACTATTTCTTGGTTTAGTTGCAAGCAAAAACTCATGCCTCCTTTTTTATGATTCCGCCCCCCCCATTCAATTTTAATAGAATTCTTTCTTAATCAGTGCTGCAAAGTACATGTCTGTCCCAAATTCAGAATCCTTGGATCTAAAATTGTGCTATTTTGTGCATCTGCTCCTTTACCATTTTGCTTTCCAATTTGGGATGCCAGCAGGACTCCAGAGCAAAACTGCCCTGAGATTTAATTTTCTTTTTGTTGTTTTACAAATGGCTGATGCTTTGCCTCGATGCTTTGGAAATGAAACCGATCTGGCTGCCTTCATGGCTTATCAGTCTCTCAGCACTAGGCTCTTTGCAGGGGCAAATGCCAATCAGTTGTAATTTGCTCAGATAACAATGTTACTATTGTTAGTGCTAACATTTCTGTTTGTTAAATAGGCAGTGTAATAGCTTGTGGTAACAAATAATTTTATGTTGAAGAAACAGCCTAAGAAGGCTTTTTTGGTACACTTTGTACAACATTTTGTGTGAAGGAGGCAAAACAAAATCTCATATCCAATGTCATGTTACTTTTGGCTCAATTAGGGCTGTATCTAAAGGTCGCGTGGTTTTCTGCATTGAGGTGCTGGAGATAGCGGCAGTGTAACCCGGATAATTCAATCCTAGAACTATCTTAAGATTAGATGATGGCGGGGGGGAAGATGCAGAAGAATACTTGTTTTGCAGAAGCTTTGTGATTTGTTTTCTGTTGATATGCGAGCACCTACCTAATGAATTTCAGCCTCCTGATGATGGGCTTGCTTTGTGTGTGGGCATCCTAGAAATAGTCCACAGATCACAGTGTACAAGACACAGAAAGCAGTACCGTGAAGTTTCATGTAAGAAAGTACGTCATAGTCTAATGCTTTGTATGAAGACTGAATTAAAGACTAAATTAAAGACTAATTGTACCTGTGTTGGACTTTGAAATGAACACCTAAAGAGATGGCCAACCAAATTCATTGTGTCCCTGTAGCAGTGTGGCAAATCTGTCCAGCACCTCCTCTCTCTCTGTTGGCTCACACCTCAGCAGTGTCTCAGCAGACTGGCATGTGTTTCTTGCTCTGCTCTTTGCAGCGTGACCTCTCCCCTCTCCGTTTTGAGAATTCATCGAAAAAGGTAGTATGCCCAAAAGCCTGGTTTGTTTTCTGTAGATGTATCAGCTTTTGTAAAACAAAGGACATTGTTTTTTCTTACAGATTCTCACAAACCCTTTCATGGCAGAGGTCCATGAAGATGAGGATGTATTTTGCAGTTTCAAAACTCCACATTGCACTAGCAGTATCAGTTTATGTAATATGTTTAAATAAGAGGGTGAATTGGTGTTCGTTTATAATTACAGTTGCTTTTGAAATATCTGCTGTGTGTTTGGCATGATTTTGATTGTAAGTGGAACCAGGCTTTCAGCTGAAATCTGTTGTTATTCACTTTAACCTGTTTTAGAATTATTCGTATTTTATTCTTTTTTACTGAGTAACCTGTAATTTGGACAATGCTTATTTGTCTTGATTAAACATATTTTCCTATACCTTAACTCGGTCATATTAAAAGCATAACACAAAAAGATGTATTCTTCTTGCTATTTTCTCCACACTATAAGTAGAAGATTGTGTAGCTATTTATCTGTGCTACTGTGCTTCTCTATCTTTGCTGCTAGCATTCAAGTGTGACATGAATTCTTTATCCGTATAGTATGGTAGTGGCTTGCAAGTGATGAAAAACAGTTTCCTTTACGCAAATGTCCATCTTTGTTAATGCTGTCAAACGGCAAGTGTGATATCCAGGGAATACACGTCACTCTGTGAGTTACTGATAATGTAATCTAATTTCCAAAAATAAATTAAATGCATCTTTTCATCTATAGCCATCAGATCTATGTAAGCTAAAGGAAAACAACGTGTTAGAGACAGTACATGTGAATTTGGAAGAAAGATGAGTGGCCAGTTTTAAATTAAACCTTTCGGTTTGCTGTATTATCTGATAAATTAACCTTACTGATGAAACTTGTGATGGTATCATGTGTTGTTGTAGAGACTTCCACAGATAATGTATCTAAGTTGAAGGACTGTTACTTGTTTCAAACAATGCCTCTAAAATCTTTATGAGCAATTTTTACAAGGCCTTTTTCAGTTAAACCTTATGTATAGTAGTAGCAAACTTCGCTTTTTAAAAAGTGTTAACAAATGCTACAGGTTTTTTTCACAAATGCCTTGTATTTAGTTATTTTCCATGCCCTCTCAAAATTGACTAGAGTGAGGAGAAAAAGGAATGAAATGGCATTTCTCATTTTAATAGGTGAGGTGCCACAACACAGACTGAATTCTTCCATAGCATGTACCATTTAAACTTATTTTATTTTTTTTTAAGATGTTATTGCCGTGTATTCAAGTTGAAAAGATGAATAATAGTTCTATTCATAGGGAAAATGCCACAACAGTTATGCCAATCCTTTTAATAATTACAAGATCTGAGAGAGGACCCCTTCTCCTTCCATGTACCCCTCACCAACTCAATATTTCTGCAGGCATTTCCAATCAAAGCCAAGTCATTTTAATGCCTCTTTCCTGAGAGATCTGCGTCTGCTATGGTTTAAGCTGGCCAAAGTCTGCATTGTGTCATCCAACCCACTCTGCTTTTCTCTGGATCTGCTGCCTCAACTATTTTTTTTTTGTCAAGCCAGGCAAATGGTGGTGCTTCTAAACGTGGAGAGGCTTGGAAAAAAGCCCCCTATGGCTTCTGTAGGCTCTATAAGCTGTGGAAATATACCTTAAGGTAGTTCAGATTCCCCATCATCTACCCACTCCAGAGTACCAAAATTAGGTGCTTCATTTCTGGTTTGCCTCTCTTAAGATAATACATGCGACCCTTTTCAAGCAGCCTTAATAGCTGTCTTCAGTTGCCTCAGACTGTCATGTTGAATATTTTGTGTCTCCATCCAGCTTTGCATGATTATAGTTCAGCTGATACTGCTTTGTGTGTGTGGCTGAGCTATTCCTCCCTTAACATAATAGAAACAACAGATTTCTGTTGTTTCTGCCAGACCAGGCGGAACAAATCTGTTCAGACCTCTTGTATATCCTGTATAACATCCTCATTGCTGATGAAATACAACTATTCATTATAGATCCTATCCTTTAATCTCATTGAATTATTGAGGCTACCTATTTAATTGGAGGACTCCTTTTATTGTTATGAACTTGCTTTTTAAGCCCTGAAGGGGAAAGCTTGCAGAGTAGTTTTCATCCATCAGGTGTATGCAAGCATTACAGAGAGGCATTTGTAGTGCTACTTCAAATCAAAACTAATTACTGATAAAGCAAATGAACATTAATGCTTATGTGGTTTTATTGCTTCTGTGAGGACCAGAATCGGGCAGATGGCAAAAACATGTTAGCAATATCATTAGGTTTTCAGTTCCTGTGGTTCTGTTGCATCAAAAATGCCTTTTATATAAAACCTGTAGTTGCACCTTTATACTACTGATCTCCTCTGATCTGTACAGGAGCAGGTTGTTGCTATATGACATTACACTTGCTATGTGGCCTCTCTTTTCCTGCCTGTTAGAAAGTATGTTGGTGCTTATGTCCTGTGCCTATTGAGGTGACCATTAAGACATATTAGCTGCATAAATAATTGGTGTGTAGATTATTCCACATACTCCACAGTTACTCTTGTGACAAATTTATTATATCACTTTGCACTGGAGGACTGTACGGTATTTCTTATACTTATTAAGTGTGTATTCAAGTTTATTGGAGTGAGGTTTTGTGATCTTTCTAGTAAAGGTGAAGTAACTCTTTCTTTCCTTGTGTCCCAGTTTAGACTTGGGTCTCTGAAGCTGCAGAAAGTTTCAAGTCCGGCGGAGGTGGTTAAAGAGCTGATTGGTTACTCTCTGGACTGCCTGGGAAGACTGCAGGCGAAAAATGAGTATCTGCAAAATGAAAACGAAAGGCTCTTCAATGACTGGAGGGACGCGGAGAAGCGGTAAGTTTAAAAGTGCACCCACAGGTGATACTTCAGAAATTCACAAATATGTACACTGTTAGTGCAGGCTTTACTGATGAGCACTTTTGAAGTCTCATACAGAAAGAAGAACACAGATTTTTCTTTTCTTGACAAGTGTTTTGAGCCCACTTACACAGCCCATGTAGTTGTGGATCTCCTTCCTATGTTGAAGATACAACTGGTATTATAAATTTTGAGATTAAAGCTGGTTTTAGCTTTATGAAGTAGGGAAGCAAACATTACCTCTTTTTTGTAGAATCCTCTCCACTTTCTTCGGGTGTTTAAATTATTTACGTTTTTGAGGGGGAAATAAGTTGCCATTGCTTTAAACTGTTTGCCTTGTCAAAGCAGACGGAATTGGAAAATGACTGTGATGTTGTAGGAAAAAGTACTGTTATTTTGTGAGAGATTTTTGTAATTGCCATTGCATTTATGATCTGAATTGTCTGCCTCTACACTCTGTGGTGAAGTAATCTATGCTTATTTCAGTTAGCAGAAAACACTTAACACATACAAGTCAGCGATTTATCTTGTTCTCCCGCTTTATCTGAAAGAACACATTTAGAAAGATTGATGAAAGAATATAGCTAATTGGCGTTAATTTACCTTGAAAAAAAAAGCTAACTTTTGGGAGGAGTTAGTTTTGTTTCCCTCTCATTAAAATGAGTAACAGTTTCTCCTGACAATCTCCCTGACAAGCATATGGCCTTCCTAAGTAGTGTTTTACTGCTTAACAGTTTATTGAACAATAGCGTATTGTATAACCAGTATGCTGTACTGCATTACACGCTAATGTGTAATAGGCATTAGTGCTTGTATCAATTTCCATGGTGGTGCGGCACTTTTAAAGGGTAGCCGCAAAGAAAAAAAAAAAATCACAGTGGCTTGACAGCTTTTGCTCTCGGAAGCAGTGTATTCAGGCTTCAAAAGCTAGTAGTTTTCTTTAGTAGGTTTATATTTTTAATAGCTCAGATGTGATTTTTCAAAATAAATACTGAAAGTCGTATGGTCACCAAACTTTGGCCATGTCCACTAAATGGGGAATAAAAATAATTTTCATCCAAATAGTATTGGGTGGGATTTTTTGGTTTGGGGTTTGTTTTTGTTTTTTTTAATTCTTTTTGCCACAGCCTAGTCTGCCCCTCTGTCTCTCTTTGTTCTTCTGGCTCCAAATGCTGGACCTAGTGTTGTGAGTTTCTCAGAGCTGAACAAAAGCTTTGCCTGTCTTTGTTCAGTAGACAGGATTTCAGGCTTCACATTCTGTACCACTCGTGGTGTTGAGTGGTAAAACATCAAATATAAAGCACGTGATGTGGAGAATTGTGCTCCCTCTTCGCCTGGAGCGAAGGCACATCAGCTCCAGAGTTTCAGCCCCTGCAGTTCCCTTTGCTTAAAATCTCTCTCTTCAGAACCTCATTAGAATTAAGACATAGCATGAAGACTTCCAAGAGCTGTTTGTTCAGTTTAAGCATAGGGCACTGGATGGAATAATTCAATCATCCCATTTCCATTTCCATAGTCTAATTTTCTTGACCATCGTGAAGGTTTTTTGTGCTCAGCTCAGCAGGTTTGCCTTGTAGCTCTCTGGGTCTCTCGAGGTACAAACGTGTTCTGCTTCCATTTGGTCTGTAAAATGGCAAGCAAGTTTCATTCAGGAGTCTAAATTTGCCTCGTGAGCAATCTGTAGGCTGAATAGCAGCCCCGATCTGCTGCTGGTAATTGCCTCGATGTGCATGAGATAATCTACTGAGCTGTAAACAGCTTGCTGCTGGCTGCCCTCTGCCAGGTACAGAAGTGGATCCTGCCGCTTCCCTCTGCAGTTCAGGTTCTCGTAAAGGCGAAAGGCAGGACCAGGCCAAAAATCCCTTTGGAGAGAAATCCCCTGCATGATCAAATGGTTAAATTGCTTATGCACTCCAATCTAAGCTGTGCGGCATCTGAGGTGTTGAGAGTGTTTCTGGTTGAAGCTTCAACTCCTTTAATTTTCATCGTCTTGCTTATTGTGGTGACCTAAGTGTAGGATTTCACCTGGCTGAACGTTTCCCTGCTTATAGGAAATGACCCATACATGGGTGACATCACTATGAGAGTTATTGGCTAGTGAGACCCTTCAGCACTTGATCTCAAAACATAAAATAAAAATTACTAAGACACTATCTGGCAAGATCCAAATAGACAGGCTATGGAAATTTTCAAAAGGATTATGCTGAAAATGCTGCAGATAGGTGCCTGGGGGCGAGTGTGTGTGCGTGCATGCACACCTCAGGGATGCATGAGTTAAAATAGCAGAATAGCTATTGTTTTTATTTCATATAGATAATTAAGATGGCAAATGTAAAAGTAATAATAATCTGTAGCAAACTAATTCCTTAGCCAATAAAACACAAGGTAAATTTCTGATTTGGGTATGGTATGTATTTTGTATCAAACATCTAAAATTAGTATAGACAAGCCAAAATCAAAATAGCTGCAAATTTATGTTGTGGTCAGCTATAGTGACAGTATCTTTAAACCACTAACAGCTTATAAAAATGCAGGCTAGGTAGTTTGGTACTTGAAACTAAACTCTTCAGAATTAGCTCATCAAGATTCAATACCACTGCCAACGTTGGGGGAAGGGTGAATCTGAAATGTAATAGAGTGGTGCTGTAAGACCAGTAATTATTTTAAAGCACTGAGGACAAGGATAAATAGCAGAGATATTGCATTTTTTTTCTTTCTGGTACTGAGGTGTGGAAAAATGTATAAATGCCATTAAGTTACATAGTTCACATTAACCTCTGTGAAGTATGTGTGATTATTTTACGTTTAGGCGGCACTTAAGAAATGGACAGTTACTTTATTTTCTCAATTACTAATCGTAACCATTCCTAATAGCAGCTGCTTTCAGTAGTCTGTGCAAGGTTTTGATCAACTTGGGCGTGTCTGGCACATTAAAAGCATTGCATTTGCATAGCAGAGAGATCTAAGAATATAGAAATTGGAAAGCACGTGCAAATAAGACTTGCACCACTCTAGCCATTAACTTCCTGTATTTTCATTGTACTTGAAAGTTGTCTTTGACATGAGCAGCTTCTTTATTTGGCCTAGGGAGGTGGTGTTTTAGTGAGACAAATCACATACAGGCACAAGCATGTGATGAATTGCAATTAAAGTTCGTGTTTGTAACTGATGAGGTATTGGAATGAAACCCAGCCAGCTTTGCTTAGTGGTCACGTAATTCAGGTAATGCATGCCTGAGTGAATCCTAAAGGCTATGCAGAGTTACAGCCAGAGCCACCCCACACACACATACATTCTGCATAATTAATGCATCCCTCTTCCCAAGCAGCAGAGGACTGTTGCTTTTTACTATTCCGTCTTAAATGGCATATGATGATACTTAAATGGTGTATTTTTAAAGGCTCATAACTTGCAAATATAACATTAATGCAATGCTATTTTACACCGATTGAATGTTATGCCAAATCAATATTGAGATATGGATTACTTAACAGAAAAAAATCAAAAAGGTGTTCACATAAATGAAAACAATGATATAAGATTAACTGATGGCATACTACTAATTGATTTTGCCTACAGGGAGGAGTTAATATTCTAATCTATGCATATAGTCAGTATGTATATTTCGAGATGCCAATATTTTGCTCCAGAGGCTGAAGAAATTGGCTAGTCTTGCAATAGGTTCCTCTACTGTGCTTCTTTATGTCCAGGCAGCATCAACTATACTTCATTGAGGGGTTACAGTTATATGGATTTTCATCAGTGGATGTCTCTGCAAGATTCAAGGGCCTCACTGAAGTTATCTTATATGACACCTTTTTTGGCCAAGTCAGCAAAATATCTCAATGTAACTGTTTAAACCAACCTCAGCTGCTCTGACACAAGCCAGTCCATTGGCAAAGTAAAGACACAGTAGTAAGCACTTTCGTTAGTTAGTATTGTTTTGTTTGTGGGAGAGGGAACTTTTCTATAGAATATGATACAGACAGAATTACTGTATTTTACACAAAATCTTTGCTTTCCATGTTTATATATACAGGCGTAATGAGTTTCAAGCACGTAAATGGCAATTTACCCAAAAGTTGTATTTTTTTTAATCTTTTTTTTTTTTTTAATGGCTGAATTCTACTTAATAAGTGGAAGGCAATTGCTGCCCTTACCTTTCTCCTCCCATGAGCTGGTCAAGGCACTTCTGGTCCCTGTATTAGGGTTTATGATTCTTTGTGAATTGTCTATTTGTTCACCACTAAACAGTTAACTTTCCTTTTGTAGGTGGAAAGTCTCCTGGTAGTTGATTAGTACATATGATCTTTCATTTAGGAATTATTGAACTGATCTATATGGTAATGATGTTCTGCTATTTGCATTTAAATTAGATGAATTATTTATCAACTATCAAGCATATCCCTAAAGCATTGCACAGTAGACTTAATACTTCATGAGATTATATTCTATTGTCTTTCTTCTTACACCATATATGGTTTTGATTTATGAACAGAATAATCAGTATTTACATGGGAAGTCTGTTGAAATTTCTTACCTTATAAATTAATACTTTAAAAATCTGTTATGTATTTGGGTTTAATAACAAAGGAAGCCTTCTAAACTTTGTTGCCAACATTGCACAGGTTGGTGAAAAGAATATTGTTTAAGTTATGACTATTTGCTATAATACTGTAGTTACCATGATCAATAAGATCATCAAGATGCTTATTTGCTTGTTATGAACACAACTATTAAGATGTTTGTGGTTCAGCCCAAGGACTAAAAAGTTATGAAATACAAGAAATAAATATAGGATCACATTTACTGTAAGTCACTTCATTTATTGTGTGCATGTTTACTTATGTTCCAGTTTTGCTTTGCTTATGAGACAGGCTATGTCCATATTCTTGAATTTATATTTCCATTGTGCTTCATTTTATTGACATTGACCAACCTACAGGTGCACAGTAAAACTTTTAAAAACCTAAAGAATATTTTACTCCAGAGATATTAATTAAGAGCTTTTAAAACGTTCTTATATGTATTGTTAGTGTTTAGTTTTCTACCGAGTAATTATGATTGGTTCAGGGGAAAAAAAAAAAGAAAATCTGCCTAGTGGTGGCTGCAAGTGTACCAAGGTCTCAGCTCTGTATCCATGTAATTTGAAATGGAGTCTGCAGCACTGGAGTTATTAGCATTGTCTTTGTCTGAATGCCGATAAGGGATTACAGTTGCCATTAAATGTTGTTGCAGTGTCTTGTTGAGCTTTGCCAGGAACTGGTTTCGGTACCTTGCCAGCTCACCAGAACAAGACATGCAAGGCTTTTGATGGAGAATGGTTAGGCAGAGGTCTGTATCACCCACGTCTGCTCGAGGAGTCCTGACAAGGAAAGATCTGGAGCTGTCCTTGTTGCCCAAAGTATTTGGTGATCATCTCAGCCCATGTTGGCGTGGAGTTGCATATTGTTTGGGTTTTTTTGGTTTGTTTGGTTTGGGTTTTTTTTCTGTTCAAATGTATTTTCAGTCAGAGTGTGTGGTCCAGTTTTGGGACCTGTCAAGCTTAATCATATCTATTTGTAATCTCATTATGTGTGTCCTGCTAAGGTATGCCCACTACGGTGAATTCAGCATTGAAACTAAAGAACACTTGCCTATTTAAATTTTAGCTGTCTCAGATGCATGTGAGCAAGAACCTGTCAAAAAAAGCATAAAGAGAAAATTTTCCCTTGGAAACTTTTCTCTTTTGGTAGGAAAGTTCATTGCACTTTTCTGTGAAAAAAACCTTCTTGTGGCCTGTTTCAGACACAAGATGCTGGACTAGTCGTGTGTGGTTTGGTATGGGGATTCCTGTAATAGGAAGGCTCGCCTCATGACAGAGTTTTCTTCCAGGAAATACAGAATTTTAAAAAGAAATAGTGTAACACTTAATTTTACTTTGTAGGCTGGAAAAATGTGTGGAAGCTAAAGAAGAAATAGAGGCAGATCTTTATAACCGATTTATTTTGGTGCTGAATGAAAAGAAGGCAAAGATAAGAAACTTACAGAAGTTGTTGCATGAAGCTAAAGAATCTGCAACAGATGCCAAATGTACAAGGTATTTCTTAATTTTCCTGAGTTACTTGGTATCATACCTGATGCATAGTTTAGTTTAATTTCCATTTCTTTGGCTCTAACAGTGAGTTTAGTTAGAGTTCATCCTGACTAAGTGCTTGGTTAGCCAAAACAATACTGTTAGTCATGAAAGCAGAGGATTCTTTGTGGTCACTACAAATAGCAGCATATTGCCCTGTTCTGTAGCCAAGAACTAAATATTCAATGAATCTGTCCACTTCTTTTTTTTGTGTTAGATTGCGGTTGATTTTCCAATCAGAGTATGCCTCTGCCATTTCCATAAGTGGTACTTTCATTTGCATTCTCCCTGAATTGTTTGATTCCTTTTGTCCTTTGGGAAACAAAAATATCTAAATCTAAATGTTTTAATGTACTTTTTCATTTCAAAAATATCCAGAGAAGATGAATCATTCTAATGTTACAACACACCTTAATTTCTTTGCTGTTTTTATCCTGCTTTTTTGTATCTATATATGCATATGCTAAGCTGTTCAACATGGGGACTTTATGTTGACATGTATCAGCTTGTATTGCCTAATAAGTATAAATTCTTTGCAGGAACAATAGATAGCAAAGATGGGCTCTTTTATTTTCCTTTTTTTTTTTTTTTTTCCTAGGGATAGCATAGCTACCACTCAGATGGCTACAGGGAGAGAAAATGACTATGATGGCAGTACTGATGAGGAAAGTGAAAATTTAACACAAGCTTCATTACCATCAGGTAAGACAGAATGTATTGTCTCTGGGGAATATCACGGACAGGCCAATCACTTTATGTGAATAAACCTTAATGAAGATAAAATACTACCTGTCAAATTGCTCTGTGTCAAGCCAACCTGCAAGCCTTAAAAATATCTCTCTTGAAGCAGAGTGTAATACTGGCATTTTCAAATTAGAGAGAGGAAGTTTAAAAGCATGTTGTATGAGTGAAGGTACTGTCATTTCTTGCAAAATGACAAATTACATACTTTGCAGAACTAATGACAGTCTAACAGTATCTGAACCATCAACAATTCCATTTTAAATTCTAGGAATCATGATGTGTATGCAATGATTGCTAAAATGTACATCCTGACAGTTTCAATAGGGTTTAAAAAGGGGAAAGAGAGTAAGTTTAACAGCTATAAAAAGAGCTGTGTGCATAAATGGAATAAAAATGTATTTATAGCAGAATTCATTTTGTTAGTGAATTTTTGGCCTTGTGAATGTGCTCATGAAACTTAATTTGACTAATTTTTCCAGGACTAGAGACTTGTAAAATGTATGGGATACAACAATTGCCCATTCTACAATACATGATATTTAACTGTGAATCATAAGAAATTTTGGTATGTTTTGGCAACCTACTAGGAATATGCAGGACAACTGCTATCAGAGTTTTAAAACTGCATTGATACTTGCCATGTAGTTTTATATATACATATATATATATATATATATGAACTTCCTGTCACGTCTGCAAAATTTGCTATGGGTTCTCTCACTGGAGCTTTCTGTTTCCACTATAGGTAAGGGTAATCCAGACAACTTGTTACAACCGTTTACTGTGCATATTGGGAACCAGAAGTGTTCAAGACCCTGATACCAGTGGTATTCAGCTTTGTAACTCATATGAGCCTGTTTGAGGACTTTCTGATTTAATATAAAGTAGGCAGAGCTTCAGACAAATGGAGAAAATTGCAATCATGGAAAAGAAATAATTTTCTATTGTACTATGCTCTTCAGTTCAGAAATCTTTGCTTTCAAGTGGCATTTGGTCAGTTTAGATAATGTAGGGAGAAATACTTTACATTTAGTTAAAAGACAAGGAAAAGTGGAAAGTGTGGATTCTTTTGATAGATTCAGTAGGACTTAACTAGGTCAGTGAGAGTTTTGAGATAGACACATGTATTTAAAAATTAAACAACCCCCTACCATCCTACTCAGGCAATCATGAGGGACCAGACTGATCAGTGTTATAGGAAAAAAATAGCAACTGTATTTTTATTTAAGTTGTAAACAAAAATGTGCTTTCTGTTGCTATTGAGGGATACAATACTCAGGATTTTGATCATGACTAGAGAGTTCTTTCAGCTGCAAAATTTGCAAATAATAGGAAGCCTATAAACTTAATTCTTTAGGTGTAACACATCAAGTTTTTCAAGGTAATTGCATTCTTGAACCTGCACAATGAGTATCACTTAGGTTAGTTGATACTCCTCCTGTGCACACAGCTTTCTCTTTCCATGAACAATAGAAAAGCACAGGTAGGAGCTGAGTGTCTTAGTGTGATCTCAGATTTTCATATGCAATAAGAGGCAGACTGTGTCTCTGTGAAGAAGACAGTGATTCCGGGGTGAGTGACAGGAGCAGCTAACGAAGCTCATAGCTACATCAAGTGTCAAGGACTGTAAGGCATGAAAAATAATATAGATAATCATTGGATTTTTTCTGTTTATCTGAGTTTTCCTATCTCTTAGTCCACCATTTCATTTCTTTTCCTTTTGGATTTGGAATGTCATTGTGTGCGTTGCAGGAGTCAAGAGAAATTAGAAGATCTTTGAGAATGTTTTAGTAGATATAGGCAAAAGCCACAATCAAGAGAGAAGATCATAATTTAAAAACTACTTCGAAGGAAAGTGAAGGCAGGTGTGTATGTGCACACATATACACACAGCAAGTGTGCGTTTGTATATGTGCATGTCCAAAGTTTAAAAAGTGGGAAGCTGATGTCGTAAATGAAAAACAGGAAATGCAGGAGATGGCTAAAGAAAGCCACACGATATAAAAACAGAGAATCTCAGACCAGGAGGTACAAGGCCAACAACCAGTCTTCAAGTCAGTTGAGAACACCTATGCAGCTGTTATTGGCCTATGGTGCAATGATAAAAAATTCACTGGTAATCGAAAAAGCAGCTGTGTTCAGTAAGTGCTTTTGTTTTGTATTTAGAGGGGAAAACTAGTTGTAGTTACATCATAACATACTTCTGTTCTAGCAGCTAAGGGGACGTGAAACAGTAGCTGTGAACTCTAGACATTAAAATTAGCCAGTCAGGATATATTGAACTGCAGAGTTTAAAACGCTAGGTAAGGATTTTTCTTAGCCACCAATATTACATTTTTTTCTGAAAAAAAAGGTGCTAATATTTACCAAAAGAAAAAGTGAATGGAATGGCATATTCAATTATGGGTGTATCACTCTAGTGTTGATCTGATGCAGATATTGGAACAAGACTCAATCAAGAAAAATACTAAGAAATAGAGTAAGGATGGTTAATTACAATCTTTGTAAAGGTACAGAAACTGCAGGTTGAAAACTAGGTACTCACATCTTCTGTGGTGAGATTACCAGCTGGCTGATGAAGGTAAAATTAGTAAAGTAATAGACTGACTTTGATAAGATATCATGCTGCAGCACACTTTATTCAAGAAATTAGAACATGGAAATTAACATAACACATGATAAATATATTCTTAAATGAGGTAATATGTCTATCTCAAAATATAAATGGAAAGTTATCAGTCCTGGTATCTGTGGAGTGTGAAATTGAAGATAATTTATATAAAACAATTTGCATTTTGTGATACACCAGCTATAAATAAAATTTATGCATTCTAACACCGTGTAATGCCATGATTTCCAGTCCTTTGCAGCTATGCTGCATGAGAAAACCAGCACCTCAAGCTTTGCTTTATCTAGCTCCTTCTGCCATAAAGCTGGGTACCTCCAGGGGTTGTATCAGCTAGCAAAGCCGAGAGCTACTTGGAGAACATGTACACTCTGCTGCATATGGCCCCTGTTCTGGGAGGGTGGCATTGTCCTGCCTGGCCTTGTAGGAACCATCTTGGGCTAGGCCATGGCAGTTCCGTAGGTCTCTGCTTGACCTCTGATCAGTTTGTAACTTCCCAGTGCTACCTTCCTCACCTGATCCACCACTGGTCTAATGTAAGGCTACTTTGGAAATTAAAGAAGATATAGACTGTTCTCTGAAGAAGCAATGATTTTAATCTAAAATAAAAAATAAAAAAATTAAAGAAGATGTTGAGTGTCAAAATAAGCAGATCTGCAAAGTTATGGTAAAAGGGACTGTGTGATTTTGAGTTTGAGATATGATTTGGCTCCTTGATGCAGTGCTATGTCTAGTTTGGACATCCATATTTGAAGAAAAATGTAAATGTTAGAAAATTGGGGAGAATAACGTTGTGATAATAATGGAAGGATTAGCAGATTATTTAAATGAAATGCTGAGAAGGATCTTAAACGATCATTGTTTCTATGTTCTAAAAGAAACTACATTGCAAAATGATCTCATTGTAGATGGTCTTTCCATCCAGCAGATATTGGTGTTTAATGACCTTGAATAACTGGAACTTAACATTACACAAAGGCAAAAGTGGGACATTATTCCTGACAAGATAATTAACTGTTGGAACAGTTTGGAGTGGGTTATGATGGGTTCTGTCCATCACTGCCAGTGTTGAAATCACAACGCTTTTTTAAACAAAAAGATCTTATTCATATAAGCATGAATTTAGAAGAAGTAGACAACCTGTATGTTATGTTGGGCATTGCAAATGGCTGTTACTGTGACAGCTTTTCCTTCTATAACAGTAGATGAATTGCAGAATAAAACCATTTCTTGTGTCTTCTACAAGAACGAGTTTATTCATGCATGAATAATTAGCAAGGCTATCAGATAAGTTTTCAACCTCTGCACAGGAGGCAGGTTACATTTATTTGTTCAGCTTAGGATAAATTTTATGTAGAGGACTTTTCCCTACAATAGGAGTTAAAGTGTAACCTAAAAGTTTACCTAAAACTTTAGGGGTTTTGGCACTTACAGTACCATTTGTAGATATGGTTTGTGGTTTGCTATTTGACAGCCATTTCTATTTCATACTTTAAAGCCAAAATCAACTGAAACATTGTAGTTTTTGTATCTAATCTACAAACTGATGTAGCTAATCTTTTGTATTGTAAAAGAACAAATTAAAATTGAATTAGTAGCTATTTTAGTGTAAAGCACTCAGGAAAACAACTGATGTATGTGAGAAGTACAACTTTTAGAAATAGTACAACTTGTATAGAAAGATGTACAGTATTATTTATAAAACAACTTTGCCCATCATGGGCATGGGAGAAATTTATTTGATGTATTGGTTAGGAATGTGAGATTGAAAAAGGCACACAATGCCTCCTTCCACTGCAGTTTAATAAATTCTTAAGCAGCACCTATATATGATGTGCCAGGTCCTTGTAAATGCCTGTGAGCATTTGTTTGAGAGCATTCCTGCTCTGAAAGGAGGACAGGAAGGAAATCCTCCTACTGTTAACCAGCTCTTCATGAATGTTTCTTGGGAGCAGGGGGAGGTTGCTTTCTGTTTGTTTTGTTATTTCTTTGCTCTGGGGTTGGTAAGATTCTAGCTGAGCAACCAAAACCAGATATAATTGTTGCTTTCACTACTGGTACTTCAACAAAGTTCCAGCAACTTTGCAGGCACCTCACACTTGAGACTACTGATGTGCTGTCTCTTTGTTTCACTCCTCCCTCACACGTTGCATCTAGTCTTGCACTTCAGCTCTTTAATCAAATATCTAATATTTTGTTTAGCTTGACTGGTGTCTGGCGTTTTTAGGGTTATCATTTTTGGTTAGGACCGCTAGGTCCAGTGACAGTAGAAAGAATGATACACACAGGTGAGAAGCACCTGGTGCAGGCTTGAAGATTACAGAGAGATATTGTTTGGAATAGGACTGTAGTTCTTTTCATATTCTGTTGCCAACAGAGGACCTGTTTAAAAAAAAAAAAAAAAAGACTGGAAACTGCCAGTCTGTATTTTTCTTAGCCCACAAGAGTGTCTTGGTGACTCAGCATGATGCCAACACACTGTTGCAAGAAGATTCTGTCATTTTAGAATGCAGAAATGCTTATTTTGATAAAGGACAAGCCAGAATGCAACCCAGCTGTTACTGATTCCTCTTTCTTCTGCTCAGTGCTAAATTTTACTGTTATTATTTACTCTAGCTATTGAGTCCTTTCTCCTAGGGGACCTAAAATGACAGTAAGATTATCAGAGTAAGAAAATATAATTTGATGTCATGATTAGCAATCGTGTCTTTGTCATACAAATGAAACCCTTTTATTAACTGTAAAATATTGTAGTGGTCCATATGTCAGGAAGCTTTTAAAACAGGAGTAAGGATTGGATAAACATTCACCCTTTCTGCTTCATTCCCAGGAGCTTGAAAGGTAGATGAAGCGAAACAGTTTCCTTTTTCACAGTGTTTGGAAGGTGACCAGAGAAGAAAAGGTTATTCCTCTTCCAGGAACATGATGAAACTGCAGGGAAGGATATTCTATACTGAAATCTCTAATAGATGGGAAGGATAATATAGCAGGCAGGAGATAAGAAATGGAAGAAATTATTTTACAATTTATTATTGTTCTTTTCAGTTATAATGTGTCGTGGTTTTACCCCAGCCAGCAGCTGAGCACCACGCAGCCGCTTGTTCACTCCCTCCCCATCGGGATGGGGGAGAGAACTGGAAAAATTAAAGTGAGAAAACTGATGGGTTGAGATAAAGACAGTTTAATAGGTAAAGCAAAAGCTGTGCACACAAGTGAAACAAACCAAGGAATTCATTCACCACTGCCCATGGCAGGCAGGTGTTCAGCCATCTCCAGGAAAGCAGGGCTCCGTCACGCGTAACGGTTACTTGGGGAGACAAACGCCATTGCTCCGAACGCCACCGCCCACCCCCCCTCTTCCCCCAACCTCCTTATAAACTGAGCATGACGTCATGCAGTATGGAATATCCCTTTGGTCAGTTTGGGTCACGTGTCCTGTCTGTGTCTCCTCCCAGCTTCTTGTCCACCCCCAGCCATCCTGCTGGCAGGGCGGTGCAAGAAGCAGAAAAGGCCTTGGCCCCGTGTAAACACTGCTCAACAACAGGTCCATAGAACAAAAACATCTCTATATTATCAACGCTGTCTCCAGCACAAATCCAAAACGTATCCCCACACTAGCTACTATGAAGAAAAATCAATCCTCTCAGCTGAAACCAGGACAAATGCTATGATATGTGGCTGCCTGTAGACAAAACAAGGTTACTGGGCACCAATTCAGTGTCAGCTTGCTTTCTCTCTATTTTATTTTCTCTTGCCCAGGAATTCTTTGGTTGTGTTTCACGCTGAAATCAGTGGAAGTTACTGCTCCTTGGGCTAAGCAGGCATCTCATGATCTGGCGAGTGGATTAAATGAAATTTTATGATCTGTGTTTCTTGCCACATGTATGGAAATATTCCATATTAAATGAATCCTCAACCTTTAAATGTTCGTACTTTTCAACATGTTTGATGATGAGGACAGATTCACAATTGGTTCTGATAAACTTGCTGTAATGCCCAGAATAAATAAGAGAAAGCACCTTGCCATTTTCAACTGTTTTACTACGCAAATGTTCTCATCCCCTTCATTCAAGTTCCTGCCTTGGGGATTACATGTTGTAACTTCAGGAGGCTATGGGCCTTTAAATTTAATTAATTCTCTTGTGTAGTCCAAACCACTGATGGCTTGATGCTGCTGGTTAATAAGCTTTGATCAAAGTTATTAAAAAAATGCCTATTATAACAGCACCTGACTGTGTTGTGCAGTCAAAGTTCCATCTGTGAAGGCTTCTTGTTTAAAGCCATTTTAAGGAGTTTTAGAACTTGGCCATTTTAATTGACTTAAGGCTTTTTTTTTTATTATTTTTTTGTCAAGCTGTAATTGGAAATGGTTCATCCCAAGGACTAATCTCATTTCCCTTTCCCTTAAAGCTGTAGATACCTTTTTTCTGAAACTTGATCGTGATCCTTTCCCCCCACCCCCACCCCCCCCATAACCTGATGGTATTATGCCTGAAAAACACTTCCGGTTGCCAAACTGCTTTACCTCTGTGTTGTACCAGGTGCTATGGTCAAAATACATTTACAGCACAAATATCAGTATGTTTGATGTCCCTTTAAAAATCCTGTTATGAATATTGCACTATAGAGGGATTAATAAGGTATTACTTTAAAATCTGACCATAAAAATTATCAAAACTGCTTCTACCTCTGCATACACCTAATTATTGTATGTGCTTAAGTATATAAAGTGATGTAGCTGAAGGTGGTTGCCTCTAAATGAGTCATTATTTATTCAGTGAAGTGATATAATAATGGTGATAAATTATAATGAATTTATGCTTTGGTAAGTGTTGAAGATTGCTAAATTTGGTGATTGATCAAAAAAGTAGAGTACCTAATGACCATACTGCAGGTTAAGTGCAACAGCATTGACTAATATAAAATTTAAAAAAACTTTCTTGGTGTATTATCCACATATTACTAAATGTTACATAAAAGGAACTTTATTTCCTTGGTGAGCTCTAAAAATTTTTTGAAGCATAATTAAAGCTATGCTTAAAACATCAAATTAACTGTCTGTATCAGATTTAAGTTATATTGAAAGACTCTGATTTTTAGATTCGTTTCCAGTCCAAGCTGGAATTCCAAGCTTAATGGACTTCCATAAATACTGGGTTGTTTTTTTCCCTCCATTTAAAAACAAAACTAATTTAAACAGTCAGCAATGTACAGTTCAAACAGAGGTGGAATTATTTAATATTTTTTCTTTGGGTTTCATATATTCATGCTAAGAGAAACAAATACCATAAAGCTCCAGTCATTAAAAAAAGAAAAAAAAATCAAAATCAAACCCATTAATGAAGCAGTACCTTTCCAGATTTTATCTTCTTCCATAAATAAACAGGTTTCCCCCCTAAAGAAGCAAACTATCTATATGTTTGTAACTGACTTGCTGGAGTTCCATTGTTCCTTCTACTTCTCCTCAAAATGTGCTGTAGTTTGCTACGGCTTGAGAGCCTGAAATATTAAGCAGCATTAGACAGAGATAACAAATCCTCATTTTATTTATGTGGAGTACCAATATGTTCCTGTGGGACACATTAAGGAACTGTAGAGTCTCCTTCCGTTCTTGCTCGTATTTCACACCAATTTGACATGTACCCAACAGGCTGTAATTAGAGCAGAGCTGGGCATAAATTCTGTGAGTCAAAGCGCTTTTGCACTGAGCATGCACATTCTGATATTTGTTTCCTTTGCAAAATCCTGTAACTTGACCATCTACAAAACAGCACCAATTCGGTGGGACCCTTTCTTTTTCTATCTTCATGAACTAAAGAAGACCTATTTCAACACCTGTTGGTTGAGAATGTAATTCATCAGTTGTGAAACTAAAGCATTAGTGGTGCTGGAGTGGTGTCACGAACAGCCCTGCTCTGTTTCATCCTCCTTCAATAAATAGTTAAAGAACAACTGCTTATCAGATAAATAGGAAACTTCTGCCGGTTGTCAATAACCTGCCTGGGGTAATTCCCATTCTAACACTTTTATTTGTTCTTATGCTTTTAAGTCACAGACTCTGTGTGTATTTGTTTAGTATCCAGCAAAATGGTCCTTCTGGGATCTGTTGTAATTAAACTAGCAATAAGTATTATTCTTATACCAAAATATGCTTTAATACATGTATTACAGACCATAGAAATTACCCAATGTAATGTACAGTGACAACATCTACACAAACCTGCCAGAGAAATGACTCTGTCACACAGTTTCATTATGAACTTCATGCCACATGCCTACTCTAAACAATTCTTTGAGGTGCAGGTCAAAATTGATTCACCAGGAGGTACAATCAGAGGTTTACTTTTCCTGGGTGTTATTTTGGAAAGGTAAAACTGAGCCAGACTCTTTTTTTTTTTTTTTTTTTTTTAAAGTATGTTTTACTTTATCATGAGTGTTATGGTTTAGACTGCTTTTAGTGTAAATAATAATCAGGTCTAATTTAATGGGATTTTTTTGTTTTGTGTTCGGTTCACACCATTTATTATGATAGTTTTCTTGTGCATGCTTACAAAGGTATTTACTTTTGGCATCTGAATGGTTTTATATAGATGCGTAATTCATCGAGGAAGAAAAGGCATCAAAAATATTTAAGTATACTTCATGTTATACTGAAAACAAATAAAACAATTCACATGCAAATAACACAGCGCATTTGTATTCCCTTCCCTCTTGGAAAGGAAGAAGAAGAGCTGATCTTGGGTTTAGCAGTATCAGCTCTTGGAGAAGTGTCCTTTCATCAAAGAGAAGTATTGGTTCTTCAGAAAAATGGTTCCTGCAGTGGTACTGATAGCAAGTTTCTATAATCCTGAGCATTAGGATAAAAGCCCTTATCTTCAGCTATTGAATGGGCTGTATATCAGTGGCAACCAACAAAGCCCGGATGCTGCAGATTCTTGCAGACCAGAGAGCCTTGTGTTCAGTGAGCAGCATGTTCAAGCTAAGTTAGCTGGCACTACTTGAAATTTATGGCTGATGCACATTTTATAACAGCTCTTCTCACTTTAAGATGAATGTTTTGTAGATTTGTCGTCTTAAACTTCATGTTTCATGTGTGTTTTGTCATGGCTGGTAGTGACTCAAGCAATCGAAAGCTGCCATTGCTATTCACCCACACTGGTTTTTTTTTGCACAGCAACAGGCTTCCACTTCTGAATTTTGAATGTTGCTTTCTCTTTGACAAAATGCTGGAAAGACATTGCTTTAATTAATAGAAACCCTAAATGATAGCTCTAATTGATACACAAATTCCACAGAAATCATTTGTCATGATGCCAGATTTCTTGGGAAGCAGGTTTTTTGTTGAGCATTGTACTGGGAAGCTGAGAAGTTCCTTTTCATCTTTAGGATGAAAGGCTGTCTTCCAGGACCCTTTTCCTCAATTTGCATAACACTACGTACATCGCACACACAAGTTTCATGTAGAATACTAGGCATTTGTAAAACTTAGAAGGGAAAAAATGGCTTTAAAGTAATTCAGAGACAATAGGCAAATGACATCTGTAATTATTACTCCAATTTTTATAGTGCGTTTTGCTATATTCTGATTGTTTTTAAAGATTAACCTGAGCTTGTTGATTTATGCTTCTTTACATACAACAGGCCAAATGATCTCATAAAGAAGCTATCAGTTACAAAGCCTGTGTTCAAGGAGATCAAATGTTCAGTTGCATACTCTGAAAGACAGCTTACTCACATGTGACCTGATGGAGAAGAGAGATTTTCCAAACTGGAGCTGTCAGCACCATCTTATTAGTTTTTGACTTACAGTATAAATTAAAGGGAACAAAGGATATAATGCCGAATCAAAAGTATTGTAAACTCTGTCTTCTGCTGGTTTTAATTGGGTGGAGATTAGAACCCAACATATCTGAAACAGAGAGATAACGTATTTCCTCATGTTTACAAATGCCTAATTTTCTTTACATAGTTGTTTATATGTCTGATGTCTTTTACTGTGGTATGACACATACCCTGTGACAACTGCTAACCCTCTGTAAAGAGCAAAATGGCAATTCACGAGGTTCAGAGCTTTATATATATATAGGAAGACAGGTGCAAAACCCACTCTCTAGTATTTTGCAGTTCTAAACCAGGATCATTTCTATGTAGTCAGATTAAATCTCTGAGAGGTCTGTGTTCAGATAAAGTGATGTTAAGGGTCTGTGCATCCTAAATATGACTTCCCTGTCTCAGAAGCTAAAGATCCAACTTTTCTTTTAAAAGAGTAGATTTAAATAAAAGCATGATCAGAGATGGATTAGTCTTTCTGCACTTTTAATCCCCAGTTCACAAGTCTTTACCTAGTGACAGCTTTTCTGATATTCCTCTGAGACAGTACAATAGGTGTGATCTTTATCACCTGGGACTAATCATCATACTGAAATCACCAGGCCTTCTTTTGTATTATCTGTTAATTTAAACCTAGTAACTCACCTTTTCAAGGAGGTATCCCTGTTGTCAAGCTGGTGACCTTTTCTTCCCTTGTAGCTTATAAAAATGTCATTTACAGCTCATTTCTAACTCATTACCAATTCTGTTAGCATGTAAAAAGACACACTATCACTCTTTTCATACAAACAACATTTGGATGCTCAGTGAGCAATGCTGAGTACCCATTGTTCTAGAAATTTGTGCATATATTTGGATATCTAAATATAAATTAAAATGGGTGGCCATGTTTAACTGTCTTTTTTTAAGGAATGTGGATTAAAATATAGGACTTCGCTCTTTGTGCAGATATCAATTGTGTCCAAAATTAGCAACATTAAAATGAAAAAGGTACATTAGCATATATTTATATGTACCAATATTTTGGAATATATTAAGAATATAATAAAAATTAAAAATTACCAGTTATTCCATAATAGTATTTCTTAGCCTCTCTTAACAAAATAACTGCCTCAATCATTTGAAAAACACAACTGAAACAAATTAGTTGGCAGTATTGATGTCCATGGCAGAAAATCAGTTTACTGTGCTGATTTCAAATGCCTCCCACTTTACTGCCAGGACATTCCTTTGTTTAGTTTGAGAGGACAGTTTATTTTTTTTATTTAGTAAAAATATTAAGCTTTCTTAGCACAAAAGTGTATAAGCACCTCATTGGCAACTGTGCTGGTAGCCAATAATCTCAAGTTCCAAGAATGACCAAAGAAACTTCCACGATTTCATTAATTAATCAGCCAATACCTTGGAAAGTTATTGTGTGCAATTAACCATCTAGTGGAGGGTGTCCCTGCCTGCAGCAGGGGGGTTGGAACTAGATGATCTTTAAGGTCCCTTCCAACCCAAACCATTCTGTGAGTCTATGATAATTCAAGCAAGACCAAAAATCTGAAACCTCTTATGCTCAAACTTCTGCAGAGCAGGCTGTTGTGTTCAGTTTTAGCCATCTTCAGAAAACAGTATGGACTGAGTGGGGAGAAGAGTAAATGTGAGTTGAGGAGAAGGAACTGCGTGGAAAAATGTAGAACATAGGAAAATAAGGAGACACTAAACTTAACATAAATCTGCATTTGACATCAGTGTTTTGTGTTGGTGTAACTTTTCTTCCTCAGATCTGAGGTCTGTAGACTACTTGAGAAAACTGCTGATACTGCACAAATCCATGTTGCATATGATTTTGACAGTAAAATACTGGGTTTTATTCACCACTACCACTGTTTTGCAAATCAGAGGAGCGTTTTGTGTAATTTTTAAACCTGCTACCACATTAATTTGTTTGCCTCATCCTCCTTTCACCATGCACCTTCTTTTGCCAACAGCCTTGTCATTTGCTAACCCATTTATGGCAGTAAATATTTTTTTCTTTTTTTTCTCTGTAAGGAACCTATTTGTTCCAAATGGAGAAATAAGTTCAGCTTGTAGGAGAATATCTCCCAGCTGTGCTTTGGCTGCGAAGATCAGCTCTGCTCCAGCAGCTGAGACTTTGGATCTTCCAGGTCTGTTTACCTGACTAAACTATTGTTTTTGCTTATACAGTGCTGTTCCTAGATTTCCATCTGCTGATCCTGCAAACTGGAACTGTCTCCAATTCAATAACACAAAAGCAGTGCTTTGTTTGGAATCAGCCGTACTGGCGAGCTGTTGTCTCAGTCAGGAAAAAAATAGCTCCTTATAGCCATGAGTTGAATTCTCACAAGGATACTCATTACTTAGGTTCCTGGGAGAGAAGGGTCAGGTCATGAGTATCTGATTGCCAGCAATTTCCTTAACCTTTCCTGGGAAACCTATGAGGCGGGCAATTGGAAGGCTTTGGAGTAGGAGTTGAGAAACACTGTGTGAAACAAAGGGGTTTGTAACCTCCAGGAGTTCTTGCATAAGGCTGATGTTGGCATTCCAGGCACTCTCAGCTGCTTAAGGTTATTTCAGTTTTGTTCTACTATTTCCATGATTGGTCAATGCAGCTCATTTGCTGAAGACATTGAAGGAACTTAAAAGATAACATGCAAAAACTTAAATGCAAAATAAAGCTGTAGTCTATTCCCTACTCGAAAGTAGTTTACCTGACCAAATATTAACTTATTTAGTTACACATAAAGCTTGGTCTGTTTCAGGAACAGTATCATTAACTATATGGTTCATGGATACAATTAGTATCTCTCATCACTCCTGCTGAAAGGGTCAAAACATTTTATATGCAATCTTTAAATTCAAACAAGATTTTCAGAACTCTGATGACAGTGAAAACTTCACTCCTCTGTCTTTTTTCTTGAAGAGGTGGAGAGAGAAAGCACATTATAAAAACTCTTAGTCACTTGCCCAAGTGCCTGGGGAAGCACAAGTTGCCCCATGGCCCAGGAGACATGGAAGGAATGAATATGTCTCACAGCAAAAAGGAGAAGACCTGGGACATGTCTCTGAGAAGTGAGTCACTGGCTTCTTGCAGTTGATCAGTGCATGCTAAGGGTAATGTAAATGAAGCAGGTAGCAAAATGTATGCCTTCGTATTTGAAACAGCATAGGTAGCATTATATGACAGAATCTAACCGCTAGATTGCGTGCAGTAACGAAGGAGTGTTGAAAGCGGAGAACCCCTCAGGCAACCTTGGAAAAATCTCATGGAATTGCTGTTTTTCTAAAGCAGTTGCATTTTGTGAACCACTGGATGTCCTTTGATAATTAAGATACTTTGTTCTTGGCTTCCCATGACTCCTGTTTGCTAAATGTGAAAGGTTTGCAGCATTTTTTGTTGGGGTTTCCAGAAATACTATATTGATATTGGAAAGAAAAAATTGGATGTACAATATCAACAGGATACTTGGTAGTAAATAATTTTCTTGGCCAATTTGTTTTTAAAAAATCCCTCAAAATCCACAGAACAGAATTGTGTGTAGATCTCCAATGCTTATGATTTTTACCTGACTGTTTTTCTTGGCATGTAATTGCAACACAGCATATAACAGTTCATTTTATGTTTAGTCCTAGCGCTAAACAAAGCTTAGTGAGAAGGGCTTTTGTTTGACAAAAATCACCTGCCTCTTCGTTTGCTGTGAAATATCACTTATATTAATTGCATGGAATCAGCTTTCATCTGTTTCCAAAGATGAATTCTCATCCACAGGTTATTGAAACACTGCTCCTTGGTTCAAATCAGCATTAAGAGCATTCAGTTCATTACTTGTTCCTTGGCGAAGGTCTGTCACTTACTCAGTTTGCTGTAACTGAGACGGATTGTAGACTGCCTGAAGACTCAGTTCCCTGATTTCCTCACTTGACAACAGCAAATCTGAGTCACAATTCCCAGTGCTCTCTTGTTTTAAACTGTGTAGCAAGGTGTGCTTAGTAAACCTCCCTACAAAACACTGCTGCTTGTTTGTGTGGCTGCTCCATGAGAAATGAGCCTTTATGCAGGAGATTAAAAACATGTTTATGCTTGTCCTCCAGTTGAAGCTGCTTGTAAATTATATCTGATTTGATTTCAGTTCTGTTCAGCAAAAAGGTCAGCTCAAATATTGCCACTTACCTTGATTCTAAAAAGAAAATTGTCACTGGCATAGCTTAGCCCTAGTCCTTAAAGGAAATTTATGCTGTTAGGCGAGTTATTGTGGGGATACAGCACCCAACTTAACCATCGACTTTAGGACTCTGGTTGAAGTATTAGAGCCAGATGCTCAGGTAACTGGGTGGTGATTTATTACTGACTTATATCAGTTAAGACTCATCTCGCATGCATTAGAGTAGCACATAAGAGCGAAGTGGTGGATTTTCAGGGATATTGCTGAAGTGGCCAGTTTTGCTTACTGCAAAGCAATGCAAGTACGCAGCCATGGCAGTGGAAGGAGATGTAACCCATGCCTCACAAGCAGAGGAGGAACAGCACTGAAGAGTATCTTCCATACAAGCAAGTCAAAAGATTTGGGATAAATAGAGGAGAAAGGAGAAAGAAAGTATTAATGGTCAATTTTTGAGAAAATGACACAGGAACAGACGTGACTTTACTGCTGATCTAATTGAATGCCTTTGGCTCTTGATTTAATGGCAGGAGAAGGGTGATGGTAAGTTGGGCAAACTTCTGCTTAGCTTTTTGGTAATTCTGGCTGTTGAAATACAATCACTTTAGATGAATATAGCTACAGTTGCTTTTATATTGGCCTGTTTGGTAGCTAAGGCTTCGAACCTGTGTAGAACGCTGAACTGACAGTGTCACCGAGCAGCTCCACTTCTGACGTTGAATTATAGAGAAGATGAGAAACTTGCGAATTTTTTGATAGATGTAAAATGCAGGTGGACCATTAGATTAAGTGAATTTTCAATCACTACACTGTGCTGTCATTAATTTTCATATGATATGCCCTATTTTTATTTTACTTTGTTGGTTTTTATGTCCCCTAATGCTTAAAACCATATCATTAAGCAGTGACATTTGGAAGTGTATTCTGCCAAGTGTTCGTAAGCTCTGAGAATATTAACGAATCACTAAACAAGCACAAGTTGCCATCAAGATACAGTAGAAAATTAAATACACACCCTCTCCAGGTGCTCAGGAGGGATAACCTCTTGTGCACTTAGCTTTTGCAGATGAAGCTTCTCGTATGAGCATTTTATCTTTTAGTCAAAGTGGGGAACAGCGCTGTTTTCTTTCTGGAATTTCTAGTTTATATTTCCAAGAAACAGTTGACACTTATACCTTTTAGGAAGATGTAAAAAATGCTTCTGGCCACCAAGGACTTGATAAAGATTTTTGGCACTTGTGACATGAAGACATCTGTCTTTTCCCTGTGATGGGGGTGGGTGATAAATGATGGAAATGTGATCTTCGATTTCCCACCTGCCTGCATCTAAACTGATTTTTTTTGAGAAAGAAATGAAAGGTGTTGCACAGCTAACTGTTACACTGAGCAGCTGACCTCAATTATTGCAGGCTGATGACACTGACTACATCAGACCAAGGGTAAAATCAGATCTCTATCAGGAGTCCTATCATGTCAGGAGTCTCTTGCCTGTGAAACCAGGCAGGGATTAGAAGATTCTCACTGGAGAATTTTTAAGGGCTATGAGTGCTTTCAAGCTATCCTTAAGATATTTGGACCATGAGATTGATGTCAGTCATTTCACAAAGCATCAGCAAGGTCAAAACTGTGATTGGCCTTCCATTTATGTGCTTATGAATTATATTACTTTCAAGGCTATTGAACTGCTTGCTGATGGTTTATTCTTTACTTGGTTACAGCACTTGGTTCAGGAACTGCCTAATGAAAAAAAAAACAACTTCTTTCTAGGCCTGTGAACATCAAAAGCTGTTTAAATGTCTGAGAACTTCCTAATTAGCTTTGTAGCATAATTAAATTCTGATAATCTAGAAAAATAATAGGCAGAAAAATCATATGTTACTTTGGGAACAAGCATCATTCCCACTGCATCCTGAGAGAAAGAGTCTTGTCCACCTCATGCTGGACCTTTGGTGAGGTAGTCATTAAGCTGTGGAGAGCTAAGGAAAGAAGCTGATTTATTGCTTCCCTGCTTATCCCGCAAGACAGGATAACTAAGGAGAGAAGAAATACAGTCATCCCATTGTAGGTAGTATATCATCCCTCTGCGTATGCCTTGCCTTTGGCTGATGTTTGTGGGGGCTGATGTTTGAAGTTACTTTTATGTGCAGAGAAAGGCCAACTCTGCGAATGTTCCTCTGTTCTTTGAAGTGGCATAGTCATTGAACAGCTGTACTGAGCATCCAGATAAGCAGGCATTTTCAGGACATGTTTATATTTTATGGCTAAAATACATGACTGTAAATAGTTTTCTAAAGCTACAGCCCTCATAGGGTCATATGTCTGGCCTACTGAGGAGAACATGCCTGAACAATGCAAAGTTGCCTTATCATAACTTGCTGGTAAATTCCCCCTGGGCAGGAGACTGTCAGCAAGTCTCTGTTCTGCTGGGAGGAAAGGAGCAGGCACAGGGAGGCGGCACCGTCCTGGGGAGATGTGCCTTAGCACAGAACCCATGCTTCCCATCTTCTAATGGGAGACAAGGTAATAAATTTGTAGTACAGAGTAGGGATTTTGCAGCTATTTTATGAGCTTGAAGATACGAACCATGCCGCTCTTACTCTGCGCTGCTTCATCCTTCTGCAGCAAAGAGCAGTAGGAGTAAAGGACAGATCAAGTTGTGTTTTCGTTTCATTTCATTTACAAAATGGGTTGCAGGAAGAAGTGGCACTGCCTTTTGGTCAGTGTAAGCTATTTCCCACCTCATCCTCTTCTCTTTATTGTGGCTTTCTAAAATACTGTAGTACTTGAGAGAAGTGAAATCACATTTGTTAACAGCAGCCACTAGATTCAAGTGAGTCTTGACTCTCATCTTGGTGGCAGTGTATTAACCCTGTCCTGTGCTAAATATCGGTGTCCTGGGGTAGGAAACTAGAAGGCCAAACAAAACCCAAACCTTTCCTTTCAGCAGCCTGGTGTCTCAGAGTTGAACTGCCTGTGTTTCCTGATTACTCAGGCTGGATCTGTGTTGCTGCTGTTGCTATTCAGAAATACACTGACACTTTAATTCGCAGCCGCATCTCAGAATAAATCGTCCCCTTGTTGATCTGAGGAACTTTAAAATTCCTGTCTGGGAGAAAGCATGCTTTGAACCATGAGTTTGTGCGGAGATTTATGGTAGGAAGGATTCCAAATGCAGTTTCTGGTAAAGAGGGGGTGGCTTTATTTTCCTTAGATAACAAGATCAACACAGTTCTTGTTATTAGTAAAAATAGTTTTAGAGAAAATAACAGGTATTTTTGTAGCAAAGGCTACTGAAAATAAATCAGGAAGGTGCATAGCATTTCCCTTTTTATGCCACCGAAACAAGAGGCTCTGAAATGGGTGCCTTGATATGTGACCATGCAGGCTAACAGCAACCCAGGGACCAGCTAGCTGCATGGGCTGGGAGCCCATTGCAGCATCCGGGAACATCCTCCTCAAACTGGTCTGGCCATGCAACTCCGTTTGACTTTTCCAAGGTTAGGAAGGATTTATTGTATCAAATGGAATTTCATATTCTGGGACAGGTGTGCCAGAATAGCCGTGGTGATGCTTTTTTCCTTGCTAATTGAGAGCTTGTGCAGAAAGAAAAGAGGAACTGACTGTAAGCTCTTTTGTATAATTTAAAAACAAAAAAACAAAAAACCAAAATTACTATGTACAGCTTTTACTAGAGAAAAAGTGGTCAAGAAGGATTCCAGGTGTTTCTCAGGTAGTGATACTATTCAGCTGCCTTTTCAGGAAATGGAATTTGAAATGGCTGTGTTCATGCACAGCATGCAATTAGTCTTTTGCTTTGTTTTGTGTATTTCACCAGCAAGCTATCCCAGAATAATACTCTGAATTCTCAATTGGTGTAATTCATTATAGTTCCATTAACTTCCAGAGAGGCTACTCTGGTTTATTCTGGCTCTCTTTCGGGCCAAAGTGTTCAATTCTGAATATGTAATAAAAGTGTTAGTCATCTTAACAGCCGTTATTCACATTAGTATTTTGTGCCCAGTCCTGGATGTTTTAATGTGTTTTTTGTTGATCAACAAAGAGGGCATTGTGTACAACAGGGTATACATGGGCAAAGATTAGATGTATCTTTCTCTGCTTTTGAACTTTATTCTGACATTTTTACTCTTCTGCATAGTATTCAAGTAGTCTAATCAGAGCTGGTCTTCCTGGGAGGCATGCTGCCAAAATAACAGTCAGTACCAGTGACCATGGGACTGAGAGCAGTACTGTGAAGAATTCCCTGCTTAAACTTCAGCAGACAAGGCAACAAAACATTTTTTTAAATGTCTGATTTGAACTCGGTGTGATTATAATTACTTTTTTTTTTAAGTCAGCTATACCAGTATACTAATGAATAATCCATTCCAATAAAAGAAAATTACAGGTTCTCAAACATCTTTTTAGACAAGTAGTATGATGGTTAGAAACAATATTAGTTAAAGGCAAAAATTCTAGCGTTAAATAATATCAACATTATTATTTCTAAGTATCTAGCTGTCAAATATAGTGCTATTTAGGATAGCTGAAGTTTTTGTAAGATGTAGCCTGTAATACGAGAAAATACGATACCAAGATTCTCTGTTGTGCATCTCTTTTTTTTTTTTTTCTTGGAGTCAAAAATCAAATGACACAATATTTTTTGCTTGTAGAACCTTGTTACCTCTTTTTGTCATCCCACACATCAGACATTTAACCTAGTGACTTTATTCTGATTTTACTGTTAGTGGACTTAATTCTCTAAGTCTTTGTAGCCTGCAACACTTTTTTTTCTCTTGGTTCTTCAGAAAATGTCATTATAAAATCATGCACGCTTTCTAACATCTTCAGCAAATTTTGCTGGAAATAACCCATTCACATTCTTTCTTTGAAGACATCACACTTTTATAGTATTTCATCACTTGAATTTAGTATGTGGTTTATATCACAGTGATCATCCCTTCATATTCTCCCTGCTGCAAGGTGCCAAAGGAAAAACTCTTTTCAGTCTAAACTAGTCTGTTAATTTGTCTGCTAGTTCTAGTATAGTAATTTTTTTTCCTTTAATTTTAAGCAGTGTATATGTCATTTATTCCTGTTTCTTTAAAAGTGTGGGAGCAGTTTTTGGCACCATTGGTTAAGCAAAAGTTTTTAATCTGCCATTGCTATTTGCTGAATTCACTTTTGGATGCCATCGCAGTTTTCTTGTAAGATCAATGTTGCCCTGCTGCCTTTGTCCCACCTCTTTTATTTCACATATTATCAAAGTTACTTTTCTTGCAGACAGAATAGAATAGATGAAATAATTAATATCCATGCATTTCTTTGCACTTACATTGAATTGCACTCATATTTGTGTTTTTTCCCTGTGTAAAGGAGGGTTTTTTTGGTCCCTATCCTTCACTGACCTTCTGGAGTGCTATTCTGAGAAAAACTCGGTGCCTGTAGCTTAGGCTTGAGCTGTGTTGTGTTGGGGAAAGGAGTGTGTATTTACACCCTGTGTATTTAAATCCCACTTTCTCCGAGCTTTCTTTAGTTACAGGGAGACTGTATTACTTTTTATAAAGAAACCACCTTACCATTTCAGCGATTGTTGTTTTGGAGGAATGTCAGGAATTGTTTAAATCTCCACAGGGCCTTAATAATTTAAATGAATTTTTGGTGGTAAAGGTGCATGAGAATTTCCCAGTGTAATGAAATTACAAAATACATTAGATAAAGAAAAGTATTTTCTTCTTCCACATAGATATTTTTGAGCTTGCATAAAATATTAAGCAACCATACATTATCCCTGTATACAGATACCCCTTTTTTTCACAATCGCAGCATGTTGATGGAGGGGTAGAGGAATTGCATGAAGCTTTGCCAGTCCAAGCTGTGTTCTGTTGTTAAGTAATTTCTCAGGCTGCTGCACACTGCAAAGACTAGTCTGAATATCAGAAAAGCTTAGTAGTAAGATTCTTTATCAGAAGAAAATGGTATGTTTCCTAGGCTTGAACATGCATTGGTTTGTGTTATCAAGTGGTTTTGGTGATTTAGATAATCAAAAACCTGTCTTTCCCATTTTAATAAGGAATTTACATGGTGCCTCTTGGTCCTGGTGACTCGTAGGGACATTGGCTGGGGAAGGATACATGGAACATTAGCACAGCTCAGGGTGTGATCCTGTTTTTTCTCACTGAGGAGTGGAGTTTTTGCCATATGGAAAGACTATCCCAGAGTTAGAGGATCCCAGGGAAACAAAGCCAGTTCTGTATAACGAGTCTGGCTGTGACTGTTACCATCACACCACACAATTACTTCATCTTGCATCCTGGCGGAGCATCTCTATTGTCTGATCAACTTGGGGCCAGGCTATTTGCTATAGTCTTTTGCCATTCATTTTCACCGTTAGCCATTAAAATTTCCCCGAATATCTTCCAGCTTGTCAATAACAATGTGTTTCATAGATGGTTTCATGATGTAGGTTAAAGCTTCTGAAGTTGAGCTCCTTTCTAACTACATCTTCAGCTGTGGTCTGTTAGTGGTGACCTTTGCACACATGTACAGCCCAGCCAGATCAGGAGAACCCTGCAGATGTCCAGGGACCTGGATGAAGAAAAACAGCCCAGGTCAGAATGTAAACACAGGTCTTGAATCCAATCGTAAGTTTTAAGATCGATTCACAATGAATAATAAATGATGAATAAAAGTTAAAATTGTGCTATGTACGTGTCTTATGGACTGCAAGTGTTTAAAAACATCTAAATAGAAGTTTTTATAGATTAAACCAACCTCTTGATTCTGATTGAGACCTGCTAATTGGTAATTTTTTGTTCATCATATATTAATGTCTTGTACGTGATCAGATTTCATGTTCATTGCTCAGTAAATGTTATAATAAATATTAATGTGTTGCTGCTCTCAAAGTACTTATTGAGATCTTTAAATTTCTTTAAATATATTTTCAGAACCTCTTAGAGAAACCAAAATTACCTGTAGCATTTTCCACAGCAAAATTATCCTGTGATGTTGATTGAAATCGTGCCAGTGGATCTGCCATAAAAATGTTAATGTCACGTCTGACTGAGACACATGCACCTTCTATGTTCATCATTTCTGAATCCATTATAAAGACCTTAATAGCAGCTGTATATAAAGACATGCCATAATGACATCTTAAATGCTGTCTTTAAATTCACAGCATGAAAAGCCTTTTAGAAACACTGTATAAAAAAAGCACGTTGCTAGTGGCAATTTGTGGGTAATATGCATGCTATGTCTTCTATTTAGTGGAGGTTTTATATTAATTTCAGTAGCAATAAATGGGTCAAGAAAGCTAATGGTGTAAATAGAACTGTTATCATGGTGAATGGCATTTGAGACCTTCGGTCAGCTTGCTTTCACAGCAAACAAGAAAATGTATGCCAGAGTTTGGAAGTGTATCAGCTTTAATTATACAAATTACACAAAATTAAAAAAATATACAATAGAAATATAAGATCTAAAGCATATTAATTTTGGAAAAAGGGTATTTACATACAAAAAGCCCAATAAAAATATTCAAAAAATCCTCTAGCAAGGTTTTTCTGGAAGGCCACGAGCTTCTTATGAAACAATCTTTCAGAAGGAAGGAGTTTGGACTCTGTTATAGTTCTGCCAGGGACTGCCATAGTCACCTTCTGGGCAATGACCTCCTTTAACAGTCACCACAACATTCTCAGTTTGTCTCAAATTTTACTAAAGGCAGAAAGAGGAAAGGGGAATAGATGGGAATGAAGACAGTACTAAATATTATGGACTTCACCCAAAATTTTTGGTAACCATCACTGAAGCCCAGAGGATGCTGGAGCAAAGCATGGGCTCTTGAGGATGACTTGCAGAGATACGTCTAACTTCCCAGTTTTTCACTTCAGTATTCAAGACATTGAATACTTTGGGTAGTGTTTTACTCTTTATAAGGTTTATTTTAAATAGAAATGAGAACCCAACAAAACCCCAAAGTTTTGATCCATGAGTGTCTAAATTTATTTTCTTAATTACATGGTTTAAAATATCACCATGACCTTTGATCCTGTCAGTAGTACTGTTTGATTGTATTAATTAGGCTTTATTCTTTCAACTGTTTTCTATCAACATTGATTGGAAGATTATAATAACACTTTACAATCTTTCAGATGCTGAAGAATCATGTTGGCCATCAGTGGGGCTCACTGGGCTGTTAGATCCCTATCTTGTTCGTGACGGAGCCTTGCTTGACAAAACTGGCCCTTTCCTCAATTCCTACCCACCCCAAGACTTGCCGTTTCCTCCACAGAGGAATAGCCTCCCTGCCCTCTCCATCCTCCAGAGTATTGGTGTCTACAGGATACAGGGCACAAAATTGGTATCTACAGGAATAATAATACCTCTTAGCTGCTTTTACCTTTACTGAGGTGCCTCTGTCCTTTAGACCTGGCTTGTGTGATCCTTTTCCTTCCTCAGTGTCAAGATCTTTTATAAAGTCAAGTAAGCATCACTCATGGTTTACACTCAAGGAATCAAAGTGTGGATATTCATCAAGGTCAGTGGTAGGATCAGGAACAGATCCTATGTACCCCTGAATGCAGTGCAGGACCCTGTGTGTTGAATAACTTTGATCCTTAGAAAATTATTTCTAGGATGGGATGCCAGAAGACTGTGTGGTTGGGGAAAAAAATGTTTAAGCTTAACTTCTAATTATAGGTTCCAGGAGATTTTATCCATGCTTATGTACCCAAGTCTTACTCAAACATTGGCAAGTAACAAATATTCCCTGGGAGCATGAAAAAATTAAATCATTTCACACTAACTACAAAACAGCCACTAGTAATGGTAACTCTTAGTTACTACAGCCATATATAGAATTAAAATTGGGGAACTAGAGGTAAAAAGCATGTTAGTAACTCTCTGAGTAAGCAGCCAGCCTTGACTGCTTCCAGTGCTATTGTTAGTGATGCAGAACCACTGTATAAGCTGCAGGAGATGGTCCATTTCCTTTTTACTCATTTAATGCTTTCTCAACATTTTTCCTTGGATGATGAAATTGTGAATGATTAGGCTCTATCCAATCATTAATTATGTATGTTCACATGTAAGGACAGTTTTATTGTAGCTGTCTTGTGTTCCAAGGTTAAAATTCTCTATTTTTATTAAGGGGCATAGTGCTTGTATCACTAACTTTTAAAGTAAATTATTCTAAAGCTTTAAATCTGTCTTTTTATCTCTCAAAGAAAACATAGGACCACATATTGATGTTGCTATATAAATAAGTAGCAAAATAGTTTGATCTGAATGTAGTATTTGTTTAACATTATTGTACTTCCTTATTAATATATAGTGAAATGCAGGCAGGTGAAGTTCCTGTTTAAATAGATTTTTGTTTTAGATTTTTCCACTTGAAACATTTGCTCAAACTAAAGTAGAAATATCTATACCCAAAAAAATGGAATTTATAATGTAACTGAAAAAAATCTTAAGGCAGCTTAGAAGATACTACACATTAAAGTAACTGGTAGAGGTTAGTAATTTTTCCACCATAAAATGCCATCATTATGAAAACATACATGTTCCAGAGTTATTGCAGCCTATGGCTTCCCTTGAGTTGTATTGATTTCCTCAAATATTGTTTAATGGGGAAAGAAATCATTCTCATGGCATAACAGTGTAAGCTCCAGCTAATTCGAAGCACTATGGTGCAACTTACCAGGGCACTGGGTAGGTTATGGCCCGAGTGCCATTCACTCTTGTTTTTTAAGACTACCTTCAGCACTCTGTGGCCTCATGATCCCTGCAGGGTTCTTGGTGAATAAAATATGTGTGTCAAGATGATGATCTTCTAAACCAGCTAGCTTTTATGTACGTGTCCAGGAGACAGACTAGATAATCTAAAGACTATTCAAGCAGAAGGGCAACACAGTGCTTCATCCAAAGAAATGGAAAATAAATAAAAATAGTCAAAAGGCTTTATTGTTTACGGACCTTTTCAGTCACTGTTATATATTTCACCATCCAAGAAATACTAATTTTGAGGGAAGAAGTTAGCACAGGAGTAGCTATAGTTCTTAGAAATGCATGCCTGAGGGGGTTGAGACTTAGCATTAATTCAAAAGCCCCATTTTAAAGTGCTCATAAATCACTACACTACTTTATCCTCTAAATAGCACTATGGGTGACCATTTTACATACAGGTTAACAAAATAATGTCTTACTGATTTGAAATTGGTAAGTAATGTAATTACCATTTTTCAAACTCCTCTTTAGGACTGGCTTTCAAATGTCAGGCTCCACATCCATACAGCCATGGGTTAGGCATAAAAATAAGTATTGTCCAACATGTGGGGTAACCTTAGAGGTGATACTTGGAAGCCCACCACTGTCAGTGCCAGGGGCTGCATCAGCTATGCGGGCTTAGCAACATAAGCTGTAGACACCAGAAAAATTTACTAGACCAAAAATGATGCCAGTTGGAATTCCAGGCACGGGGTGTATGTTTTACGTGCCTGGTGAGAAATTACTTTGGGGTCCACTATCTCACATTGAATCAAAAGATCACAGCCCAGAAATTTTTACCAAAGCTTTTCTTAGCTTCATGTTTTTAATTCTTCCATCTGTCTATTTTGTTGTTTTGTTTATTTGACCTGCATGCTGTTTAATGTCTCCTGGGGACACTGTTCAGAAGCCTCCTACCTCCACCCTGGGTGGTACAGATGATCCAAATAGGACATCAAGGGAGTCCAGAGAATGACTCCAGCAAACAGTCACACCCAGGACGGTGAGCTCATCTAAACCTTTTCAGACGACAACTTTTTAAATGCTCTTGTCTGAACTTGGGTGTGCTAGCCAACGGCGCATCCAACCATGGTACACAAAAATTGGATTCATCAGGCAGCATGAATACAGAGATTGAAAAAGATTCAAGTGCCAGAGATGGAAAAGGATTTCTAAAACTGCACGTAATAAATCTGGACTTTCAGTGGATCATTGAAAAGCTGGAGCACGCCGTTGCTGAGCAGCCTAACTCGTCACCAAATAGCCTTTGGCTAGTCAACAACCACCACGGCATCTGAATCACCAACATTGCCGTTGCTTCTGTCAAGCACCCATAAAAAAAAAAAGCAGGAAAAGCAACTTAATTGTCAGTAGGTTTCAGACATCAAATTTACTATCTCATAGCTTTCACTGCTTCATAATGGAGCCTCTACCTGATCCTTCATCAAGAAAGATGTGAGCACATTATAAAGCTTTGTTTGTTGTCCTGTAGGGCAGGTACTAATCTGTAGGAGCTAGAGACACTACAAATATATACAGCTGTATACTGTAAGGATTTTCAAGATTACTGGGTTACTGATAAATCATAACCTTTGAAAATGTTTATAACCAGTGACTTTCTTAGAATTATAGCATTACTGAAGTATTTTTAGGAACAGACATTATTATGGATTATTGAAAATTAACATCTCATCTGATGAAGTACATATGGTTCATTGAAATAACCCATAACAAAGTATTTGTAAAAGAGAGATTTCAATTAGAGATCATGGTTTTGATGATTAGAATTAATGTACTCCTTCAAAGTCTCTGCAGATATTTGTAAAAACACATTCTTTTTTTCCCCTCTGATATCTTGATATATGCAAAGAAACATTTTCATGCTACCTGACCAAACTTATTATATGCTTGTCAAATTTACCCTGATTTTTTTTTGTCATCTGGTTTCAAGACAATATGAACTGGTAACAGATGAGCACCTGAATTGTCTCCAATAAATAAGCATTGAGAAAGAAACTGTATGTCAACCAGATTTTTATTATAACTTGATAATTTCCCTGCAGGTTTGAAATAAGTTTTTTTTACTTATAGAAAAGAATCGAATTGAAAAAGCTTTTTAGAAAGGGAGATATCAGGAGAAGAATAGGCTTTGCAAATAGAAAAGTCCACGTGTTAAGACTTAGGACACTTTGTCAGTCGTAATACAGTCTAGCAGGGTGAAATGTAAACTTCCTTACTAAACTGGATACAATTTATAGATTTTGTATAGCTGGATCTAAACTTTTTGCTGGAGTTGTTTTAAAATGTGTCTTCATAAACAATTCCCATGGAGATATTCTTTGTAAAAATAAACGTTAATAACCAACTGACAGAGAATTTACAGAACTGCAGTCTCAACTGCCTTTACACACCAGGGGATTACAGTACAGTAAACCCAATTTTATACAAAGAACGAAATATAAAGTAGAAGAGAACAAAGGGAATGGAGAATGGTTCTCACTGTTTTCAAAAATTAAAGTAGTGATATACTCCTGTTCCTCTCACTGAAGCATATGCATGAACTGTAAATACCGATGTTTAATTTTTGGATCTCCGAGTGATCTAAATGGATCTATTTCTTACAAAAAATGCCTGATTGTAGCCAGAATGTGTATAGCAGAGAACTTTAGTGTAGGTAGATGTGGTGTTTCCTAAATTGCCTGTCAAGAATGACTTAATCCTACTTTGCAGGAATTGCCTACATCAGTGAGACACATTCATTTCCATACCCATTCATTTAGGAGAGTCTCTGCTGAGAATGTCAAAGAGATGCTAATTATTATCAGCTATGTGATCCCTTAGGAATTAGGCTGAGATTGAGAAACCACATAATTACTAGAGTTACACCATACTCAAGGATTAGCGTGATGAGTTCTGCTCCTTTTTTTTGTTTTTTTTTTTTTTTCTTTCTTTCGTGGCTTGGGGAGCGGCTGTCACAGGCAGTCCTGGTGCTCATTGAGTGACCATTTTGTGACCACTTTGTCCCCTTTCAGTCTGGTTCGTCTGCTACCAACACTGTACAAGGGTAGAAGCAGGAGAGGCAGTAATAGTATGCGCAGCCTGGTTGTTTCCCCACAGAAACTAGCCTAAAGAAAATGTCAAGATCTTTGAGCAAGGAACTGATTTTATTTTAAATCACCTTCTTTGTTAAAGAGAGACAGGAGAACTTGCAAGTTCAGTTGAGTAACTCTATGGAGTAACACGTGCTATCTAGAGTTAAGCAGACTTCAACCAGGAATTCTGTTAACAGAGGGGCTCTGAAAAGAATTTAGGGGGCCTATGCCAGCAGTAATATCTGAAAATCTGAACAAATTTCCTAAATCCTTGTGACTCTGAAGAAAAAGGAATCGGGTAAATTTTTCTTCAGAACAGAAATTAGAATTGGCAGACTTTTATGCAGCTGTAGATAAAATTTCCAGGACAGGAGATTAAATAAAGGGCAGTCCTCTTCTTGAGGATGAAGTGCCTGTGTCCTTTGCAAATCTTTCCTGTTCCATTCCAATCCAAAAATAAATAAAGGGTTTTGGTTGGGTTTTTTTTGCTTTTTCTTTTCCTAGCTGCAAACTCTTTACTGTGATCAAATCCAGTTTACAATGCTAAATACATTTTATTTGGTGGTACATGCCAGAAATTTGAATGTTCCTGGAACAAATTTAACATTGATGATTGGTTGTAAATTATCATCTTATTTCCTGATAATTCAATAACATAAATCTGATAGCAGTAGAGTGTTCAAATATGTTTTCCTTTGCAGTGCTTCCTTTTCTGGAGTGACTGATTAACCTAGAATCAATCTTATGTATTATAAGCAGTGGGACTAATCCCATGGGGTCTGTGGCTGTAGGGTGATATTTGCAAAGGACACATCCCATTCTAATGTAATTTAGCATGCTGAGGAATGCAAACATTGAGAGAGAAAAAAGTATTTTATCAAGGGAAACAAATGATCAGCATTTAAGATACAAAATGTGATAGACTTGAGGCTAGTCATCAATAGGATAGAAATATAAGCAAATAAGAACACTGATGTAGTCTTTCAACTATAAATAGCAACATCCAGGTTCTGCTTTCACCCCTATTGCATTAAAAGTCAGCAACAGAACATTTGCAAAATGCTATTAGAGTATGTGGTGTTAATCTGGACCTACACAGGACAATTTAGCTAAACAAGTGTAGCGGCTCTGCCAGATGTTTTGGATGATAGGAATGAATTAAACGGAAATATTCATTTGGGAATGCTTTGTTCCATCTTAAATACATGCTAACGAGATGAAGAGAAGTGAAGTTATGTCTGTGACTGTGTCTTCTGTACGTAAAATCTCATGAACTACTACTTTTTTCCTTGCTTACAGTACACTTTTCAGGAATTAAGATGTTAAGAGTATGCTTTCTACCCGTGTGAAGTTAGGTCATTGTAGGCAAACAGCTCAAATTTGGAATGCTTCTACTCAATTTTTGCCTGCTTTGCTCCCTGTATATTTTTTTTATGGCAAAGCTAAGCTTTTAGTACTGGTTTTAGTCCTTTATTGAGAATAAAGCTTGTACTCAGAGGACCTGGATTCTGTATTCTCGTATGAGTACAGCACTGTTGTTAATAATTAGACAAGTTCAAGCTGTAGAATTTTCATTACAGGTGATGATATACTAAGAGTGAAGGTGGGTAGGGGTTTCTTCAGATTGAAAAGTGAATACGATAGATAGGAAAGTGCGTTTTTTTAAACAATTGACTTCTGTATATGAAAATAGAGTAATGCAAAAGTATGTGAGATAATAATATTTTTAAAATACAATGGGAATGCCTATCTTCAACCAGCCTACACAAATTAATTTTAAAACACCTGTAGTTTTCAGGGATCATGGTGCCACGTTAGTACACTAAACAATTCCAGGATCCAACCTTGATGCTGGCAGCTGATCCAAGTTGTCTGCCCCCTTTCATTGCTAGCACGTTCCCTGCGATGATTTTGCTCTATACCAGCTCAACCAGGCAGTTCCCCCAGCAGAGTCTGGCTAGCCAGAGACTGCTCCCAGCAGAGAGCTTGGAAGAGGCAGTGCTGTTCTGCATGGATGGAAGGTGGGGTGTATCAAAGGTCGTGAGAATGGGTTCTGGCATTTTTCTGCATTAGAGTAAAGGCATCTTCTGTTTCCAGGCCCCCGTTATGGGACTGTATTGATTTAATTTCATCCTGACTCTTCCAAACCAGTGAAAGTTACTTCTAGTTTTCAGTTTAAATTGTTTTCTAGACTGTTCTTTCTTATTTGAAAACTCCCTCTACCCACCAAACAATATCACTCTTCAAAACAAATAACAAAAATGTACAAGAGTTTTTACTTAAAGTCTTTAATCTTCTTAACACAAATATTCTTTTAGTACTTGAACTATGATTCCTTGTCTTGCTCTCCTGGCAATCTTGTTTCTTACAGCTGTTCTCCTGTAGAATGTATGTTATATATTTGGAACACTTCCTTTTCTTGATCAACATTTATTTTAGGTGGTTTAATTCACTGGCTTTCATCAAACAATACTCTTATCTGTATGTAAACTGGTACTATTCTTCTTAAAGGTATAACAATAATCCATGTTGTATTACATAATATCAAAGTAATACATTTAATTTCATGAGAAGTCAAAGAACTTTACTTCCACAAAATGGTGATGAAATCTAGACAGAAAAGTTTTTCAGATTGAAAAATGAGGTTTATGTTCAAGATTGTCTCTCATTTTTCCAAATGATTTTGTGTCGAGCAATGAATGATATTTTGTTGATGCTTTCTTTGGCTTTTAGTCAAGTACTGTAAATGAATTCATTAATGGGAATTATTTTTGGGCAGCAGTAGTTGGCGTGTGTTTAAAGTCTTACAGTGATGCATGATACTTCAAGCTTGAAGTGTATGCCATCTTTTCATTAGTAATTCTAACCTAAGAGGTAGTTTGGTTTAAAAGGAAGAAATAAACAAAACAAAAAAACTCTGAAGCCTATGGTAATCAACCATTACCTATGAGCCAGTCTACTAGTTTTCGTAAGAATGCATTCCAGGCTGTCTGTGAATGAGAAGCAGCCTTCTTGGTATTATTAAAAGAAACATTCTCACAATAGAAAGTGTCAACTTTATTGCAGAGGTTTATTTGAATCATTTATGTCAATGGTTTTTATTCTGCCTGGTTTTAATGGGTCATAAGAGCAAAATTTGGTTTAATGGGAAAGATTAGATTGAGATGTTTAGTAGAAAACTGAGACCCTTTCCCAGCCTGAAGTTAGCACAAATGGACTATGCTGCAAAAACGAACACTTCTCCTCCTTTTTTCTCACTTGAGCACTGCTGGGACTGTGATAGAAGACAAGCAGAATTTGTGTCTAAAGAGTAAACAATGCAGAGCATGAGAGCCATGAGCACCGTTGCATATTATAAAAGCAAAAGCACAGAGACATTATTTAACATCAGCATTATATAGGTTTCGTATATGCAGCTAACCTCTGGATCTGCTTTTTAGCAAAAGCAGAGTGTGCGAGGCGAATAGCAACAAGGAAGGATAAAAGCTATGTTCGTAAAATTATTCAAGTAGGTTCTTGACAGTAAACTATTTTATGTGTATTAATTAAGAAGGCACCAACTATAGGAAGTGATGTTGGAATATATAAAATAGTATTAGTGTAAATGTTAGATATCCTACCCTGAAGTGCTGCCAACAAATAGTAACTAACAATCTTGAATGTATTTTCAACATTTAGCACTGGAAAAGTATGCATAGCTAGTTAAAGTTTAGTAAGGAGAATTGGGCTGTAATTTAACCCTTTTCAGCATTTATTACAGGCAACGTATCTTGTCTGTACAGGACTTTGAAACTTGTTAATTAGCTCATGCCTCGGAATTATGTCAGCTAATAGCTGTTGTCATCCTACAAAGATCCGTAAGTCTGTAATGGAGTACAGTGCAGGCTGGTAAAATCTAAAAGTTTCTGATATTTAAGCATCTATTTACATGTTTAATTTAGCAGTGTTCTTGGTAAGAGAAACTTTTTTTTGAGCAACAGTGAAAATGTTACTTGTAGATTGCATATTTTCTCCCTATTTCGTTTTCAGTAGAGGTGGATAACAACTGTGAAAGGAATGAAGAAATAGGACCCATTATTTACTTTCAGTGAAAACCTTTGGTATTGAATCTCAAATTATCGTGTCTTTCATCCACGTGAAGATTAAACCTTCCTAAAACACACAGAAAGTAATAATCGGGGAAGTTACCATAATAGCATCAGCCTCAGTCACCACATTATTATTTAATATATTTCGGTTGAATTGTGTGCTATTCTGGATATCATTATCTTGAAAATTCAAAGTAATTAAAGATTTTATTTTTAAAGCAGGCATATCAAATCAAAGCGTGCTACAGGATGTTGATAGCTGGAATAAAAACATCTGCATACCTTCCGAGTGCATTAATAGCAAGGGAAAGGAGGGTTTAGGTTTAGGTTAAGGAAGGATCCAATTGTCTTGACATTTGAGCTTCAAGTAGGTAACTTTAAAAGCAGAGAGGGGATTGTTTTTTAAGTGTTGATACTATATCTTTTATGAATTTACATGATAATATAAATGTAAGCCAGGTATGAAATCGTAGTTTATGCAGTAATAATGGAAATTACAATTGTAGGTAAATGCTGGACAGAGCCTTCCTTACTTATCTTCAGGAGTCAGCAGAAACCTAGACGGTTTACCCAGGTTCATGTTGTGAGGTGTTAGGAATTCTCCCTGTTTTCCTTTCAGACTGCAGCTACTCTATGTCACTTTGAGAGGTTTAGTCTGAACCAGGGCCACCTGCTCCACAGGTAGAGCAGTAAGCTGGTGCCATTGCTTTTTATACACGGGTTTGCTCCAGATGGATGATTTCTTGGCTCGCTGAACAGACATCAGGCTGTCCATCAGACTTTCTGCCTGTTGTCTTCAGGGGATCTCCAGCAGAACCTGTAGGGATTTATCACCTGGAGATCTCTGGCAGCAGAATGACTAGTAGATTACAAAGTACACTGCTTGATCACAGCAATAAGCTTCTCTCAAGGGTTTTCCTAATGAATATTGAAAATTATTTAATTCTTTTTGCTCTGGGTGTGTATCTCTGTCCATACTGCAGACCAAGAGTCTGAACAAAGCCATGCAGTAAGTCGAACACTCAAGCTCCTTTCCCTGTGCCACATGCACATCTTCCTCAATTATTCTGTAGGGGACAAAGACTAACTTCAGGTACATGAAACTGGGCTCTAGAGTCTACAAGGAGGAATGAGGAGACTATCAGTATATTTCTGGTTTATAACTCCCCATCTTTCTCTCCCCTGACTAGAAAGAGATGTCGAAGGAAGCTTATCTTTCTAGTTTAAATTTGGTCTTCTTGAATTTCCCTTTATGTCATATGTTTGTTTTGACACCAACCGCTGTCAAATCTGAGCCCATCTTAGCAGTATAGAGATTTTAATAAAAATAAACAAAGATATTTTAAGAATTCTCTTGTAATACTTCAAGTTCTTTTCAACTGTAGTCTTTTTCCTTTTGGCAGCACCAGAACAAAGGGATTCCCTTCTGGGTAGCCCAGATGTCATTGATACTGCTCCAAGAAGAAAGCGAAGACAAAGGACAGCAAAGCCTGATGGGACAGGAGCTAAGATGGCTACTTATGAGACAGAACTGCCAGCCAAAGAAAAGTAAGCAGTTTTCAAATGTATTGAAATGTTTTTTTATATCTACAGATGTTGGAGTGTTTGTGGTTTGTGGTTTTTTGTGTTTTCTTGTGCAGTTTCATATTTTAGATCGAGTACTGTTGTGTTGCATTCTGTATAGTAATTTACGGAATTTTCCCCAACTTTGAATAGATGTGAATAATTAAATTGTCAGGCCCAATGTCATATTGATTTTAATACACTTTTAAAGTGACAATTGTAAAATTCTTTTCTTTAATTGACTTATTGTGGTGGGGTGACCCAGACTGGAGGCCAGGTGCCCCCAAAGCCACTCTGTCACTGCCCTCCTCAGCTGGGCAGGGGGGAGAAAATATCACGAGAGGCTGGTGGGTCGAGATAAGGGCAGGGAGAGATCACTCGCCAGTTACCGTCACGGGAAAAACAGACTGAACTTCAAGAAAAATTCATCTCATTTATGACCGAGCAAATCAGAGCAGAGCAATGAGAAACACAGCCAAAGCTTAAACCCCATCCCCCAGCCCTCCCTCCTGCCCGGCCCAACTTCACTCCCCATTTCTCTCCCTCCTCCCCCCCAGCGGCACAGGGGGACGGGCAATGGGGGTTGGGGTCAGTTCCTCACACGCTGTCTCTGCCGCTCCTTCCTCCTCAGGGGGAGGACTCCTCACACTCGGCCCCAGCTCCAGCCTGGGGGCCCTCCTCTCCCACGGGAGACAGTCCTCCACCACCTGCTCCAGCGGGAGGCCTTCCCATGGGCTGCAGTTCATCACCAACTGCTCCAGCGTGGGGCCCTCCCACGGGCTGCAGTCCTTCAGGAACAGACTGCTCCAGCGTGGGTCCCCCACGGGGTCACAAGTCCTGCCAGCAAACCTGCTCTGGCGTGGGCTCCTCTCTCCACGGGGCCACAGGGCCTGCCAGGAGCCTGCTCCAGAGTGGGCTTCCCACGGGGTCACAGCCTCCTTCAGGTGTCTCCACCTGCTCCGGCCTGGGGTCCTCCATGGGCTGCAGGGGGATCTCTGCTGCACCATGGACCTCCTTGGGCTGCCGGGGGACAGCCTGCCTCACCATGGTCTTCTCCAGGGGCTGCAGGGGGATCTCTGCTCCACCATGGACCTCCATGGGCTGCAGGAGGACAGCCTGCCTCACTGTGGTCTTCTCCAGGGGCTGCAGGAGAATCTCTGCTCCAGCACCTGGAGCACCTCCTCCCCTCCTTGTGCATGACCTGGGTGTCTGCAGGGTTGTTCCTCTCACATCTTCTCACTCCTCTCTCCAGCTGCAAAAAGCTCCTGCCATTTTTTTTTTAATCTTCTGAACTCTGTTGCCCCAGAGGCACTACCACCATCGCTGATGGGCTTGGCCTTGGCCAGCAGTGGGTCCATCTTGGAGCCAGCTGGCATTGGCTCTGTCGGACATGGGGGAAGCTTCAAGCAGCTTCTCGCAGAAGCCACCCCTGTAGCCCCCCTGCTACCAAAACCTTGCCATGCAAACCCAGTGCACTTAGATAACCTTGAGTAAACAGATTGAAGCCTACTAAAACAATGTTCTGTAGGTTACCAGATAGCCCTGCTGGCAAAGAAGGATGCGTTTACAGTAAGTGTCAAACTCCCATAGACAGCTTCAGCTGAGGTGTGCAACAGAAATTAGTAGCATTATGAGTGTCTTTTTTCACTGTGAGGGTGGTCAAACACAGGAATAGATTACCCAGACAGGTTCTGGAATCTCCATCTGTGGAAATATTAAAAACCTAACTGGCATGATCCTGGACAGCCTGCTGTGGTTGAGGAGGGAGGTTGGGCTGGTCAATCTCCAGAGATCCTTTCCAACCTCACTATCCTGTGATTCTATCTTTTTGCTTAGTTTTTACAATTACCTCAGAGCTACAAAATGATTGGTGATATCTTCTTCAAAAACTGATCTTTTTTTTTTAAGATCTACGGTAAGTTAGTTTTGAAAATATTTATTTTCCATTTTTATCTATAATATCCAATGCATAATAAACTGTTTAAACAGACATGGACACAAGTAGACTACAAAGATGTTTCCCAAGATTAGCAAAGATTTCTGTTTAAATCAGCAAGAGAATTATGTTATTTTGACATAGAAGGTTGTGGCTTGATGCCAGCTAGGAATGTTTAAACTTATAGTCCTCTTTTATTAGTAAAAAAAGTACATATTTCTTTAGAACAGTCTAGAAAAATGTCAACTTCTGCTCTTCTGTTCTTTTAGAGTCTGGTTTCTTACAATGAACAATACCCTTTCCCCGTTGTATGTAGTCAGTTTGATTTTGACAATCTGGCTGTGTTTGCCTGAAATACAATTTCACTATTTTTAGTATTGATTGTGGAAGGAAAACCTACAGAGGCAAATGATTGCAAAGGAGAATATAGAGGCCTTGGGCTGAGTGATCTTCAGTGTATGAGTATCTGAGTCTTGTGTGTAGGGGAAGGACTAATAAGATATTGATATATTGATTTCATTCTTTTAAGTAAGGCAAATTTTAGAAAAAAACAGAGCAACATTACGTTTTTCATACTGTGCAATTCATTTCTAATGTGCTTACAGAGTCAAGTCAGAGCTGAATGTAAAGAGTGGCTTTTCTTCTTGGCTGTAACATAATTAGTCATATTTTAAGGCTTACCATATGGAACATCCATTCCTTCAGTCTCTACCCTGTTTTTTCTTTTTGCATTAAGTATGTATGAATTGAATTGTAAACAACAGCTTTGCACTACATGTCAAACATTGCTTGGTGTGTGACATGCCTTCCAGTACTGTGAAGGTGAATCTGACAATGAAAGATCCACCTTTCTCTATGGTCCCATGGTGACTACAGAAATGAAATGTGGCATTGGTCAATACTGGAATATGTTTTTTAATCTTTAGCTAAAAAAGCAGTGGCACTGCTAACTTTTTGATTAGATCAGAAGATATTTGATCTCCCCTGGAACATTGCAAAAGCTGAACTGTAATAATTTTCATTTTGCTGATAATTTTTCTCAGTGTCCCTGCTTAGTTCTTGGGTTTTGAACTTCATCTTTTTTGCCAGCTGCTAATCAAGGTTTCAGTCAGTTTGCTTGGCTAATAATTTTCACTTCTCTTGAGCCAAAAGTAGGGAGTTGTAGAATTAGTATCATAATACAGTTCACAAATATAGATGTTTCTTTTTAAGAAGACTCTTTGGGAATTTGTACTGATGGAAGGCTAGGTTGTACATGGTGCAAAAGGCTTTATGTTAAGCTGATGGTATGTTGGGGTCCTGCCCAAAATGTTTTCCAGTATTGTGTCTCTTAGCAAAAAATTACTAATCCAAGCAAACCACCCCAGCCTGCTGGGGCAGCGGGGAGGCAGAGAGGAAGTTAACCTCTAAATTCCTTCACCTTTGGAAATGCTCCATCACAAATATGGAAGATGTACAGTCTTTGAAACCATGTTATGCTTTTCTGTTTGGCAGGAGGATCAAATGACAGATTGTGATCACATTCACAAATGCACGAATGAATCCTTATTTCTGAGCTCTCCTGCACAGACCTGCAAAAAGATTTGATTCTTTACTCATAATGTAAATACTTTAAGGTACTATCACATAGAATTGTATCTCACAGTTCTTGCTTTAACAAACTAAAGCTTATTTAGAATTATTTCCCATTTGCAAGTTTTGCTGACATCATCAGTGCTTGTTTCATGTTTGCCAAGCAATGAAAGGGCAGTTACAAACCAAACATCAAGACCATAATGCTGTCTTTGTATTGTTGCATCGTAAGTCAATTGATACAAGATCCTACATCAGAAGAAAAAATACCTCTTTGCTGAAGGAGACCATCCAAGTTTTTCTTTTCTTCTTTGGTTTTCAGATTATTTTTTGAAAATACAGTGTTTTTCGGCACAGTCATTGCTATCACATAATAGGAATTATATCTTAAATTTTATATATTTCTCCTAAGATTTTAAAGTATCTTACGAAGGTACCGTTTGTGCTTAAAGTTAGGAGCATCTAAAGTAAATACTGAGTCATGAAAAATGAAAGGATTGTATGTCCACAAATATTTTAGATTTATGGATGCTGAGGCTAGTTATGTAGCAATCCTCTAGTCCTTTGGAATGAAAATATATTCTTAGATATGACCAAGAATACTGAGAAGAATGCAAATAAAAATGTGTTTAACATAGAAATTAGAGCAAAAGGAGTACTGCCTTTCTTATGCTTTGTGTTGGTGCAGTGGTAGGGAAAGTGAGTTGAATTGTTTTTATCTATATAGATCTCTAGTATTACTATGACAATTTATTCAAGGATTAAATCATTATGTTTAATGAAACTTGGAAACGTGCTTGGGTAATAGTAAGCTTAGTGAAAGTAGTATAGACATGAGATCAGCAAAGAACTGAGCTAGGATTTGTGGAACAAGGTTTGCTGAATGAACTGTTTAATTATTTGCTGAGATAAAGATTTTCTTTAGGATAAAGTAGAAATTCCAAATAATTAGTTGGTCAGTGAACTGCCAAGATTTAGGTTTATCCAGCTCTCTAGCAAGTTGGTTTTCAAATCTGAGATATGCAATGAAAGAAAATGCTTCTTTAGGCAGAAAGATGTTACTTATAGTTGATAACAGTCAAACTATGGCTTGCAATTTACATAGTTTTAAGATGTGACAAAGGACAGTTCAAAACATGATTGAGTCAGGAAGTAAAATTATTCTGATTCCAGTAAACTGTGATGGTATTGGTGAGGCTTTAACTGTAACTTAATATCTGGCAATTTCCTAAGGTGCAAAGCGAAGATAATATGTAAGTCAAGTTAAGATGCAAATTCTACTTTTCACAATTTGCATTTCATACTTGGAGGAGAAAAATTAATAAGAGAAATCCCAATCCACGGTTAGAAATTATGCTTATTGATGCATTACCCAAATCTCTCAGGGGACTGCATATGAATAACACTATCAGCTATGTAGAATATGCATTCAATATAGAAGCTTAAGTGTATGCCCTGTCAGCCTGAATCCCATAAATAATTGGAAGTTTCTGTAATAATTTCACTTTAAAAGTATCAGAACCTCTTTGAGAGAAGATATACCTACTGAAGATGATAATTTCTTTTATACAATTTTATAAATTAAGCATAGTCATTGAATACAATCTGTAGTCACAGAGTACAGTGGAACCCAACCAGTGCTGGAGTCTCTATAACTAAAACAAAAGTAAATGAGGCAAAAGCTTCTTTTTCTAGTACAGCTTACAACTATTGCTTTGTTTCCACAAGTAAAAATCTATTTTTCTGCTTTGTTTTCTCAAAATTGTTTTTATTTAAAGAGGTAAGAAAAGAAAAACCTTTTTTCTGTCTGTTATTTCTTACTAATAAAAGGATCTAGTTTTATGGTCCTCTTTCACACATGGATTTTCTAGGAGAAAGGCTGTACTAGATAAGACTCAAAATTTCTTTAAGTTATTCTGCATGTTTCAAAATGTAATCCACTCCAGCTGGTGTATAGTGTTTATAATTTATTTGCTATTGAATGTGTACATACTGTTGAGGATATGTACAATTACAGAAGTGATTTGGGGGAAAGCATCTTAAATACAGGAGAAACCCTATTATGGATGCAAATATGCTGGATTCTCCTGAGAATAACAGTAAAGACAACCAAAAAATGTTATTACAGAGGTAATGCTTCATAATTCTGAGAAGCAAGTGTTAAGAAATACTTTTAATTCAATTGACTGAAAAATAACAGGTATTATTTGCTCACCTTTTTTATAAAGAAATACGTGTTTACACCAAGCACTGTGACTCTGTCTTATTAGTTATTCTGCGTGTCAAAAATTTCAGTTTCATATGCATAAGTCTAGTTTTGTACATTTGATGTAGCTGTTACGGTCTTCTTTTTTTTTTTTTTTAAATTGAAATTTGACTTTGGGTGGCTTGATATTTCTTGCTTGATTGATAAAACTGAGTGACTGTCAGAATCAGGCCTGCCTTTAAACTGAAGGAAAGGAATGCTTTCACTTAACTTCAGTATGTTTGGTTTTGCTGAAATACTGAGATGCGGTCATAGCCCCACTGAATTTGATAGGATCTTTGCCACCAGTAATTCAATTTTTTTCTTTTTTACATATGAATGCTGCCTTTTCAGAGAGCTCAAAGTGTTCAACATATATCTAGGAGTCTTCAGAAACATCCATAGGAAGTAAAAAAACATATTCAGGTTGCTGACTGGGTATTTGGAAGTGCTAGGAGTTGCCAGGGGGTGTTTTGTGCCACCTGCATTGCCATCATCTGCTCTGTCAGAAGAGACCAAAGAGAGAATGCCATTTGTACTCTAATACAATTGTTACGGTCCTCATGCTCAGCGTTTGTTCTTGACTTAAGGGTCTGATTAAAGTTAGTCATGCGTGTAATTGTGGGTAGAATCAGCTGCATAGTTTTTGCTTGTTAATGATCACTGTGGGTTTCTTTAATTTCATACTCTCATCTCTTTCTGTACCTTCAAAAGGTTTTTACAGTTTTCATAGGTATATATAATTTATTTGAAAAGAAAGCTTGTGGCGTTATATTCCAATACTGTGATAAGCTGGACTTGTCTTTCTTTTGATAACCTTCCACCCCTTTAAAAGCACTCAGAGCCTGTGGTGTGGCAGGAATCCCTTGGGGATCATCTCTCTGCATTTGTTTAATTTATTGCTTGCGGTTCACATTTTTAAAGTCCTAATGCAAGGTTTATTTAAAATGTGGTTTGCCACCACCAGTGATTCAGGTAGCAAAAACATAGATTTGTTCTGGAATTTGGCATTCTCAGAGGGTTGCACATAGACATCAATATTACTGTCTCACACAATAAGCAATTCTTTCTCGTAAAGAAAAAAAATGTATTTGAGAGTTCATTTTGATGTGTCCCTTTTTTATTCATTAAGTGTATTTATTTAAAACAATTGGAGAGGACGTGCAGAACCTCACATGGTGTGGCAAAGCGCTACAATCACTGGTATATTTGTGAGCCAATGTAGTGTCCGTGTTCAGGGGTGATAAGCTCATTCCTGCCGTAATAAATTTATGGAATGCAATGTTTAGAAAGTTTTTGATAACTCAGGCTGAAATGTAAACAGGTTAAGAAATCTCTTGGAAGTAGACAGATTCATTTGAGACTCTAATTTGAGAATCAAACCAGAAATTTTTAAATAGCTGAATTAAGTCCTTTTTGTGTTTCATTCATGCTCAGCACTTTCTTACAATTTGGATGGTTTCTTTCTTTCCCTTTTTGCCATGACATTGGCAGCAGCAGTCGGTCACCAGTCATACCAGACAGACTGTTTTGACTTACCTGTGCAAATATTAAAAATTGTACTGTGACTTTCTGTGGCCTGGTGGGAGCTTTGGTAAGTGATACTCGTCATCTGAACAGTCACCTGGGAATATTTAAGCTTACCTATGGTTGGAGTAGAAAGAAGAGCTGTGTTTAATATCTCTGTTATGTGACTTGTGGCTGTACAAAAATGGGATGTTGTCAAAGGAAAAAAGGGATGGAAGCCTTTGATTACAATGCATAGCAATTTTTGCAAGAAAAAATTTGCAAAAAATCTAGAGTAATTCCATATTCAACTGGAATGAATAAGGCAGAAATAAATACAACACGGTACAGTTGCTTTTCTCTTGGTGGCACCCTGGCTTTCTGTGCAGCAAGTGTTTTAACTGAGCGATAGATAATTGGTCTTCCACTGTCCACGTGGGATGGGATGATTTATTTCCATGGGAAGTGCAAGGAATTGGTATCTGCAATCACCACTTCTCCTGAATCCCCAGGGAAAGATGGGAAAATATGAAGGCTGAAAGCCCGGGGCAGGGAAAAATGAACATTATCTGCTGACCTCCAAGGTTGCAATTTCTCCTGAGCAAAGTCACTCAGCTCTCTAGTTTGTAGCACATCTCACCAATTTTTGTCACTAGTAATAGCCTAATAATTGACTGCTGATGGAGAAGTTATTACTCAGTAAGACTGACAGGACTCTACCCTGTGTTTTCTCAGGGCATGTTCTTTAGAGCAGGATTTTATTGCTGTGACAAATCTGGTGAGATATATGTCTCAAATGATTAATCTATAATGTATTTCAGTGAAACTAGTAGCTGTGAGACTATATGAGCGTAGCTTAAAAAGATGGAAACAATACCTTCTTCCATTACCTTTCTGGTAAATTTTTGGTGGTTTTTTTCCCTTGCCTTTCTAACAAAGTTTTTTTATGGGAATTATGTTTGAACTAAATTTTGCATTTTAAGCCTCTCTTAGGTAGGTTGTGGGTTGGTACAGTTTAATTTATCGCACTATGGATTAGTTTTGTTAAATACTGTAATCCTGGCTGGGGTATTTTAATGTGGGAGGCAAAAGAATTGCTCCTCAGGAGAAAATTACAGTAAGAACGAGGAAAAATTGTGTGTGGTTTAGCTAACCAGCAGTGCTGAAATATTTGTTGGCTTTTGATGTAGACCAAGCTACAATATTTTGAGTCTTTTAGAGGAAAGGTTGGGAAGTAAGAAAAGGAGATTGCATTAAAAACAACAAAGAAGGCAATACTTAAAATTCCTCATACATCTTTGTGATTAGTGTACGGCAGCAAATGTGCACTCTCTTTATAAACACTTCTGGAAAGGGCTCTTGATGATGGCATCAATTAAACCTCCATTTCCTAAAACAACTGTTCAGGCAGAATTATTTTCACATTATTTTTAATAGAAAGAAGCAGGTAATGTAGATGCCTAAGATTTTGATTATATGCAGTGGCAGGAGATTAAGACTAGACTGATGGAAAGCCTAAGTAACCATGTTTGCCAGGTTGGTCCTGATGTCAAAGGCAGACAACATGGAAGAAAATGAGATGAAAGCTTGGCTATATTTATAAGATAAAGCTGCCTCAAATATGTGTTTTTATTGTTCACTAGACTGATCATGAAGTATGTCTGCTTTACTGGATTAAATTAGAGTATTCCATATAGCACAACTGTCTGTGAAGACCAGTAATCCCTTAACTCATTATGGACCCCAGGAAACTTTCTGGAGAAAATCCCATACACAAAAATACACTAAAACTCAGGATTTGGGTAATGAGTTCACAAACACTTGCAAATGCTCCTACTCCATTGAGGAGATTGCTCAGCTTCTTCTGCTCAGTTCAGTGGACTTTTCAAAAGTCAAATTTACTGCATGAAGCTATTAATATTTTTATTTGTCCTTTTTCTGTACTTAACTTTTTACCAATGAATCATTTCTACCTCCCTCTACCTACCCCCCTACCCCCCCAGAAAATGCCCAGCTCAGCAAAGCAGGGCTAAAAAGCTACCATTTAGAATTATCGACACTTTTCAATTTCTTTATGCTAAAATAAGGGGTTAATCCTCTACATAAAACCCACAGAATGAAATCCATGGAACTTACTTTTCCAGTAGTCACTTTGCTCTTCAGTGAAGGCTGTTTCTAGATTGCTTATTTGTTTTCACCTCCTTAATTTCACTGATTACTGTTGACTGTGAAGTCCTGCGTCCAGCCAGTAAGAAATATTATAACAGACTTAAGTGACCTGCTAGTATTTATTATATACCTCCTGTATATAATGTGTATTATGGAGTACATTCAGTAATGTTTTCTGTGGCTTTCTCTCCATCTCCTTTTATGTCTTTTATTAGATGTACTGTTTCATAGTTGCCAAGGATGCTGTTGAAACTGAGTAAGATACCAGGACATTTTCTGTTCCAGAATGCTTGAAATCTAGTGCAAAAAGTTAGAAAACCAAGGGGAAAAGGACTCTGAGTAACCAGACATGCTGAGTTTTTTTTAGTCCTGTACTTTCTGCCTCGCAAAGCAGGTTGATCTTTCAAAAGGAGTTGGAGAAGGAGCAAGAAAAGGTCTAGAGGACGTACAGAAAAGGGTGAGGGATGACACTGGGCACATTGTTGAGCAGAGAGATGAGAAGGAAGGTGGTGAGGGGAACTGATTTGTGCATTTGTTTTCCTATTTATCACATATATGTGTTTCCTTAAAGCAGTACATTAAGCACTTGAAGTCCATGACATTGGATTTTCAATAGTATTTAGAACATCCCCAAATCTGGTCTTTATGGATAAATATTCATAAATTTATACACTGTGACTAATACATACTGTATGAGCAAATGCACTTTCATGGTCGGTTGAGAGGACTCATCTGGTTCTGTCAACTTATATCATGCATGACATTAATCAGCATCCTTTTTGATGAGTTCTGCCATCTGTGGGAGGGTATATAGGACATTCTGATGCACCAGTCTAAAAACTTGTAGAAAAGAGAAAGAATTGGACAAATTTCACATTATGTCTCTCTCAAAATAATTTAACTACCCTTTCAATCTCCTTGAACATAAATAAAAACAAAGGCATATTTGAAGCTGCAAGAGGTACAGAATTAGATTAATAGAATCCTTGTTTATACAGAATACTGCTGGAAGATTTCCTCGATTACTTACTAACACTTTAAAAAATCCCTTACTTTCTTCAGCTGTCAAACCATTCATAACATTTTTCATGTAGCTACCGCAATTCAAGTTTGTACGTACAAATAGTAATTTGAAAATTAATTATATGCTTGTATTTCAGATTTTTAACTGTATAGCAACTATTATAAGTGGACTTGGTATAAAACTGAAGAAAAATCATCAGTATTAAAAACGATCAGCAAAAGAGTCAATGTTATAATGCACGTTAAATAGCAGAAGTGGTATAATATAAAAGACTTTTCAAAATGGTCTTGATTCAAAAGACATCAAGTACTAAGGTGAATTCAAATCTGACAATAGTCTAGCCATTAACATCTATATTTCATCCTGTATATTTGGAATGAACACAGTAATAATGACTAAAACCGAGGAAAAGGGCCAAATGTGCATATAAACACTACTAGTTGATGAAGGTAAGTTTCATTCTAGGTTTCATTCTAGAAATAGATGAGATTTCTAATGTGCTTCTTTAAAAGCTGATTAATTATTTGAGTATAGAAATAAATATTTTGTATACCACTTCTACCTGTTATATAGATATCAGAAAGAGAATTTGACATAAAAGAAAGAGATCCATCTGTTAAATTAAAAAATGGTACCTCTAGCCTTGTGTTTCTCTAGAAAAGGTAGAATAAAGAAGGTATTTAACTTGCAAAAATAATTTGTGAGAATTTGTGAGAAGGTTGTTGAAAAAGACGGTAATTGTAGAAAAAGGTTGAAAGAAATTTCAGTTAAGTTTTAGAACATCTGTTTCACAGCGAGTACTTCATTGAATTTAGCAAAGGTTTGGAAAAAAGATGGATCTTTTTTCCTGTACTGAGAAGTTAACGGCATACTATTTAAAATTATCAGGTTCTCAGTTATTTGGCCACAGGAGGAAAACTATTATCAACACTTAATTCACACTGCGATCTGCCCCGCTCCACTCCACTCCTTTAGAATATTTTCACTGGGGTTATTTTTTGCTCAGAGAGGAATATGGTACATTATTCACCACTTCAATGTTCCAGTGCAGCTCACTAAACCTTGAAGTTGCACAAGTGTTAAACTGAAGTACAGTGATAATAAATCATGTCATTTAGTTTCTAGTGGTGATGTGAACCATCCAGTCTATTATTGCTTTTGTCTCTCCGGAGTTGCTCCCTGGATAACTATAAAACTACCTGAACAAAATTCTACTTTTATTAAAGTATCCTGAAAAATTATATATTTTTGTAAAGAAACTCCTTAAGCCTTTAGGCTAAAATACACCACTAAATAATAAAACATTTCTACAAATAGTATACCTACTGGATTTGCTGTTGATCACAACTACAGAATTATTTTTCTGCTTAGGTGCTGTATCAGTGTCAAGCTCCACTGAAACATCAGGTTAAGAAAGAATCCCTTGGTATGTAAATACTCCCCCTTAGTTATATATCTGTGTAGCTACAGCATTGCCTGAAGATGTTAATTGAGAAAAAAAAATCAGATTGTAGCCAGTTGTGTTGACAAAGTCCAAAGTGATAAGAATCTGAACAGCTATTTCAGTTAAAGTAAAAACAGAATTGAAAACACAAACAGATGATCTCCAAATAAAAATGAAATATCATCAGTATATGTTGAGTTCTCTGTTGACTCTTTAAAGGATTCAAAATACTTTGTGAGCTCCAGATCAAAGTGTTAAAAAGAGCCAAAAGCATCAATTTTTTTCAATGTTACTCGGAGCGATCCCAGAGCTAGTATAAGCAAAACTTCCAAAACAGTATCCCCCATCCAGTGATAATAGTGTGGGAGAGAAGCAAGGGAAAGAAGAGGAGGCAGAGCAAAACAATCTTACTACTGCAGTGTATATCAAGTTTGTGCAACTTAACCGTCAAGGTATGTGTTGCACTTCCCACAGCTGGGAGCACCAGTGGTTGGTTGGGCCAACGAGCCGACGAGAGGCAATGTCCTGTTTGCCCCTTTGCAAGCAAGTGATGGATGATGAGTCTAAACACAGATAGTACTTACTGATCTGGCTGCCCATGGGTCCAGGTGTACTGCCACTAGCCAAAGAGCATGACCACAGCTCTCACAATATGCCTAGTTGTACCACATCGGTTTTGTCTGGTTAGCAGCTTTGGTTGGGTGGTAGCTGAGAGCATGGTAGTGGGGAGGTAATGGACATGGTTGTTTTGCAATAGGAGGGTGAGGAAATTAGCAACATTTATTTATATAGCAGGAGACTTTTAGAAAAATTATGTCAAGGCACTGAAATAAATGGGGATGGGATTGTAAGAGCTGGAGGGCTTGTGGTGACATGGGATTTAGTGTTAGAGGGACAGAGTGTTGCCCAACTGAGTCTTTATTCATTCCTTTGTGTAAGACCTCTCAGTCTTTTATTTGTCTTCCTACTTCCTCCTATCCAGTGTAACACTTGAGAGGCATACAATGATGGCCTTCTGCATGCCTGATATGCATCTATACCTTTTCTGCTCTAAATAATACCAAATCAACCATCACATCTTACGACAGAAGTATGAATGCCTGTTAGACTGTTTATTCAGTATGACTTTGTGGAGGATGTTCCCAGAGACCACAATCCTAAGTTCACAGTGTCTCTAATGAAATGATTTGCAAGGTTGAGATGTTTCTGATGCTGTTATAACATTTTCTTAGGCTAGATTTACAAAAAAGTCAATGTTTCATGTTACCCTTAGACAGTGTTAGCCAGACACGCCTCTCTTTCATGGTTTCTTGCATACCGCTCCCAGTTCTGCACTGACTCCTGATGTGTTCTCCTTTTGCCAAGCTAAAAAGATACAACTTATTTCTTCATTAGTTCTAACTTTTCTGTTGCTGAGGTCCCTTTGCAAAACCGGCTCATAGGTAGGTAGTCATATTGAATATGATATGTGTTATTGGCCTGTATATCTTCTGATGTTAGCATTTGACTGAGCAGAATTTTTACAGCTAACAAGCTAAAGAAGACTGCAAAATGATCTGCCTTTTTAGAGCACTGATAGTGCTTTTCAAATGCCTTGAAAGTCAGCCCAGCTTTCAAATCTCCTTTCAGAACAAAGTTGAGCCACACTGAGTGCTTGAGAAGAATTTCCTGAATCTAAGCTGGCTCTTCATGGTTTTGTTTCACATCTTCACTTTTTTACTAGACATTCCTGTCTTGAGTAATATTTAAGCATAGTATTTAGTTTTAAAGCATTCATCTGGTATTTATTTAAGTGCTGTTACCCTAGCATTAACAAGTTGAGTCTCAGTTAGGACTTCCAAATCATTAGCATTAAAATTTCTGTCACACCTAAAATTGCTGTCCTTAGCAGGGCACAGACATTCCAAATGTAATTGAGTTCTCTGCTTTTAAATATATTCCTTGGCTGAGTCATGTTGACAAGTGCTTTTCATTTTGAAAACTTTCCAGTTGTTTAGACTTAGTCAATTTAACATGGAATTCAGAAAATGAACCAAAGTGGAGCCTAATGCTGTCTGCATAAAGGTGCACCTGTGTGTAGGTTAACTTGCCATCTCCTAACGTATCCAAATATTATTCTTCCATTGTATGTTCTTACAAAAGTATGTTGTCTCCTGTAACACAGTCTCTATTGTCTGCCAGAGCAAAATGTGACTGCCTTAATATATATGAAGAAACAAGGAAGAGAAGTCAGATTGTTTTTCTGAGCACTTTCACCTAAACATTTAGATATACAAGACAGAAACACAAGTATAAGATCCACAGCTGCAAGTTTTTTCTTGAGGCAGCTCATAACTTTGTCAGTAGCATCTCAGAATAGCTTTTGGAATCCAGTCTACTCCATTTATGTTGTCTAATTCAGGCAATTACCTTACCTTGGTTTTAGGTCTGGACCAAGATAAGATAGATCCTGTCTGATAGACGTATCAGCCTAAATTTCTTATAGCATTAATTGACAAAAGTAGGTACCTTGGAAGAACTGTGAAGATTAATCTCATTCATCTAGCTTAGGTTCAGCACAGTCTCTATTAATTGCTGCTTAGTCCCTCAGGGAACGGTAGGGAACCAATAGGAAAGGTTAGGTTCTTCCACATCAATATTTGAAAGCTGCTGGATTTGGACCATCTCCCGGAAAATAGATGTAGTTAAGTCTCTCAAGCTGTGTAGAGTCTAACATCCCAAGTCTCACTAGGCAAGTACTCTCATCGAGACTTTGGAGAAAAAGGGGTCACAATGTGTTGTGATGTGAAGCTTAAGATTAATTTCATTTGACTTCACCCAAGTTTCTGACGTTCTCTAGGAGATTCTGTTGATAGTCCTGTAGTTTTCCTGCTAATTCTAGATTGTATCAGAGCTCAGTGCAAGGGTACTGCAGGACACACATGTGTAGCTAATGGTAAGTTCCCAAGGAACTTTTAGGCTCTCTAGGGAGCAGTTTAATCATTTTAGATGCTTGTGAAGTTGAGCGTTCCTAGAATCCGTGTAGACCAAATATCTGGTTTAGTTGTTTAAGTGGGCTCTTTTGGTAGACCAAGCTCATCCAGAGATTTCAAACATTTTATAAATTAATTTATATGTTATTTATTCAAATGTATTGAATCATGTTGGTAGTGCAGAAACACATTTGAACTAAAACCTTCTGAAAGAATATTCAAGATGACTTATAAGCTTTGATGATAAGCCTTGGAAGCCTGGTAGTCTTCATACTTAGACTCTGTAGAATAGAAGAAATTAAATAAGGTCAGCATAGTGACAGGACGTAATCAGGGTACTCAGTGTTTAATAAATTCTTACAGACATTATTAACATACTAATTCTTCAGTAGTGTTATCATGGATCTATTGGCAGAGAAGAATTTGCAATCCTTTAGAGAAGAAGGTGGGTGGTTGTTTCTTGTGTTTTGTTTTGGTTTTTTTTTTTCAAAAGATCATTTTATGCTACGAAAAATTAATTTTTAGTTAGCCAGGGAAGGAATCTGTGCTGCAGGACAGGATATTACTGGGATATAATTGACAAATTAAAGTTTTATTATAAATGCGTGAGCAAGACATCTCCCCAGACTTCTGTTTTTAATTCTCAGAAGCAGGAAAACTTAAATTTATACTGTTTCATTCTCCTTCCTTATTTCATATTATTTTTGAATACTTGGTACTACTTTTATTTTGTCATTCTTTTTCATCTTTCAACAAAACGAATTTTCCTGCCAGTAACTAAGCTGTCAGACAAATTGTAATAAAATTTATATTAACTTGAAACGGAACTAAAGGAGTAATCCACATTAAGGTATACAGTAGCGATTCCATATTCAATCTGTATATGAAGCTTACATGAGAACTCATAGATAATACCAACTCTGAAGCTGCTGTTTTTATTATAACACTTCTTGACTTCAGAATAATTTTGGTCTAGATGTTAGTGTACACAAATTAAATGAAATGGTACAGGGCTTCACCACGAAGGAAGTATTCAAGAAAATAATATTACACGTTGACAATGTATACCTGTTTAATTAGATAAATAGGACAATCTCTTAGATAAATGATGACTGACAGATCATAAAGCTCTCCAGTGTTTAATTATAAATGAACTGACATTACAGGAATGGCACAGATGTGTGACAAGGGCATAAGCAGCAGGCTTCAATTTTAATTAAAAAGCACTTCTGAAGAAAACATAATTAGACATAAGCAGTGCATGGCTATGGAAGGAGAACAGAAAAATTCTTGATCTGTTTAGAGACTGCATTAAGCAAACTGCTAGGAGGCTAAAGGTATAGAGCCTGATGGTTTCCTACTCCTTTCCCAAAGCTCAAGTTGTGTCTTGTTGCTGGCTGGACCTGACCATTTCTCCACACCCACTGGCTTCTCTCATACCTTCCACTTTAGAGAGATGGCTGTCAATGTTCTACCACAATAGGCTTTGCCTATTGGGAGGTTTCAAACGTCAAAAGTTACGACGAAATTTGAATGGTATCCATCTTGTGCAACTTTATTTTTTTCTCACGCGGTAAAGACAGTAGAAAATTTAGTCCAGCCTCCTCCTTCCAGGAAAATTCCTTCTTGCTGCTGCCTATTTCAGGCAGGTGACTAGCCTGTATAAACTATAGACTATCCTACAGAGTCCTTTGGTATCTTTTCACTGCAGGCAGGTTGCTGAGCTTTCTCTGGTTGAAGATGACAGACAGATGAGGTCTCAGCTGAGCTATGGCTTATTTATCTTCCTGGTTACCAGATCAACTCATGATCGGATGATTTAAGGCGGTAGTGGCACTGTAGAGAAATAATCCGGTCCATCTGTGACGTAGGCCAATCAAATTCTCCATTCGTCCAATAGAGGAAGCATTTTCTGTGCATGACAAATAACTAGAATGTACAATATGTTTGTCCTGTGCTAGAGTAGTTGGCTTAGAGTGTACAATTTTCATTGCATCCCTTGCCTCTCATACCTAGAATCCAAAGCTAGATATATTTCACTCTTTGTACACTTTGCATGCATTACACACTTCCCGAAACTGGTTATAGTGGGGCAGACATTTTCCTTTCTTCTCATTGTATAGATCTCAATAAGAAGAGAGTACCGCTTCTTCACCTGTGAATAGGTGATCCCTTGCAGGCATAAGACCTCCTGGAGCCTTTATGAATACATGGGACAAGATACCTCGTGGTTCTCCCGAGGGCCACGCAGCACTGTGTTAATTGTGTCACAAGTCAGTGCCCGGTAGGATCCCTTGTCTAATCAGGTCAGGCAAGCATTTCTCTCTCGGTGGTACATTGTTGCATACATCTGAGTAGCTTCCTGCGATTACTGTAGGCTCAAGCCTAGTTCAGAGGAAATAAGTGTATTCTGTGCATTTCAGACATAATCTGTTGGTTGTTGTCATTGGCCAGCAACTGATTATTAGCCAAATTAGTATGGATTTTAGTAAAAAAAGACTCAGTCTTAAATAAAGTGCATGTTGCCTGGATTCAAAAATCAGGAAAAAATACTTCATGAACTGAAAAAAACAGGTATTTGCTAGAAAAAAAATTCTGCTAGAATTGTTTTGAATTCTGAGTTAAATTTATTTTTAAACTGTGAACCCCATCACCGGAATATTTATGTGTTTTTTTTTCGTTTCTAACCTATTAATTAACAGTACACACTTTGAAATAGACACTTTTTCTTGCTTTTCTATTTTAATGTTCCTTATCTTCTTCCTCATACCTCTAGCTGGCTGAGTACACCCACTGCTTTTCCCTGAAGCTAATGCAAGAATTTAAAATTCAAATTACTGACAGACGTGGATTGCAGTTCAAACAAGGCATCTAAATGTTCTCAAACATCTTGCTGAGTTATGCATTCAGAGGGCATTAGGTCAATGAAATCTATCATGTATTATTTTTACTTATAGTCTCTTTCCTATCAATGGAGCTGTCTTTTACATAATCTCTGAAGCCCGGTCTGACAATTGCTGTAGTGTTTCAGGTGTTTTATATACTTACCTCTGAAATAAAAAGAACAGAGTAATAAATATTGCATGCATGGCATGTAGTCCCTAGACTTATTAAGCAACACAGAAGGCTAACTGTTTACAGTTTACAGCTCTCTCTTTACATTCACAAAACACAAATATTTTCTCTTTGAATGCATTGGAAATATCTTAGACTAATTTTATTGCACCATGAATTCTAGTACGCTATACAACTATTCATGATACTAAATGATGCAAACCTGTTATACAATGATATGGTGCCTTTGTAGCCCTAACTAGAAAGTGACTGAGGATTTCTTATGCATACATTTGCTGTTCTAGTAATGAAAAAATTACATGCAGCTCATTATCTGAAAAAAATAGATATTTAACAATACTAAACATAAGAGAACGAGCCTATAGAAAGGGGATGTCTTGGTTTAGGAAAAAAATATTTCTAGCAAACACATGATCAATATAGTGTGATTAAGTGGATGAGTATAGATACTTATCAATTCTGACATAAATATTTTTCCTTTGATGTCTTCTCATGTTGTCTCATCAATTGTAAAAATCATTTGGACCCACTTTTAGGCTGTGAGTGGCTTGTTTATACACACATCAGTCAGGTGCATACTGAGCTACGGCAGTGTGCTTACCTCCCGGAATACTTTCATAGGGCCTCTGGTTTCATCTTATTTTAATCACACTGAGTCACTGTGTGTATGCCTTTCTAAGGTTTTTAGTCAGAAGGAAGATGAGCATAAAAATATGAATTCTGGAGGACTGAATCCTCTGTTATTTAAGAATGCAGCTTTTGTGTTGGGCGCTCCCATAACTACATGGAAATGGAGTAAACTACCAGGTTTTGACTTTTGTGGATTGAAATTTCAATTCTTATTATACATTTCACAGGAATTATTTTCATAGGTGATTTTGCTCTGAGAGAAAATATGTAACCAAATTGTAAGATCGCAGTTCTTAGACATCCTGCAGGGCTTTGGTGAAGAAAGATCTCTTTTAGGTCTAAGCAAAATTTCATCTGTATTTCTTTTACATAGCATGAAGTGTTTTGTTTGAGAAACAAAAATGCATTTTGTTCTCCAACGTGAAGGAATAATGATGGGAAATATAATTACTGATCTCTCTTCCTGAAGTCACACAAACCGTTAGGACTTTCATCAAAAGATAACTTCATAAAGAGGCAGTCTGCAAAAGCTTAAAGTCAGCCCAAAAGTCAGCAGCAACAGCCTAATTTCATCCTGATTTGGAATTTAGCCTATGACAACCATTCAAGCAGATGAAACAAGAGAAGATAGGAAGCCAGAGCATCCTGTGGCTCCCTGAAAGACTGCAAGAATCCAGGGACGGTGAGAGACGAGAACAGTAGTAGGTCTTGTGTACAGTCATGTAGCAGAGGTCCATTATGTCTCTGGAGATTGCTCTTCTGAGAAAACCCCACCTTCTCAGGAAGCCACTGTTGATTTGGAAGAGAATACGTCTCCTTTCTAAGGGAAAAGTTTTTATAACAGAATGTTAAAGCGTAGGCTGTGTGCTTGGTGTAAATGGGAACAGTTTAAGCAACATCAAGAACAGGATGCTAGAATGTGATACTTCAAGCTGGTGCGTGATGGAGAAATCAGCACCCATGTGATGTCGCACTGAAACCACCAGTTGGAGCCACACTGGGCATAAATGTTTGCATTGCCACTTTAGGTTAGTGAAAGCATAGTAATACAGGAAATGCTCAAAACTGCTGATAACAGGCAGAGAATACTTGCAATGCAGCTGTGGGGGAGTACTAAATTCTCAAATATAGATTATCTTTTAATTTGTACTTGCTGGTAATTACCATTAAAAAAAAGAGCACTGTGAGCAATGTATTAATCTATTGTTTTTAGAGGACTCAGATGAGGATCTTAATTACCTAAAATTGCACTATGTTTATCTATGGAGAAAAAAGCTTTCATCTTCATTCCCTCAGGTCCCTGTGCCTTCCTAGGGAGAATGGTCACCTACTGAATTGACCAGAATAATTGCATAGTAGGAGGAGAAGCAGTTTATCACTAATCTGTTTCAGGCTTGCCAGAGGTGATCGCTCATTTTGAGCTGTAGCTGCTGCAGCTCAGAGGGGTGGTGAATGAAAACGGGCAGCTGAAATTATTTGACGTAAAAACTGCTTGCCAGAAGCTGCATTCCTAAGAGTGAGGTTTGGGAGAGCACAAGTACTGTTTAGGCATCTAGCTCCCCTTAATTATCAGTGGAAGGAAGATGTCTAATCCATGACTGGTGAGTTTAAAAACCTCTTCCTCCACCTTTCTAAGAAAGTGTCAGAATAGGAAGTTTGAATTTCAGCAGTGAGTATAATGATGTCAGGGCAGCTGTGGAGCAATCATCATTCTTCAGAAAAAGGCCACTCTGAGCTCTCAGTGTGGAACATTTCCCATCCCCAGACACACATTTTATCCCCTTTCTCTCTCTGGCTTTTGCAAGTGGAGGGCTTAGTCACCCTGGTATTAACAGTTCTTGTATTCTCTGCCTTGCTATAAGCTTGATTACGCAGACAAATTGTTGCAAAATAACTGTTCATTTAATAAGTGAATTTAAAGAGCAATGGAGTTGCACAAGTCCCTGAATGACACTCTTACTCCACAGCTACGCCTTTTTGTGCTCCAGCTTTCCCCTGCTCCAGGAGACAAAGCTGGACCCAGGGAGGTGGTGGTCTTACAGCACAGGAGTCTCCTCCCAAGGAACTGTCCTCCCATTGCTCTTCATATGTGTTTCAAAAATGGAAAAGTCCAGACTGTTTCAACACCTTTGAAAAATGTTGTTTTATCAAATAGATGTCCTGCTCTATAACCTTGCTGATAGTGTTAATTTCTGGGAGGTACTTCAGTATGATCAGCTTTTAAAAAAAGTCTCTGGAGCTGAGAAACCTGAGCATTTCACTTGTTTGGAGCCAAATGAACTAAAGTAATCTGATTTAAAATTTGTTTTAGTTCAGCGCCTGGGTAACATTGGTAAAGTTATCTGTTTTGTGCGTACACTGGTATTACGTTTGGCATTCAGCTATCTGATCTGTATTTTTTTTAATATTTCTGCAGCTTAACCCACAAGATTGCAGCACCAGCTAAGAGTAAGTAATGTTACAGGGCAGGATTTGTAGTGCTGCTTGATCTGTACACAGCACAGCTGGAGAAATAATGCGAAAAATATTTAAAATTATTATGGAAAACATGAAGAGTTCTTATGAGAACTGCAGGCTTCTGAAGCACAAGAAACTGTACCATATGTGAGCCTGGCAGAGAGTGGTTTTGGGGGGAATATAGTCCTTGGAGGAACTAGTCCTGACAGTTTATCAAAGGCACAAAGCAAGACAAACTGGGAAGAGTAAATAGACCAACAGCTGCCTTTGTCAGGACAGGTTTGGGATACAAAACCTTGTGTTGGCACTTCCCACTATAGCTGCAGCGCGTGTTCCTGCCCCATCGCTGCTAGTTAAGTGCTTTAGTGCCTGATTACTCCTCTTTCATCTCGCTGCCTCTGTTCAGTTGGGGTAAAAGGTGGGGAACGAGGGGGGCATAAAGTAACAAGAGTTCGACCCAGAGCTGATGCTGTTGTGCTGCAAGCTTTTTCATAAATTGCCCATTTTCTATGTGTTTGTTTCAGTAAGATGCCAGAATTCTGGTCAGGTCCAGTGAAGCGTGAGCTTCGTTAGCCCCTTAAGACTGGCTTTTTTAGTGGTATCTGGATTCCTATGGATGCAGGCAGATGTTTGCTGGGATACTTGTATGTGCCTTGGCTTGCAAACTCCCAGGGGAACCATTTGCTGTGTTCAGTCAGCATCTAAGAAAAGAAATAAACCTATAACATCTGCAGTACAGTAAACATCTTGAATAAAAAATTTTGGTACAAAGTATCGTTGTGGTTTTTCTTCACTCCTGTAGGCCTCATCTTGGACAGAAATAACCATAAAGTCTTACGTGCTCTGAGAAATGTGCTTGTGGTTGTTTTCAGCCAGTACACATGCATTCTTTAATGGTATCCGTTATTAGAAATAGGCTCTGTTTTCAATGTTGAGAAAGCCTTAAAAAGGCAGAATAGAGCAAATTTAGAGGAAAAAAAATCAGCATACATTATATATTATTTACAGATCATCTGGAACATCTTTGTTCTCTCCAGCAGGAGAAATTTTCTTCCAAGATAATTTTGCTGTTTTAAGAATTCTTTTATGCCATAAAAACCTTGAAAAGCTGGTTGTTCCCGTAATTTGTAGGCAAATTATAAAACTTTCTGCTCTGAATAGAAAAAGGACTTGATACTGTTATGCTTTCATGGCTTTGGTAGGGCACACTTGTGTAGGTGGATTGCATGAGAGGGATGGAGGGAGCAAAGCACAAAAGGAGGCGGCGCATTTCCATCTTTTCTTCTTCCAGGTTTTAGAGCTGAAGACAAAAATCTAATATACTGAGGTCTGCAGGGCAGTAAGAAACCATTTTTTGTTTACTTAATCAGGTACTAGCTGCAAGAGGACCACTGGAAATGTAGTTCATGCCAAACTGCTTTGCTTTGAGAGCAGGGAATGCAAGTTCCCAAAACCTGTAATCTAAGTTTTCCATGTGGAAAGATGTTTTGGTTTAGCTTTTTTATTCTATTGGCTTGAATATTAAAGCTAATTCTAATTAGAAAGTCAGATTTCCAAATGCAGTAAATTTACTATAACTAGAAATTTCAGCTTTGGAGGAAGAAGCAACCAAGTAATAACAGCCTCAGAACGCCAGTGAGCCGAGCGGTGCTCTGTAATCCTGTTCCTGTTTACTAACCATATAAGCTGACTTTAGGAGCTGCCTGCTGCTCGCTTTCTTCTCTAAAGTGCAGTAGTGAGCTATAAAACCAATCCATTGAAAGCCCTTAAGGTCTAGTGGGCAATAACTGGAACAAAAGGTACAGTTTTCTTTCAGCACAACCAACACAACATTTCTTTGATTAGACAGCTGAAAGTCCAAGTAAATAAAGGAAGAAGATCATCACTTGCTCTTACTTTGGGAGCAATTAATAGTCCTTTGATAGCACACTATTTCCTTTTTTCCGGCTTTTGCATTGCCCTTCCTTTCCTTTTGCTGGTTAAGCACTCTCAATAGAGCTTCATCTACAGTTGGGGGCTGTAGAAATCCTTATGTTTTTTGTCTTTTGCAGGTGATTAGTTGGGGGGAGAGGGGGTTGCCTCTTTGGGAAACAAAGGTTACCTTTCCAAAAAGAGAACAGTAAAAGGTTTTCTCACATTACTTTTTACTCTCCTCTGTAACTAACACAGGCTAAAACATCTTGTGTATTCTGGATGGAAAATTTAGTAATTTCATTTTGTCCTATTGCACATTTATTTTTATCTACTTCAGATTTGACTGTTAGAAAGTTCCTGTGTCTCTTACTGGATTAAGAAAAAAGCAGGTGGGGGAGAGGGAAGAGAAAGTTAAAACTGCATATGTTTCTGAAACCATAAAATATTCTGGAAAATATTTTTTTTCTTTCCTAACCAATGATTTTTTTTTTTTCTTAAAACCATGCTCTATACCATACATCAAAGAATTTTGTAACAGGTGCCATAAAATTAGATATACTGTTGTTCCACTTATTACTGATGATGAGACTACTTTAGCAACAAAATCAATGCTTAGCAATCATGCATAATTAAATTTGTAAGTTTCACTGTGCAGCTGTGCATTTGTTTACAGTCTTCCCTTACTGCCACATTTAGATAGCCTTTCCAGGGCTTCTTTTTTCCTTGAAACTCTTTGTGGGAGTTTTTTTTCAGTGTTTCAAATAATTCTGGAACTGACAAGTTGAAGTCTTTGTCCCTAGAAAAGATTTATTTGCATACAGTTTAAATTGACTGGTTTGATTTAGTCCTAGCATAAGAGCTATCTTCTTCTCATGGTAACAGTGTAGAATTTAAAGCTTTTAATTTATTTGTTTTCTTCACCATTTTTTTAGACAGATAGCTGTCAATCTGTAATTTCATTTTGCATATATTTGTAATGTGTAAAGTCTTCATTTTATACATGCCCTCAAGACAAAAGCCATGGTGCAGCCATACACAAAACCCTTTCCAGGTTTGTGTATATGTTTTAACAACGTTGGAAGTGGTGGCTCAAAACAGCTTGTTGATTGGTAAGAAGGAATTGCAAGTAAACAAAGTTTTGCAGAAGCAAATTAAACTAGGATGTGTTCCTGCCAAAATCCAGAAATTATTCACAGCAGACAAGCCCTTGGGCTGCAACAGGGCATTTTGTAATAGTGCTCCATTTCTCTAGTCTTGTTCTTGTGAATATCTGAATTTCTGATCTTTTTTTAATGCCTTTGAGCTGTGCTCCATGGGTAGAATATTGTTTCCCCACCCTTCTGCAGTTCTTACCTTACGTGGAAACATTAAGTCACAGAAGCAATCTTATTTTTAAATCAATGAAGATTCATGTTGGAATTACAAGGCTTTACATCCAACACTTAACATGATCTGTTGAAATCCATATAAGGATCCAGCTGATGATTCTTGCAGCATTGTAGAATGTTTGTTAGGTGTGAGGTTATAGGTCTGGTGTATTCTCGCCCAGGCTGAAATGTAATCCATGTCTGGTTCAAAGGCTATGGCCAGGTTTGCAGGTGCTTCCTGCCCACTGTTCTTGCATGTGGATGGCCAAGGAGTCTTTTAAAGAGGTCCATGTCATGTGAGAGCATCCACATGGTTGCTCTGTCTTTGCTCTATTATCCTCTTTCTATTTCTACGGCTTTGTGTGTTTATGGCAAAGAGTTTTTAATGTTCCATGAATTTATTGCCATCAGATGACTAATGTTACAGCACTGCTGAGACCAGATCACCCACTTTGAGGGTAAGACAGAAGGTGGCTCTCAATTCCCCCTGTGCCAGCATGACAGATCTTTGAGTCATGGTCTGACTCATCTTTCACCCCCTCAGAAACCCCTGGCCTACAGCACAGGAGATACAGAATTCCTCATTTGTTTCGTTTTTTTGTTTTCTTAATTACTTATCAGACATAAAGTTACTGATCCCATAAAAATAATAATTATAAACAGATTTGTTTCTTCCCTTACTCTGTACAGGTCCCTTTCGCTACCACCCTTACCTTATGTCAGCACTTAAAAACAACATTGAGTGTTTCTGTTCAGAGAGGTTAGACACAGTGACTCCCAGTCTGTCTACTTCTGTAACTATGAGAGAACACAAGCCTTTGCTGATAGCCTTTATCAACTTCTAAAAGCCTTCGCAAGCAGCTTGCTGGGTTTTTTTCATTTGAGTTTTGGTGCTGCGCTTTTTTTTTTTTTTTTGGTGTGTGTGCATTGGGTTTGCTGTTTCCTGGATTAAGTTTTAGCCAGCAGCTTTTAACCAAAGCTCTGTTTTCCAAATGCTGTATTTCATCAACTTACTGCAGTGACACTGATTTTATCTAGTGTTTTTATTATTTCTTCTGTGAAACAAGGCTCAATTCTTGTCCTAATTCCTGACAGGTAACATCTGATCCCTTTAGGGAAAGAAATGGTTCTCTTAATCAAGTAGAAGGAACATTTTTTAACTGCTACCACAAAAACTGGGTCTTTAAAAGGATTGAATTCTTTAGGGAAATGCTGTGGCTGAAGGCTTATATTTGAGTACCTGATGATATTAGGTTACTGCTAGACGTTATAAATACCATTTGTTTCACTGTCCTAAAGTGCTGTGCCAGCAGTGATTGAATTTCAGTTTTGGTGAGAAAAATGACTGGTTTTGGGGGTTTTGGTGTTTTTTTGGTTTTTTGTTTTTGTTTTTTTTTTTTAAGTCAGTATTTATGAAATAGCTTGCCTGCAAAGGAGCTGTGTGGAAGGGAAGACAGAATTGTGTATCACGAGTCACATCTCAGTCCTGAAGCTCCTGATAGGGCTGAGAGCTAGCATGCTTTCCTTTCTGCTCTCAACACCAATGTTAACCCAATTTTCAGAATCTGGACAGCTGAGACACTGCACCCTGTACCCATGCATCTCTCCCACTTTTCCATGTTGCAGCTTTAGCTTGCAGAGATCATTGCTGAAAACTAATTAACTGCAAATTTTTAAAACTCAAAACATTAGCAAGGAAACCAAAGAGTTTTGATAAGGATTTAGTTGTATATGTTAATAAGGACCTGGAGGTGCTATTTAATTCGTATTTCTGAATTTGGACAACCTTTGATTGTGCCGTTGTGATACTGTTTTGATACTGTTCAGGAAACACATGTATTTTAAAGACTATTTTTGTGTTCATCTGTTTCAGAATTTTGTGATACAAATATAGTACCCTGAGAAACAACATATCTTAGCAGACATGCACTGACAAGCCATATGCTTACCCTGAGGTATTCTTTTTCTTTATGGTGGTATCAGTAAAGTCTCCATGAAATCTCTGTAGAGGTTCTTAGTGCTCTTCCCTTAATTTCTAGCTGGGTCATTCCTCAGAGCCACATTCCATATTCAAAATTTAAGAAGAATGTGCTTTCCTAGTCCATAAAAAGGGTAAAATACACCCAAAATTATTTTTGTTTGTTTATTTTCTTTTTGTATCAAAATAATAAGACTGGGAAGTAAGAGCAAGTGATATCTTTGTGGCTAAAGCCAGTACCATTCAATTCACGTTGTCAGAAAGTCTGCAATGAGGTTAAGAGAGCAACACACAAAAGCTGAAAAAGAGTGATTTTTTTTTCTGACCTATATTTTTTTATGCCACATTTCACATACTTCCCAAGATATGCAGAGCTGTATTTTGGATTAGGGAGGGGGAATTGGATAATAAAATCCAAATGAAACAGGATAAAATTTACATATCAAGAAATCAGCGGGACTTGGTGAGACCAATCTAAGAATACAAAAAAACCCAATAAAACTTCTACTAATCTGGTGGATTTGTTAGATGATAGGCTCTTTGCAGATTCATTGTATAATTAATAATTAATAAGACTGTCTATAACATTTAAGTTACAGCATGCATCCAAACTACAAAATACACTTGCATATATAATCAATATAGCTGACCTCTAAATATTTTGTTTCTTTGGACTGTTTTGACAAAATAAAATTAACCTAAAGAAGAAATGATGGAAAGTGTAGATTAAAATTAAATTATATTCAGGATTAAATTTCTTCTGCAAACTAGTCTGACACATTCAGTCCTACACTGTCCGCTGCTGAGGTTGCCAAGTGTGTGAAACAGCAGTTGCAATGGTGACCATGTCAAACAGGTACCACCACATTTGTCTGGAGTTGGGGTGACCAGGTCTTTTGGGGAACACTACAAAGAATCTTTTACTTGTATCCAGCTGAGAAGAATTAGGTATTGCAATTGCAAACGTGATTTTTTTTTTTGGGTGGAAATTAAGTTCTTGGTTATTACTGTTTATTACATGTTTCAGTAGACAACAAATCTTCATATCAATGGTTTCCTACTCTGTTCATGCTAGGAAGTGACTCTGCATAGCTCTAGCTCTTCCACTTGTCAGGTATAATATTATATGCATCAACATTAGGGAATGTATTTTCATCAATGTTAGGAACCGTATCAGCTGCTGTACTTCTGGTTTTGTCATCAGTGATGCCAAGTTTTATTAGTTGAAAATTCTGCAAATGTAGATTACTTCTCAGTAGGAGTAGTATAGCAATGATGATTCATGATCATATTTTGTATTTGTACATCAGATGAAAAGTGGTATGGAGTGCCTTATGTGAAATGCAAGTGCTAGCAATATTCAGATCAGTTTGCATAGGTCATTTGATTTTTAGAGTTACTATGTTGGTAACACAGGACATTTTGATTTAGGGAGAAAAAAGGAAAAAAAAAAAAAGCCAAATCTCTTTTATTTGTACTTTCTTATTTGATCTGATGCTTTAATTTACGTATGTCAGTGAAGTTGAGGAGTATGTTAATTTGTATCAGCTGAATCCTGTGACCTGAATCTTCCAAATAAACTTAAAAAAATCCCAGCTAGAACAATGAAGCAAGGAGATAATACATTTTCCAGGCCATTTTAACTTTATTTCTAACAGTTCCAGTGCTAGTCATGGCAAATGGAGACAGAAGTTCTTCACAATATAATACACCTGGTACCCAATTAATTTTGTGCTGCCAGGCTCATTAACACAGTAATATAGCCATTTGTTTCCTCTCTTTTTCTGCTGGACTATTTTATTTCTTTGATCATTGCCCTACAAAGCATTATTAATATTTCATTTCTTCACTCTGTAAGTCCCTTGGAAAAAAAAAAAAAAGAGTCCATATCTGCGCTTTAGCTTGGCTACTTAGTGGTATCTTTCAGTGAAACAGCTCACATACACAGAGCATTTCAGGGCAGCGCACAGATTTTGTGGATTATCCCCATCTTTAATGAAAAGGGAAAATGCAACTTAAATTCCAAGACTAGAGTAGGACGAGTTTTTGGAAGCTTTGCATAAGCTAGTACAGTAAAGCAAAGCTAGTGAAGCTAGTAAAATGTGACCGATAACAGAAATTTTTCTGGTTTGTCATAAGAGTTCAAATACAATGAAACAGGAGATGTTATGTATTAAAAGGGATTAAATTGGGAATAAAGCAATCCAGATACTCTGTCATCTTCATTGTCTTAAGGTGATGTCATGTACTGTCTGCAGATGTCTTTGAGCATCATTTTCATCCATCCAGGACTAAAATGAATATGTCAATAGGTACAATAGGACTGCTCATATCCAAGGGCATAAAAATCTTATTTAATAAGAAATTGACAGGGTTTTTTTCTTCTTTAGTTTCTATTACTGTTGTGCTTTAAATCTGCATTTTTTGCAGAGTAGAAATTTTCAACCATGCTTTCTAGGGTCATTAAGCTTGTATTTAGTAGGGGTACCTTTGGGATTGGAATGAGTGACAGCTCATAAAATTCGGAGGCATTGGAGACCTCTGTATATGATTGACATGAAAAGCATTGAATTGCTTGATTTTAACAGTGTTTGTAGAGGCATAAGGCTATGCATTTTTTAAGCTGTCTTTTCTGTACTCTGTGTAAAAGACTCATGTGTTTTGTTTTTGTTTTGCAGCAGAATAAAAGGGATATAGATTGTAGCATATTTCCAGAGGGGGGGGTGGGGGGGTGGTGGAGAAAGAAAGGAAAAAAAAAAAGAAAGAAAAGAAACTCCCTTGTGGAAGGTGCTTTTCTCATTATTCTGAAGTGGATAGTTATTTCATTATCTGAGTGCTATAACTTCTTTTTCCTCTTGTAATTTACTTGCTTGTTTTTCCTACAAGCTATTAAGCATAGAGAAACTTTGTTCACCTACTATCCTCTGTAGGATACAGTGACTCATTTGGTTAAACATGTATTTTACACAATGTGAGTACTTAACTCACTTGTTTGGCGTGGGTGTAACACGTGCTTGGATGGTGCGTAGGTAGCTTTTGCACTCTGAGTGGCACAATGTTGGTTTATCAGACGGAAGAAAGACGATGTTTGTATGGGAAGCTCTCAGCTGCTTCTTAGCACCCACCATACCCATGGACCACACATTCCTCCTCCATCACTTCCAGCAAACCGGTGAGGTGGTTCTTTGTTCTAGTCTTGTCTCCATTTAAAATGTGTTTCCACTCTGCCATTAGTTTCTCAAATAGCACAGGCAATGCTGAATGTAATGGAAGATGGGGTGCTAATATATATCTCTGCGGTGAAGAATCATGGCCATCTACTTTAAAACTTCACTATATGTAAACAAACCCATATTTTATAAAGTTTGTTGTCCTCTGAAATGTCAACAGAAGCAATTCTCATAACAGAGTATCATGACAGAGATCTTCTGAACCTTCTGAAACCTTCTGAAAACCTGTTCCTACCAGGTGGGAGTTGAGAGGATTTTTATTGGTTTTGTGGTGTTGTTGGTTAAACTGGCTTCATTGTAGGTGCTAAGCATTTGAAAACAAAACCCGCATGTTTTCTCACCTAGCCATCTGAAATCTATGCTGCAAGAGACCTCAAAGCTGGTTGTTCATTAAGTCTAGTATAAGTCTGTGAGAATATCCCCTGTTATTCTATAGTTATTTATATGGGTAAACATGGTGGCTTCAAAAGTGTAGTGTTGATTTAAAAGAAGAGTATAATAGAGGTTGAATAAGTAGCAGACCTGTATTAAAGAGTGTGTGAATGGTAGACTTAGTGGGAAAACAATAGGCATTTGTATTTTACTCTTAAACATGCAGAGCTGAGATTTCTGAAGCAGGCTGATGTATTTTGAACTAACATTTAATTTGCCTCTCTAAGTTCATAAAATCCATCTCTACTGCTAGGGAAGACTCCACAAAACCAACGTAAATATCAGACTGTTTTTGTATTCACTGTGCAGCACCCTCTAAACTCCCTGTCTACATTCTTCAGTCTAAACTGGTCTCCTGGGATACTCTTTTCTTCAATGGTCTCCTCAGACTTCAATGGGATACCTCGGTGTAGTAAGTGTTACACCTGGGAGTACGCATTTGCAAGATTCAGTCTTGAATTAAGATGCGTACGGAGAGGTATAGGCTGCAACACAGGAAACAGAAGGATGAAAGAAATTATAATGTCCTTTTGAAATTGTATTTTGTCATCTTAACTCAGTTTACATTTATGAATGTTAAATAGTAATATAAGGGATGAATTTCCTTATGTACAGGAAAGGCTAGTTTGGAGTTTGCTGGTTTTTTACTTTATATAATGCAGAAAATTATGCCTTTTGGAATTTGAATCCTGTGTTTTATGACCTATCCTACAGAGTCACTTTACAGAAATATACCGTCTTAACTCAGTGTAGAATTCTCAATTGTTAGTATTCTTGAAATAAAAATCTGCAGTGTTACCTTAATATTAATACTACTTTCCCAATAATTGTAAACAAATTTGGAAATATCTTCTTACTGGTTTTCTACTTATCAGAAAACAAAATATAAGAAAATGTATAATTCCTTTATGCTAGAAAATCTCACTTTTATGTAGTTGTTATGCAGTAACAGATAGTGCTGCAATAAATTTGTGAGGGAAGACAGAGTATAGCGGAGATAATATGACCTTCTGTAACTACCACATAGTCATCTTCCTCCTCAGTAAACTCTTTCCATACTGACCACAAAAGTGTTGCAACTAAAGCCACTCTATGTACTATGAAAACTAAACAAGTGAAAACAACTACACAGAGCCAAAGACGGGAGAAGAATTAAAGTCTCAGTGAAGTCTTCAGAGAACAGATGAATTAATCTCAGAAGCTCTTATGTGTTACAGTTCAGACAAATTAGACACTGGACTTCATTGTGAGATGGAGAACTTTTAGGTGTAAACAAAGCAAAACTTCAAACCACAGTGAACTTAATGCCTGAGGACAAAAATGGTGAGAAAAGAAGCCCAATGTCATTGCCAAGTAAGAGAAGAGTATCGTACCACTGCAGAACTATAAAAAAGAGCCCATTTGGAAAAAAGACTTAGAATTTTTTAGTCTGACTTCATGTAAATCCACTGACGGTTTGTAAATCAACAGGAAAATTATGGCAATGCTGCAAAGAGCTTTTGTCAGAGTGGGATGCACAGTTGAGGTGGGGCAATTACATGTCCATGGCAAACTATTTATCATCAGCCTTTCTCTATTCCATGCAATTTCCCATTCTCACAATCGGGCATGTTAATATCACTATGGTCAAGTATGGAAAACTCAACTCTTTATTGCATCCCAATAAACTCTTGCTTCATAAAAAGGCTGTCAATTCAAGGCATTCATCTTTCAAATCTGTACTACTTCATTTTCTTTCAAGTATGGCCAAAGGTAAAAGTGATTTAGCCCTACCTGAATGTTTACCTAGAATGGTTACGTCGCAAAAATTGTTGGTTTTTTTTTTTTTTTTTTCTTTGTAGTTATGTCACTTAGCTGAAAAAAACAAAATTGTTGGAGGGAAGTTTGCAAGTTGCTTCATATACCAAAAGCCATATTGCTTTGAAATTTTGAAATCACTGTCAAGTACAAAGACAAGCAAACAATTTTGCACAGAATTTACTTGATTTATACAATCTGGTTTATATGCAAAGATGAAAATCTATCTGTTCATCAAATGAGACCATAAAAAATAGCATTTTCAAAATTCTTATTGATGGCTAGATATAATTACACTCTACTATCTATTATTTCCATTTGTCTGTAGAGTGATGAGGAGAAATTTAAAGCATCTTTTGAATAATGATGGATAAGTCATACTGAAGGGTAAGTTTTTTGGTTGCAGTGCAGGTTACTACATATAAATGTCTTGGCTTTTTGCAGTTGTGTTAAATATTTCTGCAACTCTTTTGTTACTTGCAGAGTTAGCATGCATAAATGTTGCTATGTCTAATCATTGCATTATACATTACTTTGGCCTAAATCAGAGAAAATAATGTTCTACATCATGTAAGCCAACTATTTTTAAAGTTGCTTTTCCCCACCGCCCACTCCTGTATATACAGTTTATTGAAGAGAATGGTGGAAGGACACCAATGTAAGATATATCAATGACTTGATTCAAGATGAAATTAAGATGTTAGTCCTTCCTATTTGTGTGAAAATTACTCACCCATGCAAGCCATAACATTAATGAAATACAAGACTGTGACTAATAGTGTCACTCTAATTTACTGTGCTTCTCTTTGTCCCTACTCTCTGATTTTATACTCTGTCAAGCAAAAGAGCCAGCCATAGTGGTCTTGTTCTGCAATGACTGTGCTTTGCTGTGGCACCTAATACAGTGTCAGAGACGATACTCTTCTATATGGTCATGGTTCAAATCTAACTCAACCAACCACGTGCATATATCAAAACCTGTGCTATTTTCTTCGTGAAGAAATTTTCTCCTTCATTGCTTTCTGACTGCAATAGCTTATCATTTTGACATCTTCTAACGAAGATACTGATACAATCACAGCTGGTATAAAGCATATACAGTTCAAAAGAGACAAAAATAATCAAGTAAAAATGTATTAAAATGTCCTATTGGGATTTTTTTTCAGAGTGATACCTACATGGTAATATCTTTGCTCTCTGTAACCTGATTGTTTTTGTGAACATGTTTTTCTGAGGGAAAAATATTATACCTGCTTGAATTATAAAATAATCAATCGATGAAGTTGTTTTGCAGTCTTACCATCAATATCTTTTATTTGACATACACTTAAAAAATCATTTGGCACTGGCTACCAAATCTTGGTAGGTTGCTTCTCTCTTACCCTGGGCAGTGTTTGTACTGCCTTGCTTGGTTTGGAAGCATCTAGTGGACTGGCACAACTAGCATAGTTGCATGTCTCCCATACTGAAGTGTAACCAAAAAGTCTTTTGTGATACAAAAGACAGAAATCAGATAGTTTAGAGGCACAGCCATGAGTATAAATGGGTTTTGTTTGGTTTTTTTTTTAATGTAACTTGTGGAGGCTTTGTTTGCAAAGATGGCAACACAGGATAGTTACATTACTATACTGGAACTGCTTTAGGAGAGATCAATATGTGAACACTGTTCCCACTACAACTGCAAGGAAAATTCCTGTCATTAATAATAAAAAAAAATTGATTTATGTGATGGCAGTGGTTTCAAACAATAGCTTTCAGGCAACCCTGTAGGAATAAAATGTTGCAGTGTTTGATGAGAAAGTCCAGTATTGATTCAGGCTGATAAAATATTTTTCTTCATCTTTTGAGAAGTCTTACTACATACATACTATGAATAAAAGTTTGGCATTTCTAACATGTTGGGAGTCCCAATAGATGCAATTCTTTTTTGTTACAGAAACTCTATTCTGTCTCTGTTTCGTTTGCTCTTTGACAATGTATGTGAACAGAGAACTGCACACAGAAGTAGAGAAGTGTAATTCTGTTTTTCTGAGGCTCAGGCTACTGAATAGGTATCATTGTATCCACGTCTCTTGAGAAAAAAAACACTGCAAAAACTTCTTGGAGCGGTTTTTTTGGTGTGCAGCCTCCTACTGACAGCTGCAGAGAGAAATGTCTTCTGGCCTTTTTATCCCTTCCTCTTGCTGTGTGCTTTTCCTATCAACTACCCCATAAATATTTTCCTGTAACTGGCACAGATGATGTGCCTGATGCGCCTTGCTCAGGACCCCATCAGAAATGAGACACATAATTTTAATCTGCACTAAGAAGCGGTGACTTTAAGGCAGCTGGAGGCTAGGTCTGAATACCAATCATCTTCCTTAATTTGAGAACTTCACAGTCCCTCTTGTTCTGTGATTTCAGTCATATGCCTGACATTTCACGACTGATTCATATGTATTCATGCTAGTGCCAAAATTTGTCCTTTGTCATCAATAGTCTGTATTAGTATTTATCCCTAATCCACGTTATAGGTTGCCTTCATATCCAGAAAGTCTCCCTTGCAAAGACATCTCTGTTCTGCACATCTCTGGGCTTGTCTCATGATATGACATATCACTGACATGCTAAAGCGCTTCAGATTTCCAGATTTAGCTTAAGATTTCTGCGAGACTTTTGTCTGTCATTTCACAAGGATAGATGAAATTCACTATGGTAAACATTAACATTGAACAAAATGTTACTTCTCAGACCAGGACAAATCTTCTTTCTTGCCAAATTTATCCTGATTGATAGACACTTCCTTCATAAGGAGGGAAGACAGGCATGTATATTCCGTGTTCATGTTTGTGCTGCTGCTTTCCCATTTAAGATATTTGTTTGGGATACTTCACAATAAAACTAAAATACTGTTTGCTTGTTCTAAGTAGGCTGAGGAGGATAGTGGTATAAGAAATTATAATTTCCCACTTTAAGAAAAAAAAAGTGTGTAAGAGGTGCTGACATCAGGGTTGTCTGGAATTGTGATTACATGAATTACTGCATTTGGGATTTGAAAACAGAATTAAGTTAGCAAAGAAGACCCTAACTGTACTGGCATTGCTAAACTATATAATCTGACTCACAGAGACTGATGAAAAAAAATCTCTTTTGTCTGTGACAGCAAATATTAGCAGAAAAATCACAGATAATTTTTTACAGTACATCTGTCGCATTGCAAGATAATATTGGTTTCATCCTAGGGATCTTAAAAGCTATACTTTGGTTCTTGCAGGGAGCAGTACTATAACTTTTTTTTTTTAAGGGAAAGCATAAACTTGCTTGTGGGTGGATGTTTAAGTGTTATACAATATGGCTTTAAACTTTTCCTGCAATTAAAGCCTAATCCAAAACACTGAAGCACATTATCAATTTTATGCTTAACTGGAGCATTTTTTCAACAGGTCTATTCATCTACTTAAAATTAAGCACATGCTTAAGTGCATTGTTGAATCAGCGCCAGAGTTGTTATGATGAAGCAAAAAACCCACAGAAAAAGGTCTAACAGATAATATTCATATTTCTTGGATTAAAATGTTCATTTCAAGAAGAGGAAGAGCTTAAATATCAGTTAGCTTCAGGCACAGGTGAAAGAGGCAGCTGCTTAGGACATCGCATTAAAAGCTACGGATTGCTTGCTTTTCCTAAGACAGAGGAGATGAGATTGATTATTCCAGCAGAGTTTGCGGCTTGACTGGGTGATTCCCTGCAGATCCTACTGAACTGAGAGGCCAAGCTACCAGGAGCAGCAGCTACCACTGTGGATGATGGAGCTGCCTGAGACAAAGAGGTCTTTGGTTCCTGATGGCTCTGTCCTGAGGGTGCTTAGCAGCCCTGGGTAAACTGAGGAAGGAACGGAAAAAAAAAGCAAGAGAACTTACTCACAGCTGCTGCCCACTTCCAGCCCCACACCCAATCTCCCCACAGACTGTCTTTTTCTCTTTCTTAAGAGAAAACTAAAACCTAAAATTTCCATTTAAATCTTCTCCCTGAATATTTTTGCTTGCACATTAAGTTTTGCAGATGCTGCTAATAATCCCCAATGTCTGGACTCGGTGCTGTTTCATTATCGTTTTTACTGTTATGTGGGTTAGAATTGCTGCTCTTATGTCTTGTTTGGTGTTGCATGCAGGTAATGACATCGCTAGCAGTGAGAGCCCTGTCATGTTGCCTAGGCACCTCCATCAGATAGATTGGTCGTGTGAGATGTGCTGCTGCAGAGCCGAGATCAAGTGTCTGGTTAAGGAGGAGAGCTGTGTGGTCTGGGCCATCCCGTTGAGCCATCAGGCTCATGTCCATGGTTGCTACAGCTCCTACGAACTTCAGAGGGTGCCTTGGGCTGGAGGTGAAACTTGCTTTTGCTGTAAACTATTTAGCTAAGCTTTTGATGGCGACAATATGTAGAGGAAAACATAGATCAGTGAGCAATATTGATAGGACTTGAGTGCTACCAGGTACAACCCTGAGCAAACACTGGTTTAGGAGGAGCTGGGATGCCCATGTGAAACCTGGAGGTAATGTTGAAAATTGAGCGTTTTAATAGAAAGACAGTCTGGGAAAGGATGACCATAAGGGAATAGTTAGCTGCATTTCTCTTTTTCCTTCAGGTTGCATGGTATCTTCCCTTTTTGTCCTTGAACTGAGCAAAGCATCTACACAGAATACCAGCATTCCCATAGGAATCTTTTAGCTTTAAAGCTAAGTAGGTGTTAAAGTGCTTTGTAACATCAAGGAGGGGGAAGAGGCCTTTGTGTTGTAAACAGTAAAGCTGCTATGGAAACTATGGTGACTTGCAGAAAAATGGAATGGAGGGGAGGAGAGAAAATACAAACAACTTCTTTCTTAATATTTAAATCATAACTGTGATTAGTGACCTTACTTCCTGTATTTGTTTAAATAACATGGAATGCAAATATAATTGTTTTGAAACTGCCAGAATATTCCTGTGTTATGTTGCATGCCTTGTCCGTGAGGTAAAGATGCTTATATGTACAATTATCTACTGAAAACAGTTGACCTCATGCTCATGTATCCTAAGCTATTTTGCAGATTGCTACAGTTCTCATACAGGGCAATGTATGTTGTCTAATGATTTGTTAACTTTTCACTTCTTGGCCCATGTTTAGCTGTAAAACCACAGTCTTGTTAATTACAAAGAATCTGTGCCTGTGTTTTCTTTACTTTGCCTTGTGGGGGGAAAAATTAAATGTTAGGGAGGGGAGTTTGGTTTTTCTTTTCTTTTCTTTTTTTATTTTTTTTTTTTCTTTTCATATAAAATGTTAGTGACCTGTGGCAATTTCCAAACTATTTCAGTATGTTCTCTGATGTTTAAATTGAACTTTACATCATTTGTTATAGTGACACCTGCTGCCCTTGTAATGGTTAAGTGTATGTGAGTACATAGAACCCACTTTTCAAAAATTTATAACTCCACTGTAAAAATTTTATTCTGTGCTGAAACTTGGCATACAGGCTTTTTGACTAGGAACAAATTATTCTTTAAAAAATGTGGTGGGGAGGAGTTGGTCATATAAGAGCTTACTGTGCAGTAAAAGCAAACTGATTTTACTGCCATATTCATCTGTTTATGCCTCTGTAACTTGGAATAAGAGCAGAATGAAATAGAGCATTTGTTCACTTTTTATGTCTTTAAATCTCAATTCAAGCTTCTGCTCAGGTCACTGATGTAAATGGATCTGATTTTCTTTTCCTAGTTCTTCTGAGTATTTCTCTCTCTGACAGCTGCCCACCAGACAATTTGATTTAAGATTGCTCAGCCATTTTCAAGCAAGGAACCCAGCTGGTTTTCAGCCAGAGAACAGGCACTCCTGGACAAAATCTTGGAAAATTCTTTTAAGTTTGTCCAAGTTTCTAGGTCTTTTAAACCTGCTGCTTGTTGGAACAGCAACAGGTGCTTTTCCTTCATGTTAGAGTTGACTTTTTTGATAAATATTTCCCGCAGTACAGCAAGTAGAAGGTAGACATTACCTGGAAAGGTAATCATTACTGATAGGTACATTTATTTTGTGTAGCATTATCACTTTTTTTAAAAATGACTGTTTGCTGAGGATGCTATAATCACCACAAACATCTCATTTACAGAAATCCCTTGCAAACCAACGGTGGTAGTCCTTATCGTCTTCGTAGTTCTCTCATATTATGAATAGCCGTATAAATAAAAATTAATTGTGCTTTTTCTTTTGTGTAATCATGAGAATACAGGAAATTTTTTCTCCAAAGCTGCATTGTCATAGTTTATATACTTTGTGCCAGGAAGCAAAATCTGAAGCAATTTTAACACACTAAAATGCATGGAGGGTAATATTCAACTAAAAGCATTGCAGCAATGTGTAGAAAACAAAGCAAGTTGAACTTGTATGATCAAGTTCACAGAGTGAAAATACAACAAAGTATACGGTACTCCTGAAGTAAACGATCTGTATCTGGTAAAGTATGCCCTTTTCCTTTATATTTTGTTGATTCACCCTAAGCTTCCCTTGCTTCTCTGCAGACTGTCCTGAATTCATAATGATGTTACATGAATTATATGAGCACTCTGTAACTGCAAGGGGATGCCTTTGCAACTCGATGAGCTGCATTTTGTCATGCAGCTGAGGAAACTGGTGTTAACAATTACAAATAATAATAATACTGATAGAGATATTGCAAATCCTCATATACTCCAGCCTGAGTATTAGGAGGTGAGATGTGCTTGAGTCGAGAACTGAAGTGGATTGAGGATCACCTGCAGGTTAACTGCAAAGGTCTGCTCCAGTGAGTGGAGCCCGAGAAACCGGTTCTGTGGCTGCATCTTCGGGACTGTAAGTGACCGTGAAGATTTCCAGAGGGCAAAGATTATCTTAAACCTGTTTCTCATCATTGAACGTGACTGACGTACTATTAATGTACAGCTTCATCTTCATGGTAATTCAGTAACTAGCAGCAGCACCAGCTTTGGTGACTGTTTATCCAGAGTCTAGACATTTTATATGAGTTTAGGGCTCACTTCTGTGTTTTATAAGGGAGGGAAACACACTTTTTTTGGTCTTGTGGTAGCATGACGGGTGCGTTGGCTGTGTGCTGTTCTGCCTAAACAATCTCCAAAATAAGCAATCTGCTGGCGGTTTATCTGAAACTATGGTTTAGCAAATATGTCACAGGTGTATCAGCCTCTACCTGTGGAAAGGAATAGTGGGAACGCATGTTTCGGTCAGGAACTCAGCATCACCACATATAGTTCAACAAGTATAAGCTGTCATACAAAAACATTAGATAGAATGGCTTTCTTATAGTCTTCAAGAAGACTAAGTGCTGGTTTTCCTTCTTTAGTCTGAACTTGGAGAGGGACATTAGTCTAGAAAAAGAGGGAATATGATAAAATGCCTCATAACTGACCCATAGTAAGTAGGTTTGTTGGAAAAAAATACAGGTGGAAGTGAAGATAAGCCATCCACCACTTGAAGAAAATTTGTCACAGAGCTTTCTGAGTCAAAAGTTGGTAGACTCAAAAAAACCCCTGAGCCAAACGGTAGGCTGATCCTGGAGGGTGCTGACTGTGCAAATCCCAACCAAACAAAATATATAAACACAAATTTAACCCTCAAATCTCTGAATAATTCCATTGACTTCTATAGTAAGTGATTTATTGGACCAGGACCAAGTATGCAGCATTTTGGAAGGGCAAACCGTGCCAGCCTATTTAATGCCCGCTTTAACAAATTATCTGGGTCAGTTTCCTTCCTTTGTCTCCCCAGTGCTCATTGGCCCCTTGGGCATGTGCTTTGTACTAAAAACCCACAGGCTATGAACTGTGAGTCCCTGAGGGCACTGTGAGGCACCAGCTGCCATGGTGGGAGTGGATGCTGCACAATATCATCTGCAGTAACGACAGTTTGCAGTCTTCTCAATTACTTGCGGTTTAGAGGTGCTAAGGTGTACAGAAATACTTTGCATTTCTTTGTGGAACAGAGCATTTGAAATAATACACATTAAACTCAAATATATGAAATGCTAGGTAGCAAAAGTACAAGGTGGTTGGGGTGTTTTGTGGTTTGTTGGGGTTTTTTTGAATAATTAATACCTAAGCTGCCGAAACTTACCAAACATCATTCTATTCAGTACTGAACAATTCCCTGCACCAGACGTTGCTAGGCAGTCAATAATTCAGTAAGACAGTGTTTATACAGTGAAAATCAGTGTAAAATACATATGCAAAATTGCAAACTGGACTAAGTTTCTGTTTACATTAAATACATAAACAACAGAGTGGTTTAAACTATATTTTGTGTGTATAACACGTACAATGTGTGCCCCAGCTCTTATGTGTACATAGCCTACACATAAATATTTCCCATTAATGTATTCAGTTAGTAATGCTTTTTAGGAAATCAAGTGCCCATGACCAAGAGCTATGCTTAAAGTGTGTTGATGTGAAGTTTATGTGACAATGGTAATGGAGCGTGTTTCCCATTACAGATAAGGATACTTAATATTTATATAGTGCTTTCCATTCTAAAAGCATTTTAGAAACATTAATTAGTGCAAGCCTATCAAGGGAAAAATAATCTGAGACACAGATTCCTATGAGTGAGAGAAACCTTGGAAAGCAGTAATGCCAAAAGAGACTTAAAAGTAGTAGCTGACAGCAAATTATGCATGAATTTAGAATACTGATTTGACAGCAATAAAGACCAATTCAATTTTAGTCTAATAAGCAGAGGTCTCCTGTCACTAGGGATGTTGAAGTCTTGTTAGCAGAAAGATATTGACAGCTGGAGAGATGGAGAGAAGAACAGCATACACAGGAAAGGTATTTGGAGCCTGGATTTATAAGGAACGGCTTTAGGTTAAATACCTACAGGCTGGCTAAAGGACAACAAAGGAAACATTTGATAACGCTTGAAGGATATCAACACGAAGCAGAGAATCTAATATGAGAAATGGGATTAAGAGAGATGGCTTGAAATGAAAAAGAGCTTTTGGACAATATATTAAGAAATTGTCAATTATATTTACTGGCTTGCAAAATAACATTTCCAGAGAAAAATGAAGCAGCATCTCTTGCTTCATATAAAACTGTGCTGCAAAACTACTAGTAATGAGGAAGAGTTCTTCTGTACAGGAAATAAATTAGTTTGACAAACTCCACAAAGCTTGTTTCTCTTCACAGTCCTTTGTAAGGAATTACAGGTAAATAAAGACCCCTCATCTAATACTATATTCTGGAAAACCAATGTAAATAGAGAAACTAATTAGCTTGTGCATGCAAGAAAGTCAGTACAGCTCTAGATTTTTATACAGAGATAGATGAAAGCCTTGAAGTCTCTGGCAAATTTCTCTTTTAGTTGTCAGGGCATCATGACTCCTTGCCACACACCTTGTTTTCTTAGAAATGATTTATACAGATAAAAGGTGTGTTTGTTCTCCTGTGGTGTTACCTCATTTTCCCTTTCTGTGCTTCTTGCCATCACACTTTAATGTTTTGAGATCAGATGAGCTGAACATAGTATAAGTTGATATTTCATTAAGAGTATCAAGGTCACCAGTTCAAATTATATTTATTTTGCTGAGTGGTGTCTCCGTCCACATTAAGGGGTAGTTTTGTGCTGAAAGAACCAAACTCTGCATTATTTTCAGTACATAGTTCATATGCAGAAAGTATGGATATTTGAGAAGTCCTGGCAGTCCGGCGAAGTTCCCACTGACTGGAAAAGGGGAAACATAACCCCCATTTTTAAGAAGGGTAGAAAGGAAGACCCAGGGAACTACTGGCTGGTCAGTCTCACCTCCGTGCCTGGTAAGATTATGGAGCAGACCCTCCTGGAGACCATGCTCAGCCATGTGGAAAATAAGGAGGTGACTGGTGACACCCAACATGGTTTCACGAGGGGCGAATCGTGCCTGACAAACTTGGTGGCCTTCTATGATGGGGTTACAGTGTTGGCAGACAAGGGAAGGGCAACTGACATCATCTACTTGGACTTGTGCAAGGCATTTGACACTGTCCCACATGACATCCTTGTCTCTAAATTGGAGAGACATGGATTCAATGGATGGACCACTCAGTGGATAAGGAATTGGCTGGATGGTTGCACTCAAAGAGTTGTGGTCAACAGCTCAATGTCCCAAGTGGAGAACAGTGACGAGTGGTGTTCCTCAGGGGTCGGTACTGGGACCGGCACTGTTTAACATCTTTGTCGGTGACATGGACAATGGGATCGAGTGCACCCTCAGCAAGTTTGCCGACAACACCAAGCTGTGTGGTGCAGTCGACATGCTGGAGGGAAGGGATGCCATCCAGAGGGACCTGGACAGGCTGGAGAGGTGGGCCCGTGCAAACCACGTGAAGTTCAACAAGGCCAAGGGCAAGGTCCTGCACGTGGGTTGGGGCAATCCCAAGCACAACTACAGGCTGGGCAAGGAATGGATTGAAAGCAGCCCTGAGGAGAAGGACTTGGGGTTGTTGATTGATGAGAAGCTCAACATCAGCCAGCAGTGTGCGCTTGCAGCCCAGAAAGCCAACTGTGTCCTGGGCTGCATCAAAAGCAGCGTGACCAGCAGGTCGAGGGAGGGGATCCTGCCCCTCTACTCCACTCTGGTGAGACCCCACCTGCAGTACTGCGTCCAGCTCTGGGGTCCCCAGGACAAGAGAGACATGGAGCTGTTAGAGAAAGTCCAGAGGCCATGAAGCTGATCGGAGGGCTGGAGCACCTCTCCTATGATGACAGGCTGAGAGAGTTGGGGTTGTTCAGCCTGGAGAACAGAAGGTTCCAGGGAGACCTTAGAGCAGCCTTCCAGTACCTGAAGGGGCCTACAGGAAAGATGGAGAGGGACTGTTTATCAGGGAGTGTAGTGACAAGGGGTAATGGGTTTAAGCTGAAGGAGGGTCAATTTAGATTAGATGTTAGAATGAAATTCTTCCTTGTGAGAGTGGTGAGGCCCTGGCACAAGTTGCCCAGAGAGGTTGTGGCTGCCCCTGGCTCCCTGGCAGTGTTCAAGGCCAGGTTGGATGAGGCTTTGGGCAAGGTGGTCTAGTTGAGGGTGTCCCTGCCCATGGCAGGGGAGTTGGAACTAGATGATCTTTAAGGTCCTTTCCAGCCCAAACCATTCTATGAGTCTATGATTCTATATGTCCCTCCTCTACTGTCTGATCCTGCAGTTCTCAAGTGATGCTAAAATATTTGGTCTGTCGTAAGGAGAGGATACAGTTTTCCAAAGCACTGAAAACACTGGAGAACCTAAATCTTATGGTTTAGGCACTTGGGAGCAAAGCTCTGGTAGCTTTTACTGAGTCTGAAAGCATAGATAGATCACATAGGTAGAGTGATCCTGCAAGCATAATGCATGAACAGGTTTATAAACCTATTTAAGACAGGCAGTAGGAAAGAACATATCTGACTCTCTGTGCTGCTTCTCCTTCCATCAGGGGCAGGCGGGAGTAGGGCTGTTCAACTACTTGAATTATAGTAAAGAGAATAATCCTGTCTCTTAGCAATACTATTCTGTGTGCTGCTGCTATGGGATTTATTCAGTTTCAACCCTAGCAGTTCATGGGACATATGCATCTGTTGTACGATCAGTACAACTGAGTGTATTTTGTAAAGTCTGATTATACCTTTTAGTTTGAGCATTTTGTTGAATTTATTCTTGAGGTTTTTAGCCACATCTTCTGTGCAGCCAGATTTCCAGCTCTTATGGACTGTATTTACACCTCTTTGTAATACTCAGTGCCCTTTTGAGGTTTCTGTATGCCACTCTCCTGCACCACACACTAACAGTGGTCAGCCAGCTGAAGCCCCAGATCTTTACTTTCAGGGGTGCAACAGTTAAATCCATTGTGTTCCTTATTTGTCTAGACTGAGTAGAAGTGCATTCTCTGCATTTGGGGAAGTTTCACCTCTTTGAATCTTACTGCAGGTTCCTGCTACCAGGAGCATTGCTTTCAGTAGGATTATGATAGCCAAGTTAAAACTAGTGGAATGAGATTCCATCCAAAGTCCTTTCTTTTTTCTTAAATGTAGAAGATTCTAGTGTGCACAATTACAGAAAAAAACTTGATGCCTCTGAGTTCTCGGGCAGCTTGAAGCAAGTGCTTTCAGAGAAGGCTAAGAAGTTTGAGACCTGTTAGTGTAAGTGACCCCACTGACAACACTAAGGAAGAATAAACATAGAAAAGAAGAAAAAGAGCAAAATGTTTTATCTGTCCACTACAGAAAAAAAAGAAAAAAACCCACAAAACCACCTACAAAACCCAGCCATGCTGCTGCTAAGATATACTCTGTTCTGGTCTACTTCGAAACAGGTCTTTTTTCACACCTTCCCCCCAGTTACATGCTAGGGACATTGTGTTAGGGACATTGCTCAGTGAGGTGCTTGAAGGCAAAGACTTGTCAGAATTCACGGGGATGTTGTTTTGCAATTATGGTCTGCTGTTGCCTAAATTTCTCCTGGAGATTTAACTTCAATGGAATGCCACCAAAGATTCTTTCCTTTCTGAAGCTCCTTCTATGAAAGCTGTGGCTGGTGGCAGAAAAAAATTCTGTAAATTCATCCATTTAAACCTCACTCATGCCTACATGAGCCCAAGTTTGTGCCTTGTCTGCTTCCGGTGATTTTAACAATGCATCAACAGGATGTAGAGTGGAAAATACTAATGAAAACCAAGTACTGTCTGCATTGCTGCATATGCATTATGCTATATGAATCCCCTTAGCTGATTTATTACCTTCACATTTTGCTCTGTAGGTTAAATTAAGTCCTTATCTCCTGAATTAGTTGTTTTCTTTCAGCTTAAAATGTTAGACAGTTTAATATGACAGAAAAGGAAGAGAATAACAATAATAATGATAAAAGAATATACAAAACAAGTGATGCACAGCACAGTTGCTCACCACCCGCAGACCACTGATGCCCAGCTAGTTCCTGAGCCACGATCTAAGCCCCTGGCCAGCTTTGCCCAAGTTATATGCTGAGCATGATATCATATGGTATAGAATAGCCCTTTGGTCACTTGGAGTCAGCTGTCCTGGCTCTTTGTGCACACCCAGCCTACTTGCTGGCCAGGTGGTTTTAGAAGCCGAAAAGTCCTTGACTTGGTGTAAACATTGCCTAGCAACAACCAAAACATCAGTGTGTTATCAACATTATTCTCATCCTAAATCCAAAACAGAGCACTAACCAGCTGCTAGGAGGAAAATTAACTCTATCCCTGCTGAAACCAGGACAGTAGGTTTGACGTAACTTTTTTACATGAATTTTTTTGCACTGGTTTGATAATCCTTAACAGACTCTGTAACAGTTTTCATTCACTTAATTGTGAAATCCATTGCAAATATTTTTTCGTTATCTAGAAAAGTTATGCTGTGTGGTTTATTTCCAAAGTTTAAGGCTTCAGGGACAAAAGTTAAATTTTCAAAACTTTTCCTACTTTTTTCTAATACTCTTAAGAAAATGCTTTGTCTTATTACTTGGCTAATTTCCTTGAAATGTTGAATTGTGGAATGAGGTTTTGCTTAAACAGCTCCAGACCATGCAAGTATTGTGTTAATGTGGATGATTTTAGGAGGAGTAAACTGTGTTCCAGTAAAAATACGGCAATAAAATTTGCAACCTACGATTCTTCTTTGATCATTTAGATTCTTTGGGATTTGATTCCCAGCATTGCAAATTGGGTCAGTAATTGATAGTTCATTGTACTACCATATAATTCATGTTTTTTGCAAAACCACAGCAGAGGCATGACTGCCTCCTGGCTAGGGTGAAAGGACCGATTAGGCAACAGGAACTTTGGATCACTGAACTGCTTCTTCATGCTGGGCTCTCACACTCTTGGCAGAGTCCAAAGTCAGAGGAGTTTGTAATCCTGGCTCAGCTGTTTGTGCACCAACAGTAAGGGACTATGCTGTAGGAGACAGTATCATAGGGGAGGACAGTAGAAAATGAGGTATGTGGACCAGAACCAGAAGGAATAGGGAAGGAGGTTTGTTCATTGACAGGAATCCTTATAAAATCAGTCAATCAGCTGTTTCATGCGAAGTGCTGAAAAATTAATGCTACTGCAGGCTGACAGCATTGGATTTTAACTGCATATGGGAGCATGGATGGAAAGGAGGCAAAACTGCTTAGTCCTTGGACCTGCGGTAAAGGCAGGCACGTTTCTGAAGGCATTTCCTGCCTGTTGCTGCCTGCTGTGTTTGTAGTCATCCTCGCGCTGTACGGAGGATGTGTACCGGGAGGGGAAAACAGAAGTGTGAATAGGAGATCCTGATTATTCACTGAAATGCTTCTATAAAAAAGTCAAGCCAACACGATACCCTTACGGAAAATTAACGCCAACTAATCCAACTGAGTTTAAAATGTGATCTGTCTTTATTTCAATGATAATCCCCTTAATCAAAAGCCTTCATTTCTTACAACGTCATCAGTACAATGAGACACTGTTTACTAGTCTAAGGAAATAGTTCTGTCTTTAGAATCAGTTTTTTGTGTAGGAAATCTGCCACAGTCGCATTAAAGTATTATTCCATAGAGCTGTAAACCAAGAAATAGTTTATGGTTCAAATCAAATCTGGTAAATCCCAACCTGGAATTACTCACCATTAGCTGTGTTCGTGAATGTCATTTTCCAAAATCAGTTTTGTCATTTTGGATTATTTTCTGTGCATTATGTGTCACAAGTGTTTATCTTGACAGAAACCAAGATACACTCCTCTCTGTTCTAAAATTAACTGTTTGAGTTGAAAAATAGCATGTAAGGATGAAATGCTATGATAAACATATGCAAAGTTATTTTTACATGTCCTTTGTTGAGGTAACTGTAGTTCTGGTGGAAATTTCCATTAAACTTAAAGCCATGGCTAGGCAGATCAGAGGACTTGCTCCAATTAATATTCATTAAATGCTCCTTTAACATACAAATATATAGAGAAAGGCATGTTTGATCATTTGGTTTTATTAGATTCTTTTAGCAAGTTTCCAGCAGCACAGAAATTCAAGCCTAGGTGATTAATGTACTGAAACAATTAGCTTTAGGTAAAAGACGATTGTCTCAGAAAAGGCTTTTTATTCACCGTGTAGTTACTGGTTTAATATTTACCTCTAGACTCTCCTTAGTGTATTCACCCAGAAATACGAGTTCAACTGTATGACAGAAACTGAAAAAGCTGAGAATAAAGACTGTCCTGTCACAGCAGCAAACAGGACGACTCATCTGCTCCCTACTCTGACAAGACTCTTCAAAAACAAACAAGATGGTGTTTAATATCTGTAATTTTTCTCTGGCAAACATATAAAATAAATATCTGTCTTTCCTTGATGTGTTAAGACAGTTTCTGCTATACAGTAATATATCTGGTATATTTTAAAGGCAAATATTAATGGCTTTGTTCTACGATGGGGAGGACACTTTTAGAAGCTTGGGTGCAAAGGAGAATATAATCTGCATTTCACTTTTTGAAAATACCAAATTAAAAGCTTTAAATGTTCATTTTACTAACAATTATTAGTTGCTGTTACATTCAGATGGATTTCAGACCCACTGAGAGACACACCTGAGTGGCACAAGAGATGAGAGGGGCTGACATCAGGTATTGGTAACAACTTCAGTGCTGCACTGAGCAAGATGCAAGTGCTTCATCAAATTAAATCCTGTGTGGGGTTTTTTGTCTATCCCCTGCAGACCAGATCATGTCTGGCCCAGGTGCAGTATGTTGCAATATTCATTAGTATTGGATGTAAGACTTATGCTGAACAGTGTCACATACCATTCTAGTTTGTAAGCCTTTTTTAATGTCTCTTCCCAAAAAATAGAGATTTAAATTTGTGGAAGACCTAACAACTTTCTGACAATCTATGTGGTTAATCTCTAAAGTAGTCATGTCTAAGAAAGACCAGAGTGCCACTGGTGACAGGAACACTGTACAATAAATTTCAGGAAGGGCAGTAAAGGTTGCTGACCATTTTTTCTGTCACAGATAGGAAAAATGCTGTATGTGGGCGAGTATAATTAGGTCATTGGTTTATGAACCCAAAGCCCTAGTTTCCCAACGTTTCTTAAAATTAACGTGGATATATATTTAATATATATCTTTGATTTGGCTGAAAAACATAGCTAGAAAATTCCCAACTGGCTATACATATAAATAGCTTCATAGACCTAGTTTATTCCAAGGAGGGTTAGCAAGAATATATCCTCATGAAATTTGCTCAATAACCTCCAACTTCAGATACCGTGAGATTGTCAGGCTTTAAAATACACCCTTAGTGCTACAGAGCTCCCTGAATGGTTGTCACGTAGGGGACAAGTTCAGGGGGTCTGTGGGCCACAGTTAGCTCCTTGGACTTCTTGAGGAGCTAGGACATTGCAAGATGCGATGACTGCGGGAGCCCTGAGGCTGCAAGGGTGGTTGAGGAGTTACTTGGCAAACTGACTTCAAGATGTGTTGGAAGAGTCTGTTTCCAAATCTCCTGTTTAAGGTTGTTTTATTTTTCCCTTGAATGGTAGGGTTGGAATCTGGCCTTGCAAAATAGTCATTAGTGCAGTGTGCATTACTTATCATTGTGGGGTTTTGCAATAATAACAGTCTTACCAGGACTCTTCTCTATATGATTTTTCCCAGTAGTCTTTTCAACAGACATCCTGACAAATCTTTGTGCTAGGGTTGCCATGCTCCTTGAGAGTGTGTTTATTCCCAGGATTGGGTTTTTGATTATTTTTTTTTTCCAGAAGATTCTCTTAATTTCCTATAGCACAAAGAAGCACTATTAACACATTAACTCAGCAAACCCTTTAGTGTTTCTGGGACTTGCTTCTCCATTAAGGGAGTTCACGTTTGGAAATGTTAGCAATACATCATCCATTGGAGGTTCTGCTACAGTGTGGTGTACATAACCTTTGAAAACTGTTCCTGCCACCAAAAGCTGCCTATGCTGTAGCTGGCCCAGACCCAGCTTCTCCTGATTTGGACCCAGACTGGGTTTATGCCAGCCAGCTACTGTGTTCCTTTTCCCGTCAGAGGCAGCACTTGGATTTTGCCATTTGGACTGCTGGACAATGAGGGTGGAAGCAATAAATGAAATTCATGGAGAGGCACAGTGGGAAAATAGGTGGTTTTGGCACTTGTTTGGGACAAGCTGCATATGCCACTGCAGCTTAGACACACACGTGCAATGTGACTATTCTAAACCTGTGCCAATAACAACTTGCTTTTACTGCATAGCATGACATCTGCTCACCTCTCTCCAGCAGCCACCTTCAGTCTGCCAGTGACAGTCTCTATAAATGTGATTTTCATCCAAACTTGTATTGCTTTGAGTGGTCCTCAGGAGACCCATACATTTCTCTCCTTCACCGGGTTTGTAACACTTCAATTTTTAATCTTCATACATACTAGCATTGAAGTAGGGACACGTGGGATATTGCTGGTGCAGGCAAAAAGAAACGGAGTCCACGGGGCAGCCAGGACCTGTTTTGGGTAAGGCAGAGCAGCATCCCGGTGGTGTCTGCTAGTGAGCCTTGGGGTGGAAGGCATCCCACAGGTCTCCTAAGGGGCTTGTGTGCCTCTGTGGCTGCTTTTAGTTTCTCCAGATTATGGGGTGGAGAGACAGGGGGAGCCCCAAAGGCCGTTCACGCAACAATGCAGTACTGCGCAGGATAATTTAACTCTTTCTTTCTTTCTTTCTTTCTTTCTTTCTTTCTTTCTTTCTTTCTTTCTTTCTTCCTTTCTTCCTTTCTTCCTTTCTTCCTTTCTTCCTTTCTTCCTTTCTTCCTTTCGTCCTTTCTTCCTTTCTTTCCGTTCTTTCCTTTCTTTCTTTCTTTTTTTTTTTTTTTTCCCCCCCTAAGGCATTTTAGCAGCACAGTAGTTCATCAGCTTCAAGCCTTGTGGAGCCCAGTCAGCTCCAGTGAGGCAGGACAGTATCTGTGAGGGAATTTGAATCACCTGGGCTTTTTGCTTTAAAGAGAAGTGTCTTTGGATTTATTATTCCCTTTATTGATTTAATTCTAGCTGTTCGCCTTATATTGATCTGGACTGCTCACCAGAGAGAGTTTCACTAGGGTTTTTGTCTTTTCAGCCAACAATTAAAAGAAAAAACCTTTGAATTAAGCATCATCTGTAAGAAGTGCTTTCTAGGAATGGCTGGTGTTATCACACCTTTGTTGCTTAATTTGTGATTGCTGGCATGTAGTAAACACACAGAAGTGCTGAGAATGAATGATTCAGTATGATAAAGTGGTAACCTTCCTCCCTGCCCCTGCCCCCAAGGCTTCATTCCTTTTTTGATCCAAACTTCAAAAGAATTGTCCTGAGTGTTCGTGTTATCCCATTTTTCATCCCACTCTGTAAAAGAGAGGTGGCTGGTTTTTTTCCCCTCTCATTTCTGAAAGCAGTAATACAGAAATATTACCTGAGGTATATGCTTTCATGATTTTCTGCTGTTTAAATGCTTGAGAAGAACTGAGTGGTTTTGATAAGCCTCCAGTCCAATTCCAAGCCTTCTGAATCTGCTTATTTTTGTAATGCTGGGAGCAGCTCTAGGATGCTTACAGAAAGTGAAATAACATCTTACTATACCAATTCTGTCTGGGAGCATGAGTGTTTCTTTCTGCCTTGGTTTAGCAGCAGCTTTAGTAATCAAATAAGATTTTTATTCTTTGTATCTTGTCTACCAACTCTTTCTTCTGTCTGTTGAGCACTTCCTGTTATGAAGAGAGATTCAGTTAAATGTGCCTGTCTGTTCATTGAACTGTTGTGCAGGGAAGAGCAGAAGCAGTTTAAGTCCAAAGAGCCTCCCTTTATGTAGGTATGGGCATCTTATCTGTGAGCAGCAAATGATACTATGCTCATCAGTTGCTTTTATATTTATTGCATGTTATCCCTTGTGCCTGGGGACAACTTTGTTTTAATTCAATCCCTAAACAGTCTCCTAGGCTGTAGGTTAACACATTGCTTTCTTTTTGTTCGAGATTCTTTTTTTGGCTAAGAGAGGAAAGTTGGATGTTTGTTGTTTTGCTTTGTTTTGTTTTGGATTTTTAAATGCAGCAATTGTCACTAGCCAAAGTCATTAATACTAGTTTTATCAAAGTCTCAGTTGTTCTTCATATACCATGCTGATTTATTTATAGGTTTGCCACACCTCCTCTTTGCTGGAGGCAAGCAGATGTAACATAGATAGTATAGATGGCACTTCAATGCTCCTAGATCCAGAACTGGGGTTTCCTCCTGCAGTCATTCCTGCCTAGGTTATGCATCTCTGCCAGATCTCTGTCACGTTATCTGTGTGGCCCGGTGCTGTATTCTCTTTCACAGAGTTTTAATGCACCTGGCTCCACAGTGAAAGAGAAAATCTTATTTCCCTCAGCACAGAATTAAAACACAAATGAAAGTGGAGTATTTTTTCCACTGAAGTTGACTTCATGCATTGTTATTTATTACTGTCTACTCACTGGCTGCTCTGCAAGCAGTTTAACTCCAGTTCAGGTTCACTATTGACTGACAGTTGTTGTTTCATGGAATATTTGAAACAAACAAGTATAGTAATCTGTCTTCTGTGAGAGATCTGCCTCCTGGTTCATCCAGGCATTGTTCAGGATGATTTTCACCATCACAGGGAGCTTCTGCTGAGGAGCTGAAGACTGAGTTGATGTACAGAGTTTAAGGAGCATCTGGATGATGCTCTTAGTCTTATAGTTTAAAGTATTCCTGTAAGGAGCAGGGAGTTGGACTCAATAATCGTTATGGGTCCCTCCCCACTTGACATATTCTAGGGTTCTGATTCTATAGAGCCAGTGGCACTTTCCTGTCGGTGCCGTGGGGCTAAGTCCACTGGGCATTAGAGAAAACACACATTAGGTCCCTTATTGTCAGCACCACTGTCCATGACGTACTTGACTTTCATACAGATAGGACATAGAATGCACCTTATTTTGGCAGTTCAATGTTTTTTATAATCACAAAACTTGTGTGACTTGGAAGTGTGTGTAGGGCATTAGCATCAGTGATAAATGGAAGTATTCACGCTAATGACTTATTATTATTTTATATTATTTCATTGTTTCCTCCACAATGGAACATGTCTCCAGACTAGAAAAACAGAAACAATTGACAAAATTTAGATGAACATGCTTCGTAGACCTCTGAAATGTCTTCCACCCCACCCCTCAAGGCCTCAAGATCCTTGTTATATTTTTTCACTGGTCATATCCAAGAGTGCAAGGCGTGTCCCTTCCTGAAGACATAACATGTAATTTTATCAGTGCTTTATATAGTGTTTCAGTGTTCTGCAGTTAAGCAGTCTGTTTCCTTGGTCTCATTGCATTCTCAACAGAAAACGGCATGCAGTCTTTTTCTTCTAGAATAGAGAAAGCATAAACTCTAAAGAATTACATTAAGCTTGAAACTTGACAGTTTGACAGTACCAAGCCCTCACTGTAATTGCTTTCATCGGTTCCCACCAGATTTAGAATGAGCTTTTATTACTGTTGCCTGAATATCTTCTTACAATTAGCAATACCAAGTATGAAAAGGTAGAATGGATTCCTTTTCTTGTGGTGGCTGGTGGAAAGCTCGTCAATAAATTATTGTAAAAGCTATATTGGTTATTAAACGCCCACACAGTTAAACAGCCTTCTCAGTTTGCTGCTTGTCTCCAAATATCTGTCTTGTATCATGATTTTTGCAGGGATCAATATAAATTATTTCATTATTTCATTAATGTTTCTTTAAAATGTTTTCACACTTAAAAAAATGTGAATAGAATTGATATGTCAGCACCTACTAATTTCTATATTGATTCTGTTGTGTGCTTTACATTGAGACAGACATTTACAATGAATGCTATGTATGTGACAGAACAATATGGAAGCCATTACATGCAAAACAAACACAGAAATATCGCCATCGAAACCTAACCAGTGAGTAGGATGTGCTTTGGGTTTGTTTCCTTGCTTCTGGTTTGTGTCAAAACCTAACAACACGGGGACAGTCTTGTTTGTTTTTTTGATCTGTCATTATTTTTAAAAAGATAAAAAGCAATAAGATGGCCATATACTTTGGACTGTTGTCTCGCTAGTGAGTCCAGACATGTCTGGGGACAAAAAGCAAATAGGTTGAAAATACAATCCACTGACCTCCTGCTATGTCTTGGGAGGCTGATGTTGGTGTGTTCTGTACAAAGAACCTATACAAAGCAAAATCAAGCCAGTGGGGAAACTCCCATCTTTTATGACCGGACCTATAATCTTCAACAGGCAAGAGCATATATGTACAATACAGTCAATTGTTATGCTACATATTGTTAGTAATAAAACTCTTGGGAAGATTCACTGGGGGATTAGGAGGGCTGCATGCCAGCAATGTCATGGAGGGAATTGCAGCTCACCCTGCACTGTGCTGGAACAAGTTAAAGCAGGAACTCATCACTCCTGAGATAAGTCCTGAGAGCTAAAGAGCTTTGTTAATTCCATGTGCGATAGTTTAAAAAGTGCCAATGACTTAGTCTAACTCTGGTCTGAAAGAAGCTGATTTTATTAAAAGGAAAGGTAAGGTAAGCTAAGCTTGAACTGAAAATCCAGGCTTCACACTGAATTCTGAAATTATTTTTTTTTTTCCCTAATGATACCAGAAATGCTTTTGTGTGCCAGATTTATTGGGAGGCTTTTCAAACAACCATTTTTATTTCTAAGAGTGTTTAAAAGAAAAAAAAAAAAAAGCTTTTTCAAAAGACTAGGTCTTTTAAATTGTTTGCATCCATTTGTACTATCTATCTGACCTGCTCCTTCTGATCACGAGAATTTATGCCAGGGCTGCGGCAGTTATGTGCTATGTTTCAGGTGGAAACTCCTCTCTGTCTTGCTCTTTCCCTTTCTCTCCCTCTCTCTTTTTCAAAGATACCTATTTGAGACAGAATCAAGATTCAAGTTGTTAAAACTGTCACAGTCGTACCTAACCGAAGACAGAGACTTTCCTGTGATGTTGGACTATAAACCTACTATAGATTCTTACTTTTTCTCTGGAAAGGAAAAAATGGAGACATCAGGCAAGGTGTACCTAAAAATGTGCGTTACTCTTTTCCTGTTTCCCAGTACTTTAGTGTGGATAAAACCAGATGCGTTTACCAATAAGTGGACCTGTTACCAATAAGCCAAGGCACAGATGTAATTGTATTTTCAGTGACTTATCTGTATATCACACTGGGTTGTTTCACACAGGCAGCTTTTGTTTCACGTGTACACCATAATTATTCTACTCTGATTGACATCCGCCTTCTCCTAATAAAGTCCCAATTGCCCACCTGCATGGTGGTCCCTTTTCTGTTAATGCATTTGTAAGATTAAAAAATCATTTAGAGCACTGTGCTGAAACTCACAAAAAGTCAAACTATCCAAATTTGTCAGTGGTGCAGCACCAGCACAATTATCAAGGCTCTCTGCAGATTAAAAGTTTGTGGTTTGAATGCTGGTTTGAACTAGAACAGCACAAGAAAACTTTGGTGGAGGTACCTCAGGTTTATACTAACATATCACAACTGAAGATAAAATCTGGCTTAGGCTGTGGAACTGAAACAGCTTTGTGAAGAAAATTATTGTACATTGGTATCTAATAAATTTTGTCGTGTTTTTCCCCCTTTTCATTGTATTCTATGTTTTCTGTTCTGTTTTTCCTATTCTTATATGTAACCTGTGGAGATCCTTTGGGATTTGGGGAATATTAGATGTTTACATGGGCTCGGGGGAGCAGGGCCATTTTGTGAAAGAGAAATGTCCTGAATGTTACTGAACACAGAAATTAACCCTGGCTCAGGAAGCCTGTGATCTGCAAATGGTTGGGCGCTGGAAAAGCACCTTGTACTCTTTGAAGAGCATCTGCTCTTGGCTGCTGTTAGAGAAGGGGTTCTGGGCAACATTGCATTGACCCAAGGACAGCTGTTCCCACACTGCAGAGATCTACTAAATGATCTTTCTCATTACCTGTTTTAGCTTGGCTGGCATGGCCTGTTTCTTCATTGCAGGAAGGCGCTGATTTCAGCACAATGCAGGTCACAGTGACCAAAATTACTGCATGTTTTTTAGTTATGCTGTGCGTGAAATAAAACTTGCAGGTGTCGATGCCTAGTGCCAAGACAGATGCTGAGCAGACTGGGAGTGTAAAGCATCAGGTGATCTCTCCAAGTATGGGTGGTGAACACGTGGGCACGGCAGTCCAAAGAAGCTTGGCTGTATGTCACCGGTATTGCACATTCTCGTGGTTGCATTTATGTGTCTAGTTAGTAGTCTTGATGGTCCTGATAATCCAGCCTCAGGTGCCTAAAGTCTATCCAAGACCCTGCTTTTAATTTCCTGATTGACTAAGTGTCTCTGAAAGCCTGGAGCCTGAGAAGAAACATCTGGTAGAGGGACTTGTGGTGCATGGGCTCCCTGAAACTGCACCTATTCTTATGGAAAGGTAGTAATCAGAAATTTCCATTTAAAATACAGGGTTTGTTTCTGTCTTTCAGCTTGCCATGCTCGTTAATTCGTGCCTTGTAACTCCTGTCCATTGGTTGTCTCGGTTCCTTTCTCAAAACCAAGATGGGTGGCCTGCTAATGCAGAGACAGGGCTTGACTGGTGGCTGTTCTGGGCTTCCCTCCCTTCCACCTTTGGGGACAGATCTGCAGCAATCCCAGCTCAGTCACGGCCAGCTGGGGTATGACTGCTGCTGGTTTAGCACCAGTTAAGTCTCCAACCTTCACTGCCATAAGGTTGGGGGAGGTCCGTGCGTGCATGAGTGAGCTGAGTCTGTCCCTTGATCCTGATATAATATGTATGCAAACTGTTCTGCCAGAAAAGGAAATGTCTGAAATTTAAGGGCTAAAGACTCTTTCTGTGAATTTGACCATTTACGGAAATAAAAAGTAGAGAGGCTCATTAGGAAGAAAAACCCACTTCATATAAGAATTTTTGTGAAAGAAACGCAAAGGGCCGGTCCCGTCCTTTTGGTTAGTTGGGGTTTTGTTGTTTTTGGAGGTAGTACAACCTTTCTTAAAAACCTTACAGTCTAGACTCTTTTGCAGCATTTACCCAAGTAATAACTTGGCTGTTTGGTCTATTGTTAAATGTTCCTGGTAAAGTACTTACTGCAGATATTGCTGCTTAGACAGACCCTGAGAGCTCGAATGGATGGAGACCACTTGGGGTTTTGGAGGAGAAAAAAATTACTTTTGAAGCCTGCTGTACAGGGTGCCTTACAGCTATTGCATCATGAGCTGCAGATGGTTCCTGCTTCATATAGTAATAGAAAGTGGCTTCTTTGCCGAATAGACATTTTGATGGATGGGCTTTCTAAAGGGAAGATGGTTAAAGCATGTTAACCACATGTTCAAAGTAAAAAAGAAGTATTACTAGTGAGTTAAGAAGTTCAGGAGTCAGAGTCAGGGTCTGAAGACATATACACATACATATACATATGCATTTGCTTTATGCACCCCAAACTAAGTAATAGGGTTGTCATTAGGTGGACAAAGTCAATGTCTGTTCTCTGCCCTGGGTGAGGAGATGTCTCAAGGATGGGTAAGGTATGATGAAAATGCAGAGGAGAAAAACTTCAATTTTAGCCAGAAAACACTGGCTGTTGCAGTGTGCAGCTCTGTTCTGTCTCAGCCAACTGTACCTATTTATACTTTTTCCCTTGTGTTTTCAAAGGGCTGGATGCTCTGTCCCCTATTCTTTTTTTTTCTTTTTTTTTTTTTTTCTTTTTTTTTTTTGTACTGCTGTTTGAACATGTTTCAGCTCTCACAGGTGTCACTGTAGGAAGGCATTTGATCTTAAATATCACAGGTTTGATCTTATTTTAGAAAAGTATGAATGAATTCAGATCTGCGGCTGGGGAGGCAGCAGGAGAAACATAGGAAAAGTTGAACGGGAGTTAAGAGACAGCAGAAAAGAAAGCACAATTTTCAGTACTGAAACAATTTTATGTTCAATAGAGACCTATTAGATACTTATTAGAGGAGGGGAAAAAAGCTTGTTAGACTTTATCTGCTCTACCTTAACTTGCAAATTGAAACCTGCTCCCAGTTTATTCAATTCACAGCTCCCAGATTTATTAAGAACTCACTGCTGCTCTAAGTGCCTTTTGTTGTTGGAAAATACATACATAAATCATATCCATATACTGTACTGATCCAAAGTGGTTTTCTGCAATAAGCCGATTAAAGTGAACGATCCAAAACCTGCTGAGCAGATCTGTGGCTAATAGGTAATCTGGGCAGTAATATGTTTCTGCTGGTGCCCAGGTGTACATGTACAAATTGTTCAGCAGGGAGAAAGAATTTGCTGAATTCAGTCATAGGAGTTTTTAAAAGATAACTTTTAAGATTACGTCTGTGGATTCTCCTACATCCTTCTGAAAAGAGGATGTTTTTAGCCATACCTAGTAATTTAGTAAAGGTATCAGAGTTTAGTCTACTATTAAGAGGGAACTTTTAATCGTATGAATGCTGGACTAATCTGTTTTTCTTCAAGTATACTTTAAATTTTATTAATTTGTGAAGTTTGTGTTTTATTCTGTAGCAGTCAAGGCAAAGAGTGGACCCCAGAGAGTTGCAAGGTGAGGCCATGGTTAAGGAGGCTTTGTAAGCATGTGCTTAACTTTAAGCAAGTGCTTAGCTCCTGTTGAAGTCATTAGGATTTAAACAGCCACTCAGAGCCTCAGTACTGGAAAGGAGTGGAAAAGATGTGGAACATCTGAAGCGCAATCTAGGTTTTAGGATTGCTGGATTTTCCTCCAGTTAAATGTTCTTATTTTTGTGATTTGATTCAATGTGGTTTTGCAGTTGTAGCTGCCATCTCCAGGCTTCAGATTTTCTGATGGAAAACCTGTCCCTCCACACTCCACCGCAACAGCTATCTTGACCCCTTCTGTCCTCGGGGATGGCAGATGGAGGAGCACGAGGACGTATGTTTCCTACACAAGAAATTGGTTCAGGGATTTTTATTTGCCCCCTTAGATCACTGGCTACTGTTTATGATCATCCTGAGGGGATAAGAAAGGGTTAGGAAGAGAAAGCAGCTCCAGGGTTTGACAGCCTGGAAAAGGGTTATGACACAATTTAGCCGGCGCTGGTGTTGTATAAATGTATATGTGATAAATAGCGCTTAGCGACTATGAGAAATGGCTTCTAGCATTTGCCAATAAATTTGCAATGTACTGGATTTATGAAAGACCTTGACAAAATTCCTAAACAAGCTAAGTTTTCCTTTACTGTATACTCTTGTAGTTATGATTAAGAGATTTGTGTTTTTTTCCCAGTGAAGGCAGCGGTGCTAGTATGTTCCTCAAAGTGAATGTGGTCTAGTTTATTTAAGCAAGAAGGAGTTTAAGTGGAAATGAGCCACAGAAATGTGTGCCACTTGTCTAAAACAAACATGTTTTAGGCTTTTCCTTATAAGTGACATCTATTATTACATTTTTAAGTAGATTTTTGTTAGTAAGCATCTGCAAGTACATTTAATCAGATGAAAAGATCCGAGACTATATTTATATTACTAAACCAGAATTTCTTTTTAAATGAGGACCTGCACCTATGCCAACTGAAGTTAATTGGGAGTTTGCAACTGAATGGATACAAGTCCCTAAAAAAGTACTGTCAGCATTGTTCATTTACATGACGTGTTGTCTGTGCAGCCATTTTAGACATTACATATGGTTGTCTGAGGATCTTCAGACCATCTGTTTTGTAGTATTAAATAAGTAGAGTGGATGATTAATAATGTTGAGAACTGATCTAGACCAGTCATTGAAAGTTATGCCAATATTAAAAGTTATATCAGTAAGAGATATATGAGCATCTTCTCAGTGTAGCAGATTTGTTCGCAAGTTTGTTCTTGCTGCAATCACTATATCAATTTCTGTGATGTTTAAGGGATTTCCAGTTCACTTTTTCCTTCTGAAGGATTCCAGGGATATATAAAGAAAAAACTTGTATAAGCATAAATCAAAATTATCCCTCATTTGATAGTTTCTAGTTCCAGAGAACAAAGAGTGGTGCTTGCAAGAACTTAACAAAGAGTTTAGCAATTGTCCTGTTTTTTGAAGTTTTGCTTTAGGTTTTGTTTATTGCGGGAATTCCAGGCTTATCTTACTGCACAGTGGTTGCGATGAATGCAAGTGCTGTTGCAGATTGGCTTTCAGCCAGAGGTGGAAGCTTATTAAGGAACATTAATTCTCTGGCTGAACATTAAATTTGTTGTTGCTGCATTGAAAATATTTTTCATTAACTGTATAATTGAACAAGCTTGTTATTACTATTATTATCTGCCTGCTGACCTTAACTGGGACTAGACTTTTTGCTTAATACACTGAGTGCAGGAGAATGCCACACATGGAAGGTTCTCCAAGAGGGATGGAGACAATATCCCTTAAGCTAGAAATCATTCTTTTCAGCTATTTCTTGAGTAATTTTCTCTAGCCTCTGTGAATTTGTGTTGGAGCCAGGTACAGCTTGTGCTCTGATGATCTCTGACACCACCGCTCTCTTCAGATGACTGAAATTGGCAGAAAAATTTTCAGTTTCTTCACTAACACAACTTTGGGAAAAGTCCATCAACTGTAATTTCAGATCATGAAGGTGATTGTATCCAGCAAGTTCTTCGTGACTTGCTGGGGTTTACATTTTGCAAGATCAATTAGAAATATATGGGTTTGTTTTCATATTATTTCTAGGAATAAATACCAGAGTAGACTATATCTGGAATTTGATTACTCATAATACTGCCAAAACCTAAACCAAATTATTGAATTTCATTTTCCATTTTAAATTGAATTAAAAACAAAAATGGCTTTATAATTTACCTTATAGTCATTGTAGCATTTCTGTAAAAGGGGATATGATTGTATCTTTAATCACATGTAGTTTCAATTTAGTTTACTTACATTCATAATATTCGACTTTAAAGAAGTTTGTCTGCACATTGTGTTCTTGATGCATTCATGTAAGAGGCTTTTTCTCCTCCTCCATTACATCGTTTCTTTTTCTTTTCATGGTTGAACTTTGCTCTTTTTGGCCAGTAGCCATAGGCAGCCAGTATGATGTCTCCCAAGAGCTCACACCACAGGGCATCGGTTGTTCAAGGCCAAGGTTTTATGTATAGCCATGAGCTTCACTCAAAGCTCCTTTCATAATCCTTCCTTAATAACAATGGCTGATGAGTACCTTTCTTCAGAGGACTTTGTGTGAAGATGATGTCTATACAGCCAAGACAGCAGATTGCTGATAAATCAAAGAATCCAAGTTTTTATTTCAGGGTGGACTAAAAGTACCATCTCTGGAGCACAAATGTTGCTGAGCTTTTGCCCCGTCAGTCGCAATGTGAGCATTCGTTAGTGTTTGAGGTGCCTCACCTTTGTTCCTATGTTAATACTGTAATGGCTACCGATTCCCTGTTTATGAGCTGCTGCTGCCACCTATTTTTATGATACCAAAGGAAGTATATATCAGATTATATCCTCTGTTAATGTCTACTCATGGTATTAAGCCTTCATTTTTTTCAGATTAATGACAAAAATGAACCATTAAATGAAGATAAGGAAAGATATACACACTGAGAAATTCAGCCTTTTCCTAAAACACTGCTACACGTCTTCTAGGAGAGCTGAAATGTCCTCTCTTAATAAAGTGCCAGCTTTTGAATGGAACTGGCTATTGTAATTACTAAAAATTGAGGAAAATAATGCAATGGTCCGAGGACACAAGTATGCCTCCTAGATTACTAAAGTTTCTTGGGAAACTTTTATAGCTATATTAATTTACAAGGGTATTTCTCTTTTCAAATCCCATGAGAGTTGCTCGAGAACAAAAACTTGAGTAAAATCATAACCACAGCATGCTGGGCTGGCTATACAAGCATAGCTAAGTGTGACAACCTTTCACCCTTCCAGTAGAAGTACCTCAAGATGAGCAGTTGTGCTGATGTTGCAGCCTCTGACCTGATTTTTCCTTCAGCACAGCTACAACTTTTTTGATCTTTTTGCCACTAGGAAGCACTTTTTAATTGTCATTTGTAGCAGTCGCAGAGGAGGTTATTTTCTGCTTCATACTGCTTCACAGACATTATCTCGTGGAACTGGCCGTCTGTTGGAGCAGGAACGGTGTTGTGCAGATCTTCTCCGGGGTCTGTGTGAAATCAGGAATAATTCATCACAAGAAACTAATGGGAATGGTCCATCTGTCCTACTGCAAAGGAAGGTGTTGCATTTTCTCCCGAGCTATGCAAAGCCATCACCCTGCATGGCCTTGAGTTTCTGTGCCATGTTGTTAAGTATTAAAGTGTTGCATGTCTTCTGTTTTTTCTTATGGCTCTTCCTCAGCTGTGGAAAGAAATATCAAGTAATGTAACCACTTTCTTCCAAATCTTGGGCCAGAATCTCAGCTGGTGTAAGTCAGCAGAGCTCCACTGACATTATTAGTGCTCCAGTGATTCACACCAGCTGTGGATCTGGTCTTCTGTCTCAATTTATGAAGGGCTTGAACTAAATGTCAGGAAATATGAAATGATCTCTTATAGTCAGCAGTTCTCCAGATGTGTTAATGGAGTTTAAGTTTACCAAAAGGCAAGACTTCAAAAAGTGATCCAACCGAAGAATAAACTTTCGAGAAGAATGCCTTACTTACAGGCTTTTTGGCAAGAGAGGACTGTACAACTCACTGCAATTTAAAGAAATTAACTCAGTTATGCATCAGGATATGGTAATACAGCTTCAGCGAGAGTCCAAATTTCAAAATAATTTCACAGCACAAAGCAAGTTGTTGGCATTCAGTGAATAATTGCCATGCAAATAGGAATCATCAAGTCTTAAAACCAAAATTAAGTTGCTTATGAACTTCATGTAAAGAACCTAATGCTTCCACTTTTCAAGTGTAGTTGGGTTTATTCACAGGCGTGGTATTACAGCTTTTGGAGATTAAATGAGGACCATGTTGTTAAAAGAACACAGAAGCTTAATCGTTCTAGCTGTGTAATGTTAAAACTCAACAGTGGCTTATAGATGTGATCTCATGTGTAGTGTTGAAAACAATTATTTTAGCCAATGAGGATAAAGTAGTTGTTGACATAGCTTAAGCACTGTCAGGCTTACTTTTCAAAATTAGAAAATGCTGTAATAGGTGAAACCCCAAAGTCAACAAATGTGGGGTCTCAGAAGTCATTTAATCTTATATGCTTAGTCTTATATTCCTATAATGGCACATGAGCATATGCTCTAAAAAAAACCTTCCAGTACCTGAAATAGCCTGTGGGGTTCAGGTTCTTCAGAGAGTACAGAGTTCTTCACAGTCTAATTTATTTGCTGATGAGACCTTTCAGAATTAATTAAAGTGATCAGTGTGTGGCTCCACACTGTGTGATTTGCGTATGATCTCACTGGAGGCTTAATGCCTTAGAACTAGAAAGGTAAAAGAACACACCTTCAATAAACAAACTTGAGCATGACACTGTGTTGGGGTATGCTACCTATATGGAAAACCAAAACAAAACAGGGTACAAATAAGTTGATTGCTAGCAATCAGAACAGCATGGATCCTGCTGACCAGACATCTTTGGCTAAGGGTCTGACTCTGGCAGGTTTGTTTCACAGTTAGTCCAAGTGACTTTTGACGAGACACACATCTGTCTGGATGTCACTGTGTACCAAAAGGAAAAAAAATAAAAATGCTTGGACACAATTTATTCAGACCTGAAGGAAAGCGTTTTGGAAGAGTTCACAGAGAAACCTAGTTAGACTTCCAGAGAAAGTAATTATCATAATCTGAATATGCCGGTACTTTGCATTTAAAGTGGTTTGCAGAACTGGAGTGATGGACAGAGTGATGAGGAAACCCTTCTGAATACTGGAGAGCTCTTAAGAAGTGACAGCATCCCAGACTCAGCATTTACTGGGCTTTTGCTGATTCCCCAGGAGCATGGGGGGCTCCACCTCAAAATGAAAATTATTCCCCAGGTCCAGGGCAGGAAACATTGTAGTGAGAGCTCTGAACCTCCAAGGGCTTGACAGACTTGAAGTGTGAGAGGCTATGAATCACACAGTGGCTGGGGTCTTAGGAAGCTCATTGAATTTTGAAGATTGCAGTGTTTTATAAAAGCTTTTATTCCCTAGAGATTTCTAGGTAGAAGTTCTGGAAAACTTGGTTCTGAATCTCTTGAAACCAAATTTGAAAAGAAAAAAAAAATTGCTAAATTTCACTGACTCTGTTGGTTCTACAATGTGGAGCAGTTGAAGGCAAATGCTTGAATTAGTCTGAAAATTAAGATTGCTTTTGCATGCCTCATTGCACTAAGCCCTCATATGGCAGCATTTGAGAGTAACACTTTCCATCATTTCTGTCTCATTCTTCCCATCCTGGTGGCTGATGTGTTGGCCTTGGTAATATATGAATTTTTCACCTTCTGTCAGGATTACACCAGTGGAATATACCTGGGCATGAAGCCATCAACCCTTATGAAACTCCAGCCAGTCCAAAATCCTACAATACAAGCACATCAGGTCTGCTCCCTGCTTCCTACACCGATTCCCTACAGCATACTGAGCCAAGATTAAGAGATCACGTCTTATTTGCAAAGCAGCTAATGATATTGACCTGAAATAGCTTGTCACCAAAACCACCCATATCTGCAATTGATAATTCTCCTCCTAAAGCTTGCAAAATAAAGTTGTCTGTGCAGGATTCAGAGATTTTTTGTGGATTCAGCCTATACATATAAGATTAATTCCTGTAGGGATCAGAAGCTCTTGCAAATGCCACTGCTTTTGGAAACACAGGATACCTTCTTTGCCTTCCCAGGCATAAATACAGAGCTCTCTTCCAGAATGGTGTCTCGGAGAGAGAGGAGGAACAGTGAACATGGCTTTTAGCAAATGCCAGGAGCTCATGCAACCAAGAGACATTTAAATGATCTACATTGATGAGGACAGTCAAAGGAGTTCTGAAAGGATAATTGATGCAGAGTAGCATGTTACTCAATGTAATGGATGTCTGATTCAGGTGTGAAGTTTTCAGGTAGGACTCTGTGGTGTCCAGCTCTCTGAGGGCAAACCCACACCTTGGCATACTCGTATTAGTCAATGGCGAGTCCTTCTGTTTGCATACATCTGTAGCAAATGTAAACATAACATACGTACAGGGGAAGGCCAGGAATTTGACAGTTCCTGAGTACCTGGATTCATGTATTATGGAAGGATTTTCTTCATTTGCCTTTGTTTTATTCTGCTCTACTCTTTGGAGAAAGGCTTACACCTTCAGGGCATGGACCTTTGAGACAACTCAGTCTGATTCTTCATATCCCTCCGTGTCAAACTGATGGACAACAGACACATGCTTAGCACCAGGGAAAAAATAAAGAGCAGTTAACAGAACATTATCCTGTGCAGCAGTGGAAGAGCAGATTCTTTGTGTGTTTTCTGCTTTTGTTCTGCCCTCCCCAGCTCTCCACGTGGAAATTGTGGGTGAAATGGTGGGCTGGGTTTGGCTGGTACAGAGTTAATTTTCATCATAGTAGCTAGTACGGGGCTCTGGTTTGGATCTGTGCTGGACACAGTTGGTAACACCGGGATGTTTCCGTTCCTGCTGAGCAGTGCTCACACAGAGCCAAGGCCTTTTCTGCTCCTCACACCACCCCACCAGCGAGTGGGCTGGGGGTGCACAAGGAGTTGGGAGGGGACACAGCCGGGACAGCTGACCCCAATGACCACAGGGATATTCCACACCATGTGATGTCATGCTCGGCATTTAAAGGACTAGGGGAAGAGGAAGGAAGGAAGAAGATGTTCAGAGTGATGGCGTTTGTCTCCCCAAGTCACCGTTACACGTGATGGAGCCCTGCTGTCCTGGAGATGGCTGAACACCTGCCTGCCATGGGCAGTGAGGAATGAATTCCTTGCCTTGCTTTGCTTGTGCATGTGGCTCTTGCTTTACCTATTAAACTCTCTTTATCTCAACCCACGAGTTTTCCCACTTTCACTCTTCTGATCTTCTGCCTCATCCCGCTGCGGGGAGTGAGTGAGCAGCTGCGTGGTTCTTAGCTGCTGGCTGGGGCAAAACCACAACAAATGGTCATTCTCAGTGTCCTAAAAACTGTAACAAAATAGCTGAAGCCTTGACATTTATAAGCTGAATTTCATCAGTTTGTTTTTCCATTGCCATCTCAGCAAGTAATTAGGTCTTACAAAAAGCACTTTTCTCTTACATGTAACCTTAACAAAAAGCTCAAAATACACTATTAAACGCTTACCTTGGCGGTGTATATGTTGGAATTGTTTATATCTAAATTCGTTTCAAATCTCTTTGTTTTATATTTCCAGACTTGATCTGGCCTCACAGAAGACGTCAGGCAAGCAGTCCCTGGATGTGATGTCTCTCGAAACATTGGAAAACACTTGTGAGCCGGAGGACCTCTTTGATGACATCTAGCTATGTGTTGGCTGAGAAACTGAGAGACTGGCATTTCTAATAGAGATACGCTGTAAAACTAAAAGGCTTTGTTATAGCTGAAATCTTTACTCTGAGGCGGTATTCGATGACATATTGCTCTAATCCTCTTGCACTTCACTCGTCCCCATTGTTCACTACGCAGTTGTAGACCCTCAGCTTGCTAAGCTTGATTTGTGACAGCCTTGAAATCAGTTTAACCTCTGTGTAGAACTTTTATCATCTGTGTGTGGGGAAGGAGAGCACCATCACAGCATTTTTGCATCCTAACAGTCTCTGGCTGATGATTGTATCCAGGATCAACTGGTTTCCAGATGTGCGCAGAGAATAAGTCAGGCGTAAAGAAGATTAAGGCTAACACTATACTTACCCTAGATACTGCACCTTTCTTGAGAAGCTCAGCTAAGATGTGGTCTAGCTTTAACTGAGATATAGCTTCCTAAACTGTGAGTTTAGAATTATATCTTCTGATGTGAGGCATCCGAAGAATTGTCCTTTCGCTTTTTACTTAAAGGTTCTCTGCAGCATTATGCATTAGAAGGTATTCTTGCTTTTGGGAGCTTATAAAATAAATATTGACTCTATTTTAACCTTCTGTAGAAACCTATAGCCTTTAAAATTGTGATTTTTAATACCGCGTCATTTTTCTTAAGGTGATTTATAAAAAAATAAAATGCATTCTAAAAATACATCAATTTTGGTTTTATTTGCGTAGACAGTCTATGAGTAAAGGGACTAGTTAGAAAAGTGTGTTAATGCATGAACTTTTCCTGCCCAGAGCTCATGCATTCATTTAGATTTAAAGCTTTAGCAAAGAAAAAGTTAGCTACATATATGTACCTTCAGTGGTCAAAATCAAGTGTACAGAACTAAGCAAGCACATCAAGTTTCTGCTTTGTGATTTTAAGAGCCCGAATCAAGTCTTGTTTGAGGCAGAGGGAGACAGTTCTGTCTCAGAAAGGATGTGATCCAACAAGGGTTTTAAACATGTGAATAATCTCATTGAAGTCAGCAGGACCATGGAACATAGTCCTGCGTCTGTGCTCCATGGCTTGCAATGGCCCTTGGAAGCTACTTGGTATTTTTGAAATGGCAACTTATTTAGGCCCTGATTTTGCCAAAATTCAATCCTATGTTTAACTAAAAGCATCCATGACAGTATTTGCAGGATCCTCATTTAAAAACCTACATGAGGATCTGGGAATATTATATTTAAGCATTCCTTTCTGAAAAACATGGTCACAGCACTTAAAATTCACAAAGGGCTTTGGGACAATGTTATAAATCACACAGTAAAAACATGAATGGCCAACATATTTTGCTTGCTACAAAGGCTTTGTGCCTGAGAAATGACAGGACCACAAAAGACCTATTCATACACCCATTAATAGACATTGACTGATTTAAAATCTTCCAGGGCTGATCTGACAATGCTTTCAGCAAAAGCTTGTATATAGTTTCAGTTTTAATGTGAAAATGTTCCATGACTTAACCCAACACACAAGAGCTTGGTTTAATTGTGCCTGCAGCAGAAAATGAAGGTAAATGGAGCTGAACATCCTGCAAAACTCTGCTTGCAAGAAACTCTTGGTTTTTAATAGTAAAATGTTGCTATATAAATAGGAAATGTTACACGCAGTTGGCAGAAGGAATAAAATCTGTCAAAATGTTTATTCTTTTCTCTTTTTTTGAGGTTTATAGAATCAAGCCTGGAGTTGAGCAGAAAATTACGTGATGGTGGATACATACCTTAGACTGTGTGAGCACAGGTGTGTCATCTAGTTAGGGTAGCCATAGTATGGAGCCAGTTTCCAGTCAGCTCAGACTGTATACACAGGGACACCTCCTCTCCCCTTGAAGCCTTCTTACAATGTGTCAGCCTCCACAACCCTGTGAGAATGTTAGCAAAATGCTCCTTTCTGGAGATTTATGTGAGAAACTATTGCTTTTCTGCCAGTACGGTTCCATTTTGCAGTTGAGTTTGAAGAGGAAAGACCCACCAATATGAGCACAAATTATCAGTGAGAGCAGAGGTAGTATTGCAAAGCTGCAGAAAATCAGTGAAACTTCTTTATGATGCATATTTGTCCACAAGAAGTAGCGAAATTCACTTTATCCTCAAACTCATTCATCTTAATGTATTGAAATACACCCGATGGCCTTCATTGACCAAGCCAAGTAAAATCTGTTTCAAACTAACCTGTGATGTTTGGGAAGGGAACTCAGTAATAACGCCTCATAACTTTTTTTCTTTTTTAAGCCCACTAAATTAATAATACTCAGTGCTGCTTGGTTAAGCCTCCGAGAAAAGCTGGGATCTTTGCTGTTGCTCCGTACCAACGGAGTTCCTGCTGCAGGGGCTTTCCAAAGCTTGCAGAGCCAAAGGGTTCCCTTGTGAGTCAACAGACAGTGCTCCTATTCATATATGAAATATAACACTCGCCTATTTCACAATGGCATAACATGTCCTAGTTTATGTTCATGCTGTGATCCACCATAATCCCTGGAATCTTCCATGCAGAGTTACTGGGTAGTCACTTGTTTTTCCTTCTCTGTTTGGGCAGCTGACTAACTGGCATTTAACCGTATTGACTTGCATCCCATTTTTGTAGCTGATTTCTCTAGTTTGTCAAGATGATTCTGAATGCTCATTCTTCCTCAATTTGGTATGATAGGTGAATGTAGTAAGTTCATTTTCCAGTTGCTAACATCCAGCCCATTAATGAAAACACTGAACAGTTCTGGACTTAAGCCTCTCTCCATTCATCCTTCTATTTAGTAGAGCTACTAAACTTAGACTTTCTCTGTAAGCATAGTTTTCTAACTCACCTTTGGAAGACCATGTTTTCCAAGCACGCCTATAAAACTGTCACATGAAACAACCTGACATAAGATGTCAGTCAATTGCTTCTCCCCTGTCCAAAATATTTTAGTGGTGACAGAAGACCAAATAGAGAAACATGCCCACAAATGGTTTTTCAAGACAGGAAATTAACCAAAGTTAGGAAACGTGGATCGAATTTCAAAGGCCATCCTTAATTAATACTTCTGTTTGATAGTATTCTGCAAATGATTTCCCAGGTAAATTTTTTCTTCAGTTTAAACTGTACTTTTGGGGAAGATAAAACTTGTAGTTGTTTTACAGGAGGAAAACCATGCTATCTTTCATTAAAAGTTTAGACTCATCCAGATTTTTACTTTTAATGTAACTGCTTAAACAGAATGTATGTTTTTATGCATGGCAATTTGTCATTTGAGGTCTGGGTTGATCCAGAAAATCCTTTAGTTGAAAAAGATTTACAGTATTTTTTTCAAGAGAGAAAAAAATTGTTCTGAACCAAAAAAACCCCACCAGCTTCTCTTGAGGAAGTGCTGTATAAAGTATTGCCTTTGGGATGAAAATATTATTTTGATTTTGAGGTAATGCTTTTGGCAATATATATCACTATTTTAACTACCTTCTCACTATTATTCCCAAAAGTAGACACTTATGGGTATATACATGTATATTAGATATATTGTTCTTCCTTGCTTTGTACCTATAACATATAAATGATAAACATGATTCTGTGGAAATGTTTAGTATAGTCTAGCTCTTTGACAACTTCTGCAGCTTGATCTAGCAGCCTGGAGGTACATGAGGAAAGAAAAAGCCTTTACTCATGGGAATTCAGATGTTGCTAAATGTTTAAGGTAAAGCTGCTTTTTTCTGGCTTGCCATCTGCTTTGTGGGAAAAATAAAATGTGGAAACAGTGAAGTAAGAATGGTAGGAAAACAAGGCAATAAAAGCATGTCCAGACTGCTTAGAGACTGAAGGTAATATATTTGAACATCTTCTGAGCAATACTAATGTAGAAAAATGCATCAGGAGCTGGTTGTCCTACTGAAAGAGAAGCAGCTAGGAGAAGGTTTCCATCTTCTGGAAACCCTCTTCTGTTCCCTCTTGTCTCCAATACTGCATCAATCCTCTTATCAGGGTTAGTACCACTTTTCTGCTAAATTTTTTTCTGGTCTCATTTTATTCTTACTCCCTTCGCAAAGTCCAAGGGCTCATAAAGTCTTTCTCCTAAACTTCCTTTTGGCGATCTGTCATACTCTGTCTCATTTCTTTCCATATAATGTTGGTCAACATCTGAATTTTCATCCTTCTCTGGCCATTAAATGATTTCCCTGCTATTAAAATTACACTCCAAAATCTATTTCATTCATAAAATCTATCAGTACTAATTTACTAGTCTTAGGAAAGTGAAACACTGTATATTTTTAAAACCGACACTACTGAAAGGGAAGATATCAGGCTGAAGGAAGATTACTTCTGAAGGTCCTTAGGGATGAGTCTTGGGACCAATCTCATTCTGCATTTTCATCAGTGGTGTAGACTCAAAAAGTAGGAACCCCAATGAAACCTGCTGATGATGTGTATCTGGGATGCCTTATGAAAAATAGCAGTTTCTTTTTTGAAGTAAAAGCAGCCACCACCTTTAAACAACGCATGAGTAAGACACGTGGGATTAGAAGTTTCTGATGGGTGTTGTGTCACGGAGATTTGTATGCCCGTATGGAGAGGGAAAAAACAGTAAAGTACTGAAAAAACAAGGGTATGGCTGGGAAAAGCTGTGGGAGTGCAGCTGAGAAAGAGAGAGGGAGCATGTGACAGATGGCAAGAGAGAAAGAGAAAGTGAGAGCATTTTGGGCCTAAGTATTTGCTGGAAAAGGGGATGAGGACTGAGCAGAGCCACTTGACCCTGTTCAATTCATTCTGTTTGGGAAACAAGATTGCCGCAGATGCCTGGCATTGTCTGATCTTTAATTGCCTGCTAATCCCACTGGTCAGAGGGCATAACAATAACTAGAAATTGCCGGGGTTTTTTGCCAGAATTCTCAGGTCTGGTTATACCAGCCTTAATATCATTAAGGTGAGTTGTTTGTTAATGCCCTAGAGAAAAAGGATGACCCTATTATTTTCAGGTTACTTCTTGGGAAGGAAGGATAGCTCTGTTTTGGTTTTTTTATGGCTCTATTTGTCTATATTGCAGAAGTATTTAACTGAAGAAGATTTTACCATCGTACCCACAACATCCCAGAGTCACAGGACAGTTGAGAGTGGAAGGGCACTCTGAAGATCATCTAGTCCAACGCTCAGAGAAGGGTCAACCATAGCAAGTTGCTCACGCTGTGCCCAGTCCGTTGTTATCTAGTAAGCAGAGAATAAATTTTATCTGCGTCTTCCAAAAAGCTTTAATATAAATAGCAGTCCTGAATGTAAATCACTCTGTCTGCTGGGATTTTATGAAGATTTCTGCACTCACCTGGCAGCACCACTAATGAGTGCTGCAGTCCCATACTACTGCAAATGTCTCTCTGTCTTCAATGCTTATATGTACCCCAGGTGCTGTAAAGGTTTTCTTCTGAGTCTTAGCTTTATGCCTCTGTTGAGACTTAAACCAGGAGGTCTTTGCTGGAATAGTCTTCACAATTAGGAAACAAATGCATTAAACCATTTTAATATTTAGGCTGAAAACTGCTGTCCTTATTATCCTCTGTTTGTGAAGGTCCTCTCCCACACAGAGCTGTTGTTTGTTTCAGAGAGACTGAGAGGAAGATCTGATGGGAAAATTTAGGTCCAGAGGTATACATCCACTCTAGTACTTTCTGAAGGACATGAAGGTACTTATGTATTTATATAATGACTATTGTTATAGTATTCGTCATGTAACAGTCATCACCACAGCATGAAGTACCTATGCTGCTCTGAGTAAATTAAATAATATCACATTGTCCTTCTTTTCCTGCTTAATTAAACATCACTTGGAAGTCCTGCCTCTCATTTCTAGTGCATGGTTCTGATTCACATCAGTTAAGCGTGACCCCTGGATTTAATCAAATCATCTACCCCTATTTTATCATGTAGCCCATTAGCTTTTGGTTTTATTTCTGGGTTGTTACAAGATCAACTTTGATTTCCAAGGTAATTGAAAGATGATTTTAAAAATCAACTTTAATTTTTACCAAAAGCCCTAGTTCTAAGCAGAAAAGGCTGGAGATGGTTGCACACCATCCTCCAGACTCACCTCCAGACTGCTGTAGCCATGTAAAACATGAAAAGGTAGTAAAATACATTTACAGGACTATTCACCAGCCCAGTATGGACAGTTGATTCCAGAGGGAGATTTAAATCACTGCCCAGAACCACTTAAATTTAACACTATTCTCATTGTCAAATGAAAAAGAAAGAAAACCAAGGCACAGCTTTGCTAGCACTTCCTCAGTGCTTGGCTGCTACTAATGCTTTGAAGCCTGAAGGGAAAACCTGTGTCATAAATGATAAAAACTGGTGGTGGAAAAGCCCTACCCTATTAAGTTTTGCCCTTATTAAGTTTGCCCTTTTTGCCAAACTTGTGGGGAAAAACTGCAGGATTGTGCCGACTGGAGGCACTGGTCAGAGAGGTGAGACATGGGTGGAGCATGGGAAGGGAGAGAGCACAGTTCCTCCCAGGGTGCTGGAGCTGCTCAGCCACCCCATGCTGGAGTCCTCCTGACCAAGTTGGCTTTGTCTCCCGCGGTGAGCTGAGGAATGTTGAGTGCAACCGATCAGCCTAATGTAGTATCCCAAGTGGTGGGAAGCTGCTGCACGTGAAGGATGTGAGTGGAAAACTCTGTGGACTGGATTAAAATATATGGATTGAGACATTCAGCCAAGAGAGTCACCCTGGCTCCTTTGGCAGCAAGGAAAGTTGGGTATCTTCATCTTACCTACCTTGGGATGGGATGAGGTGACACCCCTCTCTTTCTTTGTGAGTATTGAGGAAACGTCGATGGCAAACATTGAAGCTTGTAGCCACTTGAAGCTGGGTAGATGACCAAGGGTGGCCAGGTAGCCATCATTGTTGTGGCTTCTGCAGTCCCAAGAGCAATGCAGTGGTTCAGAGTACCTGGCATACAGGTTTATCAGACCCTTTTGAGGTGTAGGCAAAAGAAGTCACGGTGCACAAAGATGTGTCTGAATGTGGTACCTTGTGTTTCACCTGGGCACAGCTGCCGTCTGGACCCCAAGGCCTGCCCATGCATCACTTGGGGACAGGCACGTTCTCCTGCTGCCTTCACTGGTGCTTGTTCCTTCTGTATCGTGCAGATATCAAGCAAAGTCACCTCAAAGAGGAAGCTGGCTTTTAGATTTTTATTTACAATGACACTGGAAGAGCTTTTATGCCACAAAGAATGAAGGATACAGAGAAGCAAAGAAATATGTATATTAAATAGTCATTAAAAAAAATATATAAAATACTGTGATCAAGCACAAATCCATCTGCTATGACATATTAATTTGTTTGGGATTCTTGATATTTTAGATAAATTCAGAGACCTGTTTTATGAGTTCCCAACATCATCCATGCGATTTTTTTTTATTTTTTTTTTTTCCTTTTGACTTCTTACTGTATTAGGAAAGGAAGTACTGGCAATACTCTCCGGTACCATTTCCACATAGTGAGCACATCGTTAATTTTCCTTCATATGGAGGGAAGAAGTTAATCTTTATTCTTTCCGGTAACCTGCTGGAGAGGCTGCTGGCAGCCCTGGAGTGCACCCTGATCTAAATACCATTTGCTCCATCCCTCCTGGCCTCTGTCTTGCAGCCACATCCAGAAAACCCTACAACCTGTACTGAGCCCAAAGGGCATTTATGAGTATGTTCAAACCAAAATGCTGCCAGGAGGTAGACTTCTCAGCGCCAAGCACAACTGCTCTAGCATTTGGGCTTCAGCAAGGCAGAGTCCCATTAAATGTGTCACGGTCCAGCTTTCTCCACTGCACTCGGAGGCATCGTGCAGAGCATCCCATGGAGCTGCTGGCACGCGTGAGGCAGATGGGGCTGGCACGCAGGTAGCGCAAACTTCTTCTGCGAGGGGAGTGGTCAGAGCAGAAAGGATCCTGCATTCGTATGAGCTGCTGTAAGTTTACTTTGGAAAATCAAAACCTCGTTAGACATTGTCTGCAGGGAACTTTTACCAGACGTGTTGAAGTAAAGTTCACTCCACCCTCTTTTCAGCAGCTGTGGTGCAAGCCAAGTGCAAATGTTATATTAGGTGTGGATGTAGCAGCGCAGCAGCACAACCAGTCCTCAGGAATGGATGTGTAAAGCTGAGGGCTCAGATGCCTGACATGCATAGTAGAACCCTGATATTAAATAACCGATACACAAAACTGAAGCAAATAATGTCTGCCACATCTATTCTTCTCCTGTGATGATCTCTCTACAAGCGCTGGTTAATTATTCTCTAGAGTTGATGCAAGAGGCAGGCAGAAACCGTCACGTAATACAGGTGACTGAGGATGAGTGAGCCGTTCACCCCCAGTCGTCCACCAAGTTGTTCACATGAGTGTGAAGAAACCTCAGCAATGCGGAGCACCAGTCTTCTGTCCGGATCAGACCATTTACACCTCATTTACCCAGGAGATTGCAGTATAGTGATTTTAAACCAGGGAAAAGTAAAAGTTAAAATGAACGATGCTATGAATTTTTCTTGTAAGTTAGAGGCACGTGTTCCCACACATCATTTTTTCAGCAAGACAGCCTGCCATAGGTGAACTTTCATCCATGTTCCAGGCTTGCCTTGCTAACTACATTTCTTCCGAAGGCTGTGGCAGGTCTGTGGGAAAAGAATAGCTGAGAGCCCATTTCTGAGCAGCTTCTCGTCCTCCCCTCGTTGACCACGCAGCATGGTGTCGGCGTGGCTGATAAAGAGAAAAGCCTGTGTCCTGCTTCTTATGTCTGCGGGTATTTTAGTTTTATGACTCCATCCTTCCCACAACAGAGCCAAAAACAAAGAGATGGGAAATGAAATCAGCTGTCTAGAAGCTGTACTAATAAATATCTATAAAAATAAGATTGGATTCCCAAGAACAAAAGAGCAATTGAGACATTTAACCTAAATATCCATAATAAACTAATCAGAGCTGATTTATGGTGAGACATATTTTATGCTGCAAAGGCATAGAGGAAGTGAAATAATTTCTGCCTCACACTTGGCCTTTTGCAGCCTGTCTCATTCTTCCTCGTGCAAGCTTTGGGAAGATGTGACAAACCTCCTCATGACAAATCCCAGGAATGTTGTGTCTTCCCCTTTGACTTCAGCTGAGCTGAGCAGCCAAACTGGATGTTGATTTATTGCAACTGCTCGATAATAAGCTGCAGTAAGCCCAGAAAAAGCTGTTGTTTTGCAATTTTTTAATCTCTATTTTGCTTTCAGTTTTGTACAGAGGAACAAGCTAGCAGTTTTCTAGTTTTGCAGCCTTCATTCTCCAACAGAACTGCTGTGAGGACCTTTCCTCTTGCTATCACCAGTTTCAAGGGATGGTTCATCTGCCCTCAGGTCAGCTTTTTGCATCTTTTAGCAGGTGCATTTTCTTAGTTAAACTTAATCAGAGGCATGTGTGGGCACATGATTGGGATTCAGGCCACCAGAGGAGGTAGAATCAGTCAAAGGAAAGATTCAAGCAGTACTAGAGATGTTTCTTTTTTAATGGAGTGGTTCACTCAGATCCAAGATGGAGACTTGGGTACCATTCCTCACTGCTTAGGGCTGTTCCCTCTCACAAAGTTCATGGAGAAACTTGCTTTCATGACACCAGGGCATAAGTGACCTGTCAGTAAGAGTCACAATAGAAGTAATGTTGTGTGGAATTCCTGCTAAAGAGCAAGGGTCCACACCATGAAACCTGCAGTCTTGCTCAGTGCAAGATTCCTGCAGAGGGGACATCTCTGAAGTTAAAGTCCCCAAATTAGGCAGCCAAGAGCAAAGTTTTATGCATGAAAACCACTGGCAGTTCTCAAAACAATGGGATGTGGGAGGGTGACCCTGTCTGGTTTCATCACTCCAGTTCAAGACCATAAAATGAGAAATGAAACTTAGCTAGCACAAGAAGATACACAAGCCAAAGAAATGAAAGATGCAGTCTCTGATTTCACAAAAGATATACGTAGGTTTCACAATAACTTCTTCGTATACTTTCCCTTCCCCTCAGCACATAAATGATTTTGAGAGAAATAAAAAAACCAAAAAACCCAAAAAAAAGGCTAAAGTGGAGGCAGGCACATTCTGGCCAGTTTTTACTGTTTAATAGCGATTTCTGTTTCCCGTCTCAGGGGAAAATGTTCAAACTGATGTTCACATCTCAGTCAGGCTGGTCTGAGGCTCTTTGTTCTCTCAAGCTTGTGATTGTAACACACTCGCCCTCCCTCTCACCGAGGCTGCGTTGCCAAATAGAAGTTACTCCACACCCAGCCCTGTGATTACAATTTGAGTAGAAAACTGTCACAAAATAAAATCCCTTTGAGGGCCTCGAAAATGTCTCAATAAATTCTAGTGGCAGTAGTGCTTTTTCTTTATTTGCCTGGTTAGATTGTTACTTTCGCCCTTTTGTAATAAATTGTTTTCCACTATAGCATGTAATTACTTGACAGAGTTTTGCTAAGGGGTTCTGCGAATCAAGTCCTCACCTCACTGCAGTCAACCCCAAACCTTATGTGGACTTCAGGGAAGAAAGGATGTGACCCACATGCTTTTTAAAATTCATAAAGTGGTACTGCATGGCTAAGATGACAGACTAGAAGCAAAACAGACAGCGCATAGGGGCACCTTGCAGGCAGGAGAGCTCTGATGGTTAGGGTAATGTATGGAAAGGGATCTCCCTTAGCTGTGGTTTGGAGGAATGAGGGAGTCTTTGGTTGAGTTTTTGGAAAGCAGGAGGTTGATTTTTTTATTTACAGAAGAGAAGAGCCTGGGCTGCAGGCTGTGGTGCCAACAGTGGCCCCGGTCCTAAAGAAGGGTGCAGTTTAAGAGGTCCTCCCTGTCTTCCTGCTCTATCTGCTGAGGGATGGTTGGAGATATCCAGGTGTGCCAAAACCAGGACTAGGGGGTTTGGATAACTTCTGAATTAAACTCACACACCTATGAGTTTAATCGAGTATAGCTGCCCTGAATGTAGGACTGACTGAAGACCCACAAACCTGTGCAACTGAAAACTACCATTGCTGCAAGCTCTTTGATGGATCGTTTCGTGATCTTTCCAAATCCTGAGCAGAAATACTGGATCACATTTCAGTATCCTCTGATGTTTGTCATCAGCAAAGGGTATGTAAGAGGACTATAGCATAAACAAAAAGGGTTTGGAAGGTAGCACAAGGCAGTGGGGACTGCTAGAGGAAGCAAGTAATGGCACTTCAAACATAGCTAAAGAAGAACTGACAAACAAACTGAACAAACTAAAACAAACAAAAGGAAGCCACTCTTCGTGCAACCCTTGCAGCTCATTGCCAAAAGACAATGGATGCTAAAAGCTAACACAGCTCCAAGAGGAAATGGGTCAAGTGTTCTGAAAAAGGGTGACCAAATGTTGGCCCAGGAGGTCCCCTGGGCTGACAGTGGCTAGGGGCTGAGAGAGTACTGGGGGAGAAATATCATACGTATCACCCTGTTCCTATGTGTCTCTAAGCAACTGCTTCTCACCACTGAACTGAGTAGACCTCTGGTCTAAGCTTAGCAGTGACTGTTCTTATGGGTATAGTTTATTAATAGGTTGCTGTATGCCTTGCCTAGGGAGTAAAGCAGTTGCAAGAGCAAAAGGACTACACACACTGGTGTTTTAATGAACCTGGGGAATGTTGTCTTATAACCAATGAATGGATTTATGAGGAAGGCAGGTTGCTATCTCCTCAGTGCTCCTCGATCCCTATCTCCTACGTGTGTAGCCCTACTCCACAACATATAGCAGCACCAAATGTGATCCCTATGTCCTTCCATCCAGGGTCAGAACTGAGTCTGGTCCTGCACTAAATCATCTTCTTTTCAGCCTCCAGAAGTTAAAGTAATCCTGTGCCATCATATTTGGTTGGCAAAGGGAGTTGTATTTTAGCCAGTGTAAGAAAATTTCCTATTCAGATATTTAAATGTGACACTCTCAGGACACCATATAATCACTGTTTAAATAAGGTGCATATGTTTGCAACCACTGCAACAGAAAAGCCTGTGCTGTGCAAGTCAACATCTGGCCAACTGTTGACATGGAGAGGTATCAACCCATAAAGGGGCAAAGTTAGGCACAGGTACAACTGCGGAGCATCCTCAGGCTTCTTGTTGGCAGTCAGAGGTAGAAAAATGCAGTTTCTGTTCCAAGAGCAGGAGCAGTAACCTTACAGCTGGACAAGGTCTACCTTGCATTACAGCCTGTTGCCTACCCGTGTGTCTTCTTGTAAAACATCTGGGTCTCCACTCACTTTTCTACACATTTGCATAGTGTTGCCCTGTGTGAAAAACATTTCTTGTGTTTCAGCCTGAGAGGCCCATTTCACTGTCTAATTATAGTATTTTGTTTCCGTGGCCAAGTGCTTTTGGATTAAAGTGCAGTATTCTTGAACTATTATTATTGCAATTGTTTGATTTGATCACACACGGCTAATAACAGACCTGGTCCCAGGACATCAGCCCTGGTAGCTGCTTGCTCCCTCCCCTCCTCTCCATGACAGCCCTGTTGCTCAATCTGTTGGGAAGATTGTTGCAGTGCAATGCTTTGTTAGCTATCTCCATTAACATACCAGACCAAGCAGCTTAGGGAGGAGGATTGGTCACGGTGCCTTGTTTTCCTGTTCATATCTCACACTAGTTCATTAAAATTATGAACATGTTGTGAAATGAAAATAAATATAATTCGGGCTTATCCACTGTAAAACTAGCTTAGTCATGCTGAGATAGTGGCTGTCTACATCTGTTAATTATATCCTGACAGGCCTCAGCTTGAGACTTTTAAGACATCACAGGATTTTCTGAGATCTCTTGATATAAACTTTTTTCCCTAAAGTGCAGGAACAAAGGCCAGAAAATTTTTTTTTTTGTTCTTAAAGACACCACCACATTCAGTCTGTCCATCGAGATGTGAACTATACTTATTCTCCATTTATCTGACATATAGGATTTGTCTTCAGAAAACCTGCTGGCCATGTGCTCGCATGCTGCCTTCATAGCTGCACGTGACAGCATACACTGCCTGTCACACCGGGTGCCAAAGCTCTCCAAAGACTAATTCCTTCAAGAGCTGACTTGACACCAAATAGCTTCTGTCAGGAAAATCCTTTCTCTTGCTCTCCCAGAGTGGTCTCAGATTCAGGAGCAGCAAGCATCAGTTGGTGCCCTGCATGTGCTGGAGGCTAATGCTGACCAGCTCCTCTGAAACATCTCCCTTTGGTGGCGGATCTGCTAAAAGTCTACAGCTGAGATCACATCTTCACGCAATCAGCAAGGGAAGACAAAAAGGCAAACTTTGTTTCTTGCCGGAGTCCCACCCTGCAGGATATCCGTATTTCACCTTCGTTTTAACATCTCATGTTTCTCTCTTAGGTCTCTTGAGCTCATACATGGTAGATCTATTCAGTGTACTGATGATGATGGTGCTACTAGCAGCGATGTATTGCAGATACACCTAAAGAGGATATTGGTTTCTCTATTAGACAAGTAACTGAACCTTAGACAAAACAAAGTGCTAACTATTATAACGAGAGGGGAATCTTCATTACAGAAACTCTGGAAAATAATGTTATAATTTACTGCTTAAAGTGGGTTTTTTTCTGTTTTGAATTTAAAAATGCTGTAGAGAGTCCAACAAGTAAGTGTTAAACCTTCTGTAAGAAACACATATGGAAGAGGAGGGAGTTGCTAAGTACAAGCCAATGCTGGATACCTAAAGCCCAGAGAGAGAACAGATGTTTTACCACCTGCACACTCTTTTCTACCAGAAAATAATTCAGATTTGGATGCTCCACACTGGATCAGTATTTGTTTCTTTTTTAAAGATGACTTCCCTTCTCCTTATATTTAAAATGTAAGAAGGGGAGTGGAGGGGGACATATCAGTATTATACCCTAGGTTTGCACAGTGCTTACAGGAAAATGTTAAAATGAAGTTTCTGTCTCTGGGGGTTAATAATGCATGGTTAGTGTAGGGTTGTTATGAAAAGAACATAGTTACAGCGAGAGCATATGGCCAAATAAAAGAAGGAATCCAGCCTTTTGGAGATGCTGTTCTCATGGAAAGGGAAAGGCAAAAGCCGACAGGAGCATAGACATGTTCTTAGCTGCAGATAATCTGCTTGTTTCCTTCCAAAATATAAGGATATTACTTCAAGACATGCAGTATGCTTCAATGGTGATTTTTTGGTGAAGAACTGTATTTCAGCCATAGGAGTGAGGTTTTAGGGAGACACCCAAGCAAAGTGCAAACACTGTAACACAAAATCGCTGAGCACAAAAGGTGTAAGAAATGGCTTAGACTGGGGTTAAATCCAATGAGTGTCCCTTGCCTGGGGGACAGGAGGTGGTGGAGATGGTTCCTGAGGGACTCTCCTCTATGTGCTAATGGATCAGGGTATGAGAGAGTAGCAGGAAAGCCAGCCACATAGACACTGAATAAAGGGGTGAGTTAAATTAACCCAGATACAATCTGTAGGTGTGGATCTTGGTAAATCTGAGATAACAAACAATTAATTTTACTTATCACAGAATCCTAGAATGGTTTGGGTTGGCAGGGACCTCAAAGCCCATCTAGGTCCAACCCCCTGCCATGGGCAGGGACACCCTCCACTAGCCCAGGTTGCCCAAAGCCCCATCCAACCTGGCCTCGAATGTTTCCTGGGATGGTGCATCTACAACTTGTCTTTGACTCTAAAGCTGCAACGTCATTTCTGTCCACTGCCACCCACGCAGGACCTCTCAGCTCTGTACTGCAGCAATCCTACTGAAGACAACAGGAGTTTTGCCTCCTGTCGTGCAGAACATGTCTTTCTAGGCACTGCCCACAACATTATAATAGCTCATACTCTGCCGTGAGCAGCACAGTGCCTAGACAGTGCAGAATACTTTCATTTCTAAACAAGTAGAAGAGAGTTTACTTTACTGACAGATAAAGATAAACAGGAGGAGGCAGCTGTAAAAAGAATTCCATTGACCACTGACCTGAAAACATGTAGCTTTCCATTAAAAAAAAGCACAAACTAAATAAAAGTGAAAATTTAAGGTCTGCAAAAATATTTCCTACAGAACCGAGCCAATTAATTTTAGAGGGTGATATGAATAGAATATGTGAAAAGGAGAAGGCATGGCTTTCTAGGCTGAATTACCATACATTTCAATATTACTGTGTGGACATCTTTACTCTCTCAAATTAGACCAGAGCAGATGCCCCAACTGCTTCTGACTGTACATGGGCCGAAGACGAATTCTAACTCTGGCTTCACAAAAGAAGCCCAGATCTACACAGAGTAGGAAGCTCCTATTCCAATGCCTTCAATAATCTAAAGGAAAATGTTAGTGGAACTACACTAGCACTGGGAATAGCCCTGATTTTGTTGGTTCTTTTGGATTTGCGGTAGGCTTTGTTTGCTTGGTTTTGATAAGGTTTGGTATATACCCAAAACAAGTATGTGTGTGTGTGTGTGAGTGAGGGGAGGGAGCATACATGGATGTCATCTTAGTTAATTCTCTTCTTCACTTGCAAGACCAGAAATAAATTTAGTATGGCTGCAATTAATATATGCAAAGTTAAATCACTGATAAGATAGAGAAACATAGAGCAATCTGAAAACTGATCTGTAATCTTCCATAAAATAAAAATACTGTTTTTGTTTGGCTTTGGGTTGGTTTTTTTTATCCTACCCAGTCACCATCTCCACAACAAGTACCTGAATTTAAATCCAGACGGACTTCTTAGTTGGGATAACAGGCTGATAAATGACACATTTCTCAGGGGCTGGGTCCCAAAATACAAGAGATTTGTTTTCCTGAATTTGTCTAAATACCATTGAAATCTCCCAAGAATTCCAGTACCTGAGGTGCCTGGGAAAGACGACCAAACTCTGTACATGTTCTCTTGAGGTCACCTCCATTAAAGGTCAGATTATTTAAGCACTAAGCTTACTTGCTACAAAGTTTAGACCTAAACCTGAACATCCACCATATCTGTTCAGGATGCTACCCCTGTTATGTAGCTCATGTCCAAAACCCAAGCTTTATTGTGACACAGCTACAGCTGGCCTAAGTCATAGTAAAAATCTTTGAGCTTCTATATAGTATTTCTTTCAGGTATCACCTGTGCTTACATGCAGACTGAAGGTTCAAATCAGGCCTGCTTGGTTGGTTTTTTTGGGGGGGGGAGGGGAAGAAAAAGACTAAAAAACTTTGATATCAAGTAATTCAGCTTCTACAATAACAAAACCACTCTTGTTCCTCACAGAAATTTTAGCCTTACCTGGATACCATTGTGCATGACTACTACTCATCCACTGCAGATCGTCTAATGTCCTCTTTGTTACCAAGGTCAGGTTGACTGATCCGACACAAAGAGCAAAAAATGCTAAAGAAAATCTAAGGAGTGAAATACTGCCAGCAAGCTCTCATGAGTAAGTGGTTTCCCAATGAATATTGAAGGAAATGAATGGAAGTCCTTGGGCTGGTAGAAAGTGCCTGTAGAAGCCTGTAGAAACCATACAGAAGCAGAGGGCCTGAAGCAGTAGAAGATGGATACACTAGGCCAGGTTTGGTTAGAGATGCACCTGAAGAATGTGTAAGAGGAGTGACCACCGTGAGACATGTTGTTAAGCCACCTGCAAAGGCAAGTGAGCTCTTAGTGATTGCAAGGAGGCAGCACTTACAGCCCAGCTTCGGCAATAACAGCCTCAGGGAGCAGCTCGAAGCACAGGTAGAGCTGACTCATGTCAGTGAAAGATGCCACACAGACAGCCTTTGTCTCTGCAAACACAGATCCTTGCAGACACCCAACACAAACCATCTGATCCCAGGATGCTGCAGAGCATCGGCATCCTCTCACTTTCTGTTGGGCAGTGCACCAGCAGTGCTCTTGGCCAGCATCAGCCTCTTCTCTCGATGCTGCAGCCACATCCCGGGTGAGCTCATGGCACAGTGGCTTGGTTAGGGGTGGTGAACCTCTGCATTTTGGTTTGCCCCAGGGTTTGGATGTCTGACTTGTTTGTGGATCAGCTGCTGGCATGTCACAGTTTGCAGCGTGGTATTTTAAGGCAAACAAATGTTGGTTTTGGTTCCAGGTTCCCGCTGTATACCTTTCTGATGCCATACCACATCCAAATAAATCCAACTAAGTTGAAAATAGCAATTATAGAAGAGTGATACACTCTCTACTTGGAGAAGATACTGTCCTACAATCAAATGGGGAAATTGGTTTTGTTTTCACTTCTAACTGATGGATGAGTTACTAATGGGAAATAACCACCTTTCTGACTGTTTTTACTACGGTTGCCATATAACACTTCTGTCTAGTGGATTAGTTTGTTAGAACTGGATAAAATTTTTTTATGAAACATACAGATGTGGTGTGGTCATAACATCTTAGAAATTCAAATTAGATTTTTGCCAAGTTGTTTGTTCTATAAAAATTCCAGAAAGTCCAGGAAAAACTGGAAACTGAAAGGAAATACAAGTCCAAGCATTGCTTCAGACTGTTCAGGGGATTTCCATTCAGGCTAGATTTTTGTTCCTCATTTTCTTTAAATTAAAAGCCTAAATCCAAAGCAAAATTATTTTTTAAGGATTAGAAAATATTGTTTAATCTCAAAGTAATTTTTGAGTTGACTGAAAACACTAAACTTTGGATCCGCTGAAAAGAAAGTTCTTCTTTTCTATTTGTCCTTTTTTGTTTGTTTGTTTTCAACTAGCAGGTTTGTTTTTTTTAAAAAAAATAATCCATTCTCTCCTCAGCTTGGTTGTAGGCGAGAAGTGCCAATAGAGCTGCTGGGATTTATCCGAATGAAGCAATGAAGAGAGTTTGACCTTTCCCCATCCTCCCCAGGCAGCCTGGCTCTGCTGCCCTTGAGGCCTTCTGAATATATTTAGGAAAGGTGAAGGATAGAAACTGCCTCAGAGGTGAGGTCATCTTTGATGAAGAGTTGCTTTAAAAGTTATGTATTTTGCCATCAACATTACTAAGCTTTTCTTTTGTTATTTTTTGTTCTTGAAACAGTTCGGTGGGTTTTTTTCAAATATTCTGACCTATAACTTGCATTGACTAACACCAAGTGATGGATTCTCCAAGGTTAGTACACAAGTTAAAATTTTACCTACTTGGTCACCTTCTTGGTGGCAAACCACCAGAATTCAGTGCTTAACTTCTATCTAGTGGGCATCTGCCAATTTGGCTTAGCAGGGATCCCCTTGGGACATATATCAGTAGGACTTTCTGTAACTCAGCAGAGCTATAAAGCTTTTACTGGCACTAACTATGCCCTTTCCACTGGAGGAACAATATAGATAACATGTCATCATGAAAATAAAATAAAATAATGTTTTCCAATGCTATCATATTATCCAGAGGCATTGTTGTTATCTTGGTAGATTATTTTTTTTAATCATGCAGAACATACAAGCAAAAACTGGATGACAAATATTAGAGTTGCTTTCAAAATATGAAACAAATGGATCCCACAAACATTGGCCAACAGCTACATTCTGGGATTTGTTTTGAATGCAAAAGAGACAAGTGTGAGCTGAGAAATTAAGTCCCATAAATCTATCCTGTGCACATTGCCAGTTTATTTAAGTGATACAGTGTTATGTTAGTTGAAGTGATCATAGGAGAGTGCTAATAGCAAGTGATTAGTCGCTTAGGCATATTTATTTAAGAAATATAATAGATTAAAAGCCTTCTGGTCAGAGTAGATACTCCATCATCTTTAAAGTAAAATAATTCCTGCAATTTATGACTTCTTTTGTCGTAATTCAGGCTTTAAAACCATGAATCACAACTGAATTGCTGTTGACTGGGCTGTAGGCAGAGACATTTCTAAGGATGATAAAAGAAAGTGAAAATTTATGATTGCTGAACTTATTTTCCTCTTCAAATAGATTTGAAAAGAGAACACCGAAACGTTCATTTCTAATGTCCCCATGCCTCTGACATTTTCAGCTTTAAAATGTCTCTTTAGCTACTAAAAGTGCTATTGCATTATACAATAGAAGCTTCTGCTTTACTTTTTCATTGTAAGTCAGTGGAAAATTATCTGTGTTAAAAAGAGAGCAATAACATTTCTGTGAGCCCTATGTATTAAACTCTTCGCATTATTTATTGCATTGACATTCTACATAAGCATCATGAATGTGATACTTGAGCATAAGTGATATGTGAGGTTAATTATAAAAACACAGCATAAAAAGGAAGAGAACAGAAGCTTCAGCTGCTGCTTGATGATGGCCCCAAAGCCTGCAGAAACAGGAACATTAAAGGCTGATTGAGCTCATCAGGACCAGGACTATTTCTCTCACCTCTTTTGTGATAGTCACATTTCTGCACACCGGTGCCTCACCTCTGGGTAGAAAACTACTTACAGAATAAGCTGCTAAGAGGAGAGAGAACAGCAAAAGATGACCTGTGATTTTTAAATCAAAATGGGGTTGGTCCCTTTTTCTCTATACACACAGCTGCTAACAAACTATGGTCTTTTCTGTGCATCATGGATTGGCCTAGTGCTCAAACAGGACAAAGGCAGCCACCCCTCCGCTGCCAAAGGGTTTATGTGTTGAGTTTATTTTCTGGAGGTGAGAGACTAGCTCAACCTCATTACGAAAAGATCTTGACTTCTTTGCCGCAATGTGCAATGGCAATGGCATCGGCATGTCAGTAAGGTCCTATTGTTTTGGTGTGATAAAGAATAAAGGTGAAATCGGACATTGTGCGAAGAGCAGTGAACGCTGGTACATATGCTCAGATACAGATGAAGTGATCTGAATTTCATCTGCTGATTTCATCTTCCCCCTCGCAAAGTTCCTCTCCAAATTACCACACATCCTTATAGTTTACATAATCCCCCATATGCTTCATGTACCTTGTGACTTCATTTCGTCCATCCACCGTGCTTTCCAAAGACACACTAATCACTGTTTAGTGCTTGCGCACAGTGAGTTCCCACCATTATCTGACTCTTACTTCCAGTCTGGCTGCCTCGGAAACATTACACACAAGACGTAAACGTTTTAAGTTATTGCTCCGGGGTGGAAGAAGTACAGTATTGCTGCTCTACTGCAGTTGTGTATTGGGTGATCATCTCCCAAATGGTTTAATGTATCTCTCACTAGACATGAAGCTCCCTCAAGCTCCAAATACTTCTATTTGAAGAGTAATATAGTGATATTTTATCATGCACTTAGAAAAATGAAAGAACAGATGTTGTGGTTTTGATTTATTTATGTTAGAGTGGTGAGATGTATTTTATAGCATATCCACTTCTGTGTTCTTACCATGTATAAGATACTGAATATTTATAGCTTAACATTTTGTCCATGGAGATAGGTCACCTATTTCATACTAGTATGGGTGTAGGTCAAGGATGGATAATTTGAAAGGCTGTTGGGAATGAATGCTAAGATTTATTGGATGATGCCTCACGCCAAATTAGAAATGGTTACAATATTAAAATATCTGCTCTTTTTATTTTGTCTGGCTGCTAGTAGAGTATCTGTTGCTCTAAAAAAAGGGCTGGCTGTGTAACTTCTAATCTGAATAGGTCATTGTGTAAGTCCTTCTCTGTAAGAGCTTTCATTTGATATCTGGGACCCAATAATGGAATTGCTCTGTATGTGGGAGCACTTTTTCATGTTAGGAATATGAAAAACATTCTTCTGTGACTTGCTGCATGGCAGTAGAAATGTTAATATATGGGTAATATGTAAGCAGAAGGTCTCTAATATCAAATCCTTCTGAAGGACACGTGATCCACGGTTGAACTAAAGCTCCTTTATGCTACACGCCAGCAGGAGTTGTGGTACTGGTGCGTTTAAATCACAACTTCTCAATCCAGAGCTTACTTTTATTGCACCAGTCCTTACATGAACACTATATCTGGGCTTTTCATAGGAGTCTGTGGAACCTGCTCATATCTTTCCACTGGGCAGATGATGGATACCTAGTCCAACCTTCCAGAATGAAAATCTTGGTCTAAAATTGTGATCATGTTCCCGAATCAGTCATCAACACTGGCTGTGCCCATAAAACAGCTGCAACTGCATTTAGGTTAGTTTCCTTCCATAATCCTTCATTCAAAAACCACTTCACCTGTATACAAAAAAGTGTATTTGTATAAGTACCTACGTCTAACTCTAGTGATCCAAAATTATCAGGATTCTCGAGAAGTTATTGCATTGAGCTATATTCCTCTGTGTTTAAAATAATTTCTATTTCCTATCCTTGGGATGGGCTCAGAAAACAAAAAAGCCAACATTCAGTTTCTGACCATTCTGTAGAGGCACCACTCAAAGATACCTCCTGCTCTTTCTGACAGGCTATTGTACACATGTTATTAACACAGTGATTTGTGGACTGATAGGATGAATGCCCAGGTGGTCTCCAGTCTCCCAACGGAGCTCTCCCTCAATCTCTGCCTTCAGGCAAAAAGAACCGCTCACTTAGATTAATGTTACCTTATCTTGCCTTTCTTCAAAGCTTGCCTAAGTCAAATCAGGGCTCAGCTTCCAGCTTCCAGACCCAGAGTTGTGAACTAAGCCCCTGAACTGAATGTTAATGTATTTTTTTTGAGGGCAGTAGGCACACAATAACAAAACCCAGGGAATGTTATTAGTCCTCTTGATAGGTGAAGTGTGTGGTGTATGTATGCATGAGCATGGGTGCATGAACTCACACAAACAGAGCATCCTATCTTAGTCTATTAAAATAATTGCATTATTATGTGAAGAGCTTATTGCAGTCTTCTGGGGAGGCTTAAATGCCTGGCCCTGAAAACATGCATTTCAGAAAGATAGCATGTTTCTGTTTAAATGCTTTCAGGTTTCCTTTTATAGAAATGTAAGCACAGTCAACATATTCCTTTTGTTTGGCCGTTTTACTGCACACATCAGAGCATAAAGCTCTTGAAAGTCAATGGGAGAATTATGAGGAAACTCAAAAGACTTGAGATTAGGACCTAGAAATATATTGTAAAAAGACACAAAAGATAAAGATACCTCCAATATTATCTTTTTAAAAAAAAATGGGTTAGTCTCATATTAACAAATATAATAGCAATAAAAATAATTAAAATTTAGTAAAATTATATGGATAAGTTCTAACTATGTGGTTACATATACACATCCCACAAGCAAAAAAAAAAAAAAAAAATGCAAATTACATCTTAGGAATCCCTTTCATACCCTGAATTATTTCCCTGGGAAATCAGAAAAATTCAGAGGTGAGACTGCCATGGCTCCTTGACAGTAGTTGTAGAAATAACCTCCCATTATCCAATTTCTTTTGGTTCAGTGTTCTCTCCTTGTAGATTATTATCTGCTAGAGAGACTCAATATCTGTTCCCTTTATCCAGAAATGGTTCCCTTCAATACTTAAATACCCAAACATTTTTTAAACTGTTAGAAGTTAAAATGTTGTCTTCAAGATGTAATGACTCCTGTTTCAACAGAGGTTTCACACTTGTGATTTTGCTCCCTCTGTAGCTGACATCTGTAATCATGGCTCAGGACCTTTCCCTGCATCATCATTCCTGAATGTGGACTATGAAGTAGTGAATATTAGTGAAAAAATAGTAATTAAAAAAACCTCCACAAAACTCAAATAGTTTTCCTTTCTTTTTTCCCTTTCTTCTGCCAAGAGAAAAGGTTCCTCATCAGACTCAGCTGTGTGCTGCACCATCAGCAGTGGTTGCATACTACCCATGGTCTTCATCTGCTGCAAAAATGAGGTGCACGTGGGGGATTGCCTCCATTGCATCCTCCCATGAAACCCCTTGTTCTCTCTCAGGGCAAGGGAGCCACAACTTTTCTCGCCCAGGCTGAAGATTGTGCTACTGTTAGTTGGGTACCAGCTGTCTTTTGACAAAGTGAAGACTGTAAATGAATACTGAAGAGCTATAGCACATAAGAAATAGTTGTTGGTTGTTTTTTTTTTTTTCTTGACTTAAACCTTTGCTGTTGCTTTGCTGTACAACGCATTCAATCTTGCAAAAATTATGTAGAGACTTTCTTGTAAGGTATTTCTATCCGTGTTATGCATGTCGCTTTCAGTCTTGAAAGTCAGTTAGTATCTTTGTAGCTTTTCAGCACCCGAGAATCATGTATAGTTGTATAGTTAATACATTTCAACAGCAGGACATTGCGGAGGAGTTTTCAGGGATGGCACACACGTATCTTGCAAGTATTTTAATTGTGACCCTCACTATAGTGAATAGCTTATTACTACTTTATATCTTGGGGGCATTTTTGACCTGACTCCTTAATTTATCTTTAGCAATTATTACTTGTAAAGGAATGAAGCAAAATCTAACAATCTAGAGATTTCCTCACCTTTCCTGCTTAAGAGAACAGCTTTATTTGCTTAGCTTTTTTTTGTTGGGATGGAATTAACTTTACTCTTATGTCAAAAGAAAAGCTTCTGCAAAAAGTTTTAGCACAGAGCAATGAAAGTAAAAACCTTTTCTTTCTCTGTTCGCCCTGTTCAGCTCTCCTCTCTTTAGTTTCACAGTTGCTTAATTTAATTAAGAGGAGCAAGGATTGTCAAGAAGATATGTGCAATGGGGGTATTAGCACCCATGATTCAGTCTCCCTCGTGCCGATGGAAGTGATTATGATTTCAGAAACAGAATTAGTGCTGCTGAATGCTCCTTGGACACAATCAGCTACTCTGCAATACTGGAAATTTGAAGAACGATCCTGTGAAAATAGATGTTGACAAGACTTCAGATCCTGTTCTCCATCAGCGCCCCGAGATACTGTAAGCATTGGTGTGTGGGAAATCAAACACAAACAAAGAGTCAGGATTTTCTCTGCTTTTGAGTCAAAATAGGAGTGTTTGCCCAAGAAAAGGAGAGGCCTTGGAAGGAAGGCAGACATGTTATACATTCAAGAAAGACATGTATGAACAGAAGACAATGGGCAAACTTTGCAAGGAGAAGCAAAGCTCATGGAAAGATTTCTCCAGTTGCTGCTGAGAAGCACAGCAGTAGATTTACCAGGGTCTACCAGGGCTCTAGGAACTCCACCAGCCCCAAAGGGGTTGGACCCCCCAAATAGGGTCTCCTGATGCAATCCAGCACCTGTACAGCCCTCTTGCATGACCAGCAGTCCCACTGCCTGTCCAGGGAAAAATCAGAGTCAATACAGCATCCACAACAATGAATAAATTCTGATCTTCAGACACAGATCATGTTCAAGGGATTTCACCAACGTTAGAGCCCTCAGCTTTGGCCCTGTATTCACAAACTGGAGCATGCTTTTTCTTGTCAGCTTTGAAATATTGTAGGTATAAAAATGGTTTCACCCTTTATCCATCGAGCATTTTGTACTGAGCATTTGTTCTCCCCCCCACCCCTGCCCCACATCTTGCATACCTGGCTTGCATATAAGGCAAGTACTGCAGTGTGTGGTTGCAGTGACATAATTAGGATTTGTTAATAAAGCACCAAATCTGTAGTACAAAGTGGTGCACTGAAAGTCTTCAGTGTGATGCTGAAAGCAGCAGAATGGACTGGAATATGTTAGGAAGTTTTAAAAGGCATTAATCCTGAGGGATGCTCGCACGCAGAAACAATCCAGCCCTCTGTGAATCAGAGTGAAATGACTGCGGTAGTGCAGGGAGCGGAGGGCAATCAGCAGAGGTTACTCTATGAGAAGGGTTTTGTTAGAAACCACTCAGACTGTCACAGTGCAAAAACAAAATTGCCATGAAATGAGCAAATTCTGAGAAAAAGCATTGTTCAAGCCTTTGTTTGTGTTGCTTTAAGCCTATGAGAACTTATTAAATCATTCCACAAATACAAATGTATGTGTTCTCATTCAGTTAAAAACAATAAAATAGAAATATCTCTATTAAACTGAACATCTCAAGACACTCCACAAAAACATGCAGACCCTGCCCTGCAAACTAGGATCTCGATCCTCATGTGGCAGCAGTGCCACTAAACACAGAGAAAAGTGGCTGAGCCCAAAAAGTATGCCAGACTTAGCAAAATCTAAGCCTCCAAGTTCACTAAAAAATGGAGCTAACAAAGATGGATGGATAAAAAGTGAGAGGGGCAATGGGAGTGTGCAGGTATGAATGGGTATCTGGTTGCATCACAGATGATACAGTATAAATAAATCTGTGCACACATTTGAAAAAAGTATAAATTGCCTCGTACCCATTTCCCATTTGCATCCCACATGCTTCCGCCGAGGCACTCAGGGCTCTGTAAAAGAGCCCACTGTTCACCAGCAACCAGGGAGCCGGGGGCAGTTTCTGAGCTTGGAAAAAGCCACATTTCACTTATCTTTCCTCCTCTCCTCGCGCCCAGATGCTTTGCAAAACAAACAAACTACATATCTACATATCATAGCCAAAACTACGTATCAGACTACATCCACTGAAAGGCTCACTGTCTGGAGCTGTAAGATTCAGCAAAGCTTGGCTGGGCTGTCCATGAGCCTGCTGCTTGATTTATGTTTTCAGATGGAAACTATATGAAGCTCTTAGTTATGCCTGGTTTTCTGCCAAAATCAGTTTGACCTAAACTAGGCTTTATAGAAACTTAAAGCACAAGGTGAAATGTCACATAATCCACAGTAAAACCTGGCTCTATTTTTTTTTTTTTTTTAAGAAAGTGTACATTTTCTTGGGCCAAACTCTGAAGTTTTCACTCATTTTAAACTTTCTCTGTGGGTGCTGTGAAAGGAGTAGCTGGAAGGCCCAAATTGGCTTTCCTGTTTGTCTTCTTTCACGGCACATTGGTTGAGTCTGATACCAAGGCAACAAAGAAAGAATGAATGTTGAATTAGGACTGAAAGTTGTCTGTTTTCAATAACAAGCACTATCTCTAGAGGAAAGGATCCAACTTTATGCACGTGTAGGAGGCTGACAAGTTTCAACAAAACAAATGCAGAAGCAAAGAAATCATTGTGAGCTCTGAGCATCTGAAAAAAGCAGAGATAAGAAGCCGAGACGGAGAATATTCACCAATCTTGGGTTTAAAAAAAAAAAAATAATAAAAATTTGTGCATTAGCTTCCATCTCCTTTAGCCGATTAAAAAGAGTGGGCAATATTCATTAGCGGCATCAGTCGTCCGGCTTAATTACTGTAATTTGTAAGAAGGGAAGTGCCACCTAGTGGCACGGACCGTGTCCCTGCTGCTGCCGCAGCAGCTCAGCCTGCGAGAGGCAGCGAGTACGTGCTGCATGGCCAGAGGTCCCCACAAATTTGCTAAATACTCTAGACTAATACGTGCTGTTAATTCTTTATCAAGTGCCAATGGGAATCATGGCACCAGGCAAACACAGGGGGCCTCCTAGTCTAATTTAGATGGGACAATAGGGCCCAGAGACCCAAGATGGATATCCCCAGTGCAGATGCATTCCTTTTAATTCTGTTTGGTTTACCAAATAGGAATTCCTCTAGGAAACCTCAACAAAGAAGTGGATTAATGAGAACCCTAGCAGAGAGTGTTTGCTGTATAAGCAATTCCAAGCCTAAGTAAAGCAAGGGGCAAAGTCTGATCAGCGTTCAGTACCAAACTCAAATAAATTCTGACAGAAGTGGGTGAAAAATGCACCAGCTGCAGGTCAGCAAGAAATGCTAACAACTCTCAAACACTGGCCTGCCTATTTTCATTAAAAAGCAAACAGAGTACAAAACAAACACTTATTTTTTCCCCCTGGTTTTTGTTGTTCTGTTGAGTTTGTTTTGACACTTGTCCTTCAGCTATACTGTCTTCTTGTTTCTTCTGTTTTCATGGCATCTTGCTGCTCTGTAACACCCTTTACCTCTGTCTGGCTACATACAAGATAGACTGCTCCCACGATCAGGCCACATCGTCCCTCAGAGTACTTTCACCTTGCTGCTGCAAGGTCCATTCTTTGTCTCTTCTGTCCCAATGGCTCCTTAAATCCCCTGGTGCAAAAGTTTACTTTTATGCATAGAAGCAGGCAGACCCTCCCATCCTGAGCTGCTTACAGTTGCTCCCCTGGAGCATATCACAGGAATACTCTCTCCTCTTGGGCTGACCTGAGTCCTCAGTGCTCAAAGTGCTTTGTTGTGACAGCTCGGTCACAGTTGGCGTGCAGCAGCTATGTCCAAAGGACCAGCCAGCTTTTGCTTCACTATGAGTTACTGCATCCATGCCGTGAGATTTCCTCTAACTTAGAGATTTTTATTCCTTTTCTTTCCTGAAAGGCCCTACACATTTTGGGACTGTGGAACAGTTGATGAGAACTAGCCAGAAGACAGTCTGCAAGAAACAAACTCCCTCAAAACTGTGGTCTCTCCTACCATCTCATGACCAGCATGGCCCTGGGGTGACTGACACCATCTTCAAATGGTTAGCTGTTTGATGCACCCCACACAAAAAAGTACAATGTACGGCAATGCTGGTAATAAGCAAGGCACAGAAGCTGTGAAACTGGGTGTGCTACTGGGTAACATTACTATTGGTTTCAGTAGAAATGCTTAAAACTTATCCCTTGTGCATCTGAACCAGGAGGGAAAAATGAGAAAGGTGATCCAACAGCTCCTTCTTAAGTGGCTTTTGTTGGAATATTCTGTGCAATGATGTAGCTGAGGTCAAAGACAAGAAAAAGAAATACATCCCCTCCCAATCTGGACCACCTCTCATCCTTCGAAATAAAATACCAGGCAGGTGGGTTTATCTATATTTATTGTACCACAGTCCCTCTTGTTTCTTGGCTCACAGGACCGTTACTGGTGGCAGGACCAGCAGGAAGGACAAGCAGTGATTACAAAATCTCCGTATGGCAACAGATCTTGGAGGGTCTCGGAGGAGCTCGTGCCCCCAGTGTGAGAGCTCCTTATCTGCTCCGGAGCACGTCACCGACCCCGTTTGCAAAGTCACCACCCAGAAGAGATAGCACAAGTTGCTATCTAAAGCACTTTGGGCATGGAAATGTCAACTGCTGGGGCCATTGTGCTGAAGGCATGTACTCAGCCAGGTGTTGTTCAAAATAGAAAAGAAGACCCCCCTGCACCAGGCTAACAGCAGCGGTAGGTCCACTGGCATTAGTATGGAAGAGTCTCACAAAGTTTATGGTACTTTTGTCTGATTATATACTAAAAAGGGTATTTTTTTAGCTCCTATAGCCAATGTTATGAACAGTGAAGTTGTTCCCATTCTCCTTCAGCCCCAGAGACCCCACTCACCACGACAGAGGAATCTTTTGCTGAATATCTGGATACCAGGAACACTTATTTTTATCCTTCCTTCAGCAGCTAGAGGATAATAATGGCATGTGTCTTCAGGAGGTGGCCATTGCTAACAGAGTAGCAAAAACTGGTGAGCAATCCTTGGTTATAACTGAGCCCTGCTGACGCTTGCTCATAACAGAGACCTGGTGAATGGTGTGGGGGGGGGACATGGAGCATGAGGGGCTCCTTGCACAAAGTGCCCCAGTTTGGTCTCCAGAGGCATTTTAGCAGCATTGCCTGATACCTGGCTTTCAGGGTTCACCCAGGTAAGGGTCTTCGTTTGCTGTACCTGCCAGCCGCAGCTGTTGGAGGAGGCGTGAGCTGCAGAGCGTGGTGCGGGTGCTCGTGGTGTACGCCACAAACAGATTCTCACCTATTGACAGTTCCAGGCTTCCACACTGAGCTCATCTTCCTCTCAAACAATGAGATTGCTTTACAAATCACAGGGTTTTTTCTGTCTTTGAGTATTTTTATTTGCGATTGGGTCTTCAGGGCAAAGTTACTTCCTCTTTCCAAGCTTTTCTATGCTACCACCATGATTCATGTTCTGTGTTAAATGCGAACAAGCTTCTTGAGTTCTACATTTCCAACCTCAAGGCCTTTAAAAAAAAAAATCATTAAAAATCACGAAACATCCAACAAAGCAGGGTCGCTGTCATCAGAGAGGGACTCCTTCAGCAGCATAATGATCGGAGGTTGTGCTGAGGGGTCAGCAGTGGTGGGACCTGCAGCAGGCAGAGCAGAGAAGCCAACACAGATGCAGGCAGGAGCCGAGACCATGTGCAGCCCTGCCTGCTCTTCAGCACTAAAGGGAGATCTTTCTCCAGTGGAAGGACTGAATCTTTCTCTCTGCTTTCATACCCATCCTTTCCCCACTGATCAAAAAAGGATCACTTCCTACATAGGTGAGCAATCCTACGTAGGAAGTGATAGCTTTTTTGGGGGGGAAATATTTGCAACTACCCCTAGAATCTTATATATTGTGCAAGATGTATTTCCAGATCCCCCTGTCCTTTTATTCATTTGTTTATTTTAAATGAAGGTATCACAGATATTATCCTGACCATGTCCGTGAACCAGCCAGAAGGTGCAGGATGCCAGGAATAGACCTGGCTCAACATTTTCAACCTGCTTACACCCTCTTTTTCTCAAGCTCAGTTGTGACTTTTCTTGTAGACATGCGTCATTTCATCTTTTCTTGCCTGCTAATAGCTACCAAAATTTCCACCTTTTTCTTTTGATATCCAAAAAGGAGTTTCCAGGGAAGAACAGTAGAGATTTTCCTGCGTGATGGAAGACAAGGAAAAAGCCTGCAGTCTCCTTTTCCTTCTCTTTTTAAAGTCTTCCTGCTCTATTTCATTTCTTTGCTCCACTTCACACACAGCAAAGCAGAAGAAACTATTGACTGACACTTGTGGAGTCAGTGGGATCTTTCTAGTGACTTCAGTGGATTTTGGATTAATCACATTGCGAATGTTTGTTATTGCTTTAGCAAAGGATGAGAAGGCCCAGGAAAAAGAGATTAGTTAAGAAAATCTCTCTTAATCCGCTTCAAGAGCTTGCCCTATCAGTGTGGAACCAGACCCAGCTAGTTTATTCTTTGCACAGTGGTAGTACCTTTGTATCATAAAAAGAAAAAAGACAATAAAAAAAAGAGAATTTATGAAAGGCTTATTTCATTCGGTAACCGTAAGTGAACAAAACCACCTTTGATTATTCAGGATTACTTCTGCACTAAAACTTATGATGCAGCCAGAGTTATCAAAACAAAAATAATCTGTGTCCAGGATGGAGTTTATCAGAGGAAGCCCAGGACAGTACGGATTAGCACAACACTTGACTATGGCTCGGGCCACCCCGTGCTGATAAGTTTCTTAGTTTCTTTCCCCTTTGCTTGCCTTGTCCTGTGTTTGGTCCTCATAGGGATCAGTGTCGAGAACAACCTCGACAGTGACCTGCCCACCCTAGCAACTCCTCCCCAGAATTACAAAGCAACTATTCTTTAAAGATTTGGATCTGGCTGCTTAAGGCAGACTGCTTTTTGAGCCTGACCTGAAGACAGAGCCTGATACTTTGGCTTACACCAGGCAAAACCAAATGCCACCAGCTTTCCAAAACAGATTTTGGTGGGACTAGCCATGGAAGCAAAAGTGAAAACATCCCAGCTTGGCCCCTTGTCCTTGGAGTCAGGGCAGAAACACTGAGGAGGAACAGAAGGCAGTATCGAAATGCAGGAAAAGAACATACTGTTGTCTTTGCCATCATCAAGTGCCACTGAAAGCCTCCATGTCCTGGACCTCCTCCTGACACTCTGTCCTGGAAGCTGACTATCTTAGTGTAGATAATGCTGTGTCTGCATCATTACATTTAATGGAGAAATAATACCTAACCATCAATTGTGGTTTGTTCTGTTACCAAATGAAACACTCTATTCATAGTTTTCCATGCTCTCCCCTCTGCTGCAGAAACATGGAGTGAAAATAGGTGGAGAAGGGTTTTGCCACAAAAGAAACATTGACATAAAACATCGAGTGTTTCATTTGAGAAAGTGGTTGTATACACTAAGGTTACCACTGCTGCTAAGGTTGACTCCTTTGAAGAGTTTTAATTTGGCTCTAAAAACATAATTGACTTGAAGCGTAGGAAAGAGAAGGACTGGGAAAAGCTTTTCTTAAACACAGAATCTGAGAACTTGCAGAAGTCTATTGTTTTGAAAGATTTTGTGGTTTCTGAAAACACATTGGGTTTTAGATAACTGAATCACAGCAGAATCAGGAAGCAGCCTCTGTTTCTGTACCTTTAAGAGGGAAATTGGACCAATGGACTCATTTTCAGCAGCGCTGGCATGGTACAGCCCTTTGCAAGTAGATGGGAATGGGAAGTTAGTCCTTCAGAGCTAGTGGCCAAGTGGAATAACTTTGCAAGGATCTTTGATTTGCCTGAACTGACCTTAGTACTGCTGGCATCTAAGTTATATGAATTATTTCCTTGACTTTTACATAAGGCTTTTCACACACAGCAGCTCAGGAGAAAAAAAGGAGGAAAAAAAGCACAGGAAAAGATGAATAAAAAGTGACTATAAAGTCACAAAAGATGGCTTGAGAGAACCTATGCCAGACAAATTAGTTTTTCCTTGATAGACTGTATTTCAGATTCACAATATTCTTCCAAGTGATGGGAAGCGCTTTTTTTTTTCCACAGATGTTCAGTCTGATGTTTGCACATTGGCTGTAGCCATGATCTAATTAATTTCAGATATTTCAAAACAATGGTTTCTCATAAAGAACCTTTTAGGGTCTGTGTTTCACATTTAAGATGATAATCATTGTTGAGTCAGTAACATAAAACCTGTGCTTAAAAATGTACAAAGAAAATAGTATTTTTCATCATCTCAGGACTACGATGTAGCTAGCAGGATTTTTTTTTTCTCCACTGATATTGCTCTAGGATTGAGACAAAGTCTAAACATTTTCTCTTTGTTGGGTTTTCTCACACAAATCTGAACATCTGAAAACAATGATTTGTCATGGGAGACATTTGGCAGCCTGAGCAAAGGTTTACTGTTTCTACTTTGCCTAAAATATTTACAAAGAAAAATATCTGACATTCACAGTAAATCAGACAATGTTTCAGCCTCTGACATAACTCATGGAGCAAGTCTGCGTGGTCTCTCCAAGAGGAGAAAAGGACATCCCGTTTCTGGACGTTTTTTGGTTCAGTGCAGAAACCTTAGCTCTCGAGGAAGAAGGGGAGAGTTAAATAAAGTGGGATGGAAATACCTAGGGCTTGCAGAGGTCTGTTTTTCTGGCATGATCAGCTCCTCACTTTTCCCAATCTTTCTCTCCGTTCTCAAAAGCCCTGAGGGTCTCCAGTGCAAACCACCCTCCTCTCCAGGGTTTTCTTTCCGTCCCGGGCCGGGGATGCAAACCTCTTCTCTCCCACCCCGGCCCCAGATTTCTGGCGGGCGGCAGGAGCACACCCTACACAGGGAAGGGGCGGGGGAGCTCTACGACCACCTTCACTATCGCCGCCTGCGCCTTTGTCTCGCCAGCCCGAAAGTCTCCCCCGTGTCCAGAAATCTCCATCCCACCGCGGATGCAAACGACCCCCTAACGCTTAAAGGGGAGGGGAAGGGCGGGGGGAACAACACACGGCTTCTCGTCTACGTCGTCTCTTTGTCGCCTCGCTCCGTTTCCCCCGCCGGAAAGGTGAGGGGAGGCGGAGGGCGGCTCCGTTCCCCCCGCCGCGGGGCTCCGCGCATCCAGCCCCGGGGCCGCGAGGCTCCGCGGGGGCGCCGGGAGCTCCGCGCCGGGGGCAAGCGGAGAGGGGCCGCGGGAGCCCTGGGCGGGCGGGAGGAGGAGGAGGAGGAGGAGGAGGAGGAGGAGGAGGAGGAGGAGGAGGAAGGAGAGGAGGAACAGGGCGGGGGTGGTGGGGGTGAAGGGGATGATTTCTGCACCCTCCGCTTTCTTCCCAGCTCCGTGTATCAGCGGCTTGATCGTCCGGTTCCCATCGGGGCTCCGGCGTTTGGGGGGTGGGAGAAGAAAGGGGGGGGGGGGGAGGTCTTTAAAAATAATTGCTTTTCTTTCCCGTCGTGAAACAAGGGATGCAAGCAAGTAGCCCTGAGGCTGGGTTAGCCCCGGGGCTTAACTCCTAGTTGCTTCTTGGTGGTGCCTGTAGGCAGTGTGGTGCCCCTTTCCCCCAAAATTTCTAGTCATTCAGTATCTCCCCATCCCCAGGAGGGGTGGCCAGCTCTTCAGCTGGACCCCCAGCACAGCGGCTGTCCCAGCAGGCACAGACAGCTGCAACTTTCCCTCTTGGGGTTGTCCCACTTGCTACAGGGGCAGCCACAGCTGCGAGAAGTTGCTCATAGCTCAACTCTGCAGGAGAGCAGGCATCTCCACACGGTAGGGACAGCAGAGGCACCGACTTCTCTTCCCTTCCTTTGCCAGGAGAAGTTGTTCAATCTCCAGTGGCCAAGAGTCAACAGGTGATGGAGAAGCAAGACGAGGGCTGCAGAGGTGGCTTCTGCTTTGAGGGAAATCACCCCTCCTGCCTGAAGCCAAGGCAGGGAGTGGAATAAGAACAGATGAAGCTGGAAAGATGGGGAGGGTAGTGGAGGCTAGAGGGGACAACCGAGCTACCTTCAGTTTGCTGTGGTGCCTGATCAGTTACGAGTTCCCCATTTATCTTGGAGGGTGGCCTGGCATAGGGGAGATGCCTGATGACACAGGGTATGTCCTGCCCTCCTGTTCCGAGGGCTGGGATGGTGGCATCTGGAAAAGGGAATGGGCCACTGGAACTGGTGGAAGGAGGAGATTTGTCCAGAGATTCTTGCTTTATGCATATGTCCTCAAAGGGTTGCACCTGCAGCCCGAGAGGGGTCTGAGATTGTATAGGGAGAGGGAACAGTGCCCTAACCATGCATCTCACACAACGCCCTTACGTCTGGGAGGGCTTGTCTGAACCAACGTTGGAGAAATTCAATGTTAGTTTTCTCCTTTCACCACAACATTGTGCAGAGGAAGCGTGCACAGCCTCAGCAGTGAGCGTTGCTGTCTACACATGGTGAGGCAGGGAAGACCAGGCTAGAAAAGAATGGAGTTAACTCTGACAACCCCCTTCCCGTGACTTAATATTAACTGCAATGCCTTTGTGTGGTTTTGTATCAAAAAGCCTCAAAAATATGCCTGCAACTTTTTATTGTGCCTGTTTGAAAGCACAGTTGCATTTCTGTCAGCTGTTCCACCGCACAAGATTTAAGAATTGAGAAACTCGCAACCCAACCTGAAGCAGGTCCAGTCTGTCGTGGCAGGATGTTGCCCAAGAGGCACATGTGCCGTGTAGGGACCGACCCGTGCAAGAGGAGCTGGAGGGATCGGTGCCAGGGGGGGTGGCAGTGGTAGGGAGGCTGCTGCACACTGTTTATGTTCACACAGGAGAAGGGGATCAGCCTCTCTTCAATGCTCTGGGTAGCAAGTAAGCAATTGTGGATTTACCCTATTTAAGGAGGAAAGACCAACAAGCTCTGTGAAGGTGAGATAAGGATTTCACCCAGCAGTCCACCTCCATTCACGCCCAGGCCACAGCTCGCGTAAACCTGATCTGGTTTAAGCCACCAAGTCTCCATTTCCCTCTGCTTGGCTGTCTTCTCTTCCACCTCCCGCTCCTCCAACTCGGCACCAAGGGCTGTATTTGGAAATGAGGGCTTTGGGTTTGTCTCAAACCCTCTGCCAGCATAACTCTGGGGACAGAATAGCTGGAAAAGTAACAGCGAGAGGCACTGAAGGAAAACTCCTCCTGTCTCTTCCTAGCAGTTGTACCTGGGGCTGCCAAAAACGTGCCCAGAGCGGTGTGATTGGACACACCTATTTCTCCAGGTTTTTCTTTTTTGGCTCCGGATTTACACCTTTCTGGAGAAGGGAGAGATTGTGGCACACACGCTCCTCTGAGGGAGAACGCCAGAGGCACTGCTTTTGCCAGCATTTTGTGCCTGGTGAAGGGTGCCTTTAAGCGTCTACCACATACCAAGATAGGTACATTTTGGGAAAGGAGCTGCCTGAGGAGCACAGCAGACCCTGTATTAATTGGTGAACTTCCCTTGTAAAAGGGTGGTTTAGAGTTCTGTGTATGACTTCATCTCTGAGAGGTTTGGACAGTAAATGCAGAGTCTAATCTTATAAAAAAAGGGGAAAAAGAAAAAAAGAAAAGTGGCTGGAGATGCGTAAAACTAGGGTGGAGAAGCTTGGCTTGGGGAGGCTGCCGATGTGAGACTGCCTGTGAATTGGCACCGTCAGGGGAAGTTTGGAACAAGCACCGATATATTCTTTCATTGCAACCTCCGCTGAGATTGGGGAGGCAAAGGGGAAAAAGGGATTTCGGTCCCAGTCACTTTCCCCCATTTCAACCGGCTTCGGGGAGCCAGGGTGGAGGAGGTCTCTCCATTCTCTTCCCGGTTAATTATTTAATTGGGGAACAATGCGCCTTTCGCACCCACTTGCCCCTCTCCAGAGGACCGATACCGGGCGAGCGAAGGGACCCGTCCCGCCGCACGGGCTGCGGTTCCCCGGTACTTCTGGGGCCGCTCCCGGGCTGGGGTCTGCGGGGCCCCGAGGGCTCCCCGAGGGGGCGGCCGGGTCGGGCCGGTGGGGGGGGGGGGGACTGGGGCGCGCCGCTCAGCGGAGGCAGGCGCTTGGGGCTCTCCTGCGCCCAGCAGCTGCGGGAGCTTTGCAAATTGCAAGGAGGCTCTTGCAGAGCTTGTGAACCCTCCTCTCCCCGAGCCAGCGCCCCTCCTCTGCAGCGCTGACGGTACAACGATATAATAATGATCGGTGGCTGAGGCTCGCATTTGAACTTGCAGGCGAGCTCCCTTTGCTCACAACTCAGCTCAGGCTCCGCAGCTCGGAGTCAGGTGCTCGCCGGCGGGGAGGGAGGGGAGACCGAGCTCTGGGAGAAGGGGAGACCCCGGAACCGCCGTCTCCTTCCAGCGCTAACGAGGGGATTTACTCTTTCATGCGGCCACTGGGATCTCTGGACTAGCCTAGCCACCACGTTGTGATTTTTTGCAATCTCTGCAATACGCTACCTTTTAAGGTAACTATAACTCTGTTAATGCGGGTTGGGGTTTTTTTGGGGTTTTTTTTGTTTGGGTTTTTTCTTTTCGCTTTTCTATTTTTTTTTTCTTTAAATATGATTGCCAGCAAACACCTAGTGTAAGATTTAAAACGATTGTTCTACTGCTGGTACTTGTAAGGACAAAGAGTTGAACTGCAAACCGTAAGCGGGACAGAATAGCGATGATTGGTGAATTTAAACAACCGGGGGTAAGTTCAAGCACACGCAGGGAGAGAGGAGAAGGGATGCTCGGGGACCCACAAAAATCCCCTGGTGCAAAGAGGAGAACAAAGAAAACTAGGAAATAGAAGACTTTGGGGTGGAAGCCCTGACAGAAGTCTTTGGTACTGGTTGTTTGAATGGCCGGGAAGGTAGAGCTGCACCTTGGTGTGCGACGGGGCTCAGAGGCAGAAAGGAGGAAGCTATTTCGTACGGGTATTAAATACACAAAGCGCCTGTGTGGCAGGAGCGACAAGAATGGACCTTCCCTCGGGCCACCAGGTTTTCCTGCGTGTGCTCGGTCTGCTCCGCTCTTGTGTGTTCCCCTCACCCCCCACCCCACCTTTTTTTTCCCCTTCCCTCTCCTTCCCCTGATGTTCCTGGAAAGCTGCTCACAGGGCAGAGCGGGGCTGAGGTGCTCATACAGCATCTCTCCAGAGGAGACGGAGAGCGGGCGTCCTCTGAGCCACATTTTCATTGCTGAAAGGGGGGGGCGGTGGGTGAGGAGAAGGATCACAAGGTCAGTGGAGCAAAACGCCCCCTTTTACACCCACGGCCAGCTTCTCGGGGCACGGACACTGCCTTCCCTCTCCGTTCCTCGGGATTTCGCCTTTGTTTTACAAAGAAAAAGTGAGAGCATCGTGGAAGGAATTAAGGGAGTTTCGACGGCGGGAAAAAAGCGGGGGTGTGGGGGTGTGTGTGTGTGGCCGCATCGGGTCGGGATCCCCGCGGCAGGGCATGGGGCGCCGCAGGCAGCCTCCATCCGGCCCCCGCCCGGGCGGCCCCCAGGCACCGTCCCCGCACAAAGGGGCGACCGGGAGCGGGCGAGGGCCGGGGCCAGCCCTCATTGTCCCCCTTGTCACGTCCTACCCGGCCACCCCCTCTGCCTCTGGGCACCGGCTTTCGGGATTAAGCCCCGAAGCCCCGATGGCTTTTCTTTCCTTTTTTCTCTTTTTCTTTCTTTTTTTAATCTTTTCTTAAAAAAAAAAAAAGAAAAGAAAAAAAGAACGAGTGTTGAAATGTGTTGCAGAAGCCTATCCCAGGATGGACGAGTGTGAATGTTGGGTGGGTTTGGGGGTTTTTTTTGAGTATTTTTTCCTTTTTTTTTTTTTTTTTTCTTTCTTCTTCTTAAAAAGGCTGAGCAAAAGGGGAAGTTTCCCTCCCAAAAGGAGTGAGTAAGACTTGGCGGAGCGAGAGGGGCGCAGCGCCCGGTGGGGAGCCCTTGCTCTGGCAACGATGCGCGCTGGCGGGGCGGACCCGGCCGCCCCCGGGACGCGCTGACGGGCGGGGCGGGAACGAGAGGCTCTGCCGGAGCTCGGCTGTGAGAGTCACCGACGGCCGCTGCTCACAGGCGTCCTGGATCCGCCGCGGGGGCGGGGGGCGCGCAGGCGGGCGGAAGGGGGAAAGGCAGGCGGGGGTTGGCGGGGAGCGGCGGGCCGGGGCCGGGGGGTCCCGCCACAGGGTCCAGCCACAGGCGGGCGCGGCCCCGGCCGCTCTCGAGGAACGGGACGGGCGCGGCGGCGGCACCACGGCGCCCCCTGGCGGCCCGCGACGGGCTCGTCGTTTCCGTAGTCGCTCGTTTCCCGCCAGAGGGCTCCGGTTTCCCTCACCTTCAAGAGGAGGGGGGGGGGGGGGAAAAATCATCATTATAATAAAATAATTTTTATAAACTGTCGCCACGGCGTTTTGGGCTTGTTCCTCCCGCTCCCCGGACCGACGCGGGAGCCGACACCGTCGACGGCCGCCCGTCGGGTGCTGTTTGACAGCGGGGCGTGACCGGCGGGTTTCCCGCCTCCGGCCGGTGTCTCCCAGCGCCCCGGGCTGAGGGTGTGAGGCGGGCCCGGGGACGCTGGTCCCGTCAGGGACACCGCCGGGGGGACCCGCTGAGGGGGGATAAGAGCCCTCGCAGCCTCCTGAGTGCCCAGTGCCGACACCGGACGAGCCCGTAAGACCTGCTCGAGGAAACCCTCGTCCAGCCTGCATACTGGTCCTTGTGCCGAGCCTCGTGATGGTGGTACGGAGTCGTGCCCGTGGGCAGTGAGCTGCATCTTTACATCTTTTTCCTATTGCTGCTCCTCACACATGCCTCTCGATACCTTCGCTGTGCCGGTGGTGTGGGTGCTGGGGAGAGGTGAGGCAGAAGAGGTACCCTGGAACGCAGGCTGGGAAGCGGGAAGGCAGAGCCTGCCTTTGGGGTGATGCTGGAAGGAGCATGGGGGCTCATGTGGCTCTGCAGGCATGTGAGCCCTGGGACCTCGCTCCACGCGCTGCCTCCGACAATTTTCCACTGTCTCTCTGTGAGGCCGTCTGAGAGCCCAGAGCCACTTCTGGCATAAATTAGCAGAGGCCTGGGAGGGATGTCCTCAGGCAGCAGCTTCTCGGCAGCTGCCAGAGCGAGGAGCGCCAGAACACGCTGTGCTCTGGTCACTTTTCCCGTCTGCGCCCCTGCCTGCGCTTGGGGCTGGCGGCAGCGCTGCTCTCGCCTGTTGAGGCTCCAGCATGGGAAGAGTTCCCCCTGCAGCTGCTGGTGCTGGAGGTGGTGAGGAAGGGACCATGCCGATGCCCCTAGGACCTTCTCAGGGGCCTTGGGTGGACCTTTGCAAGTGATAATGGGCTAAGCAGATGCCACTGATGAATCAGATGCAGGCTGACTCTGCCATGTGGCAGCACAGTGGACTAATTAATCACATGGCAGAGACGTGGTGAATCTGGCAAAGTTAATTAGGCAGCACTTACGGTGAGCTTGATACATGTCAGCAGTTAACAGTCAGATTGCATAAAAGGATCAAAGGACTGCGAAAGCAAAAGAAAGTGCAGACTGTGTGCATTTGAGAAAGGATAGCAGCTGTGAAGGTTTTGGGCAGAGCTCGGAAGGTGGCAAGAGGTGTGCTACGTCTGGGGTTGGTCATCGATAGCTTGCCAGGGTTTCCTTGGAAAGATATGTAATTTATTGTTTTAGCCATTAGTAGGAGCAGCAACCTCAATTCACTTCTCTAATGCCAGGTTCTGTTAGGGTTCCCCCGCTCCTTTTTTTGGGGGGTTTTTTTTTGTGTTTCATTTTTAAATTTTTTTTATGTGAACCTGGCTTTCACTATGCAGGCAAGGAGGGTCAATGGGCAGAGGCTGCTTTTTACATATTTAAGAAACATGTCCAGCTTTCACAATACAGCTACAGAGCATGTGCTGAATCAATCTAAGTGTGACCTGAGAAGCTGCAGCCTTCAAAGACAGTGTCACCTCCATGAAAGTAGCCGATTTCTTGTTGTCCCAACTTTAGAGAAATTTGGAATAGTTTTTAGACGGTAGATTTTAGTCTGCTCCACACGAGGACAGTTGACTGTCTTTGTTAACCTGGGGTTTAAAACAGAGAGACATGATGATGTCCCATCTGGTTAAATTAAAATAGCACTGGTGTGAGGTCAAGCTTACATTGTAAACTAAACACGAGCTGGAATTTGATCAGAACTTATTGCTCCTATGAGTTTTTGCTGTGGTAAGGGAAGGTAGCAGTGCCTGCAAAAATAGGAGCCCTGCTCTATCCCCACAGAGAGAACCTCTGCTGCTAGTTTTTAAAGATGTGAGCTTTGTCAAGGACTTGGCATCTTCTGGTTAAAAGATGCTGTGCTCAGGGTTGCATCCAGTTTAAAAATGTAGTGCAAATTACTACTGTAGATTGGTCTGCCTGTAGTAGCTCCTAATAAAATGGATCAGTGCAGCTGGAAACTAGCCAGCAGGCAACCTGAGTCTGGTCACATTAAGTGAGATACTTTTTTTTAACAGAAGGTGGAAATTAAACACTTACTCAAGTCTTGCAGTCTTTAGTTGGCAGGATTTTCTTACTGTGTCCATAGTATTATGGCTTCCTCTTACTCTAGGTGAAGTGACAGTAAGGGGGGGAAAAAAACACCAACCACCTCATGAAAAAAGGTACAGTTAGAAGGATTTTGGCTAATTACAGTGGACTTAGGGGCAGTATGGCAGCCAGCCAGCAGAGGCCTTTGTAAACTGCAGAGTGCTGGAATGGGATGTACAAACCAATTTTAGAGCAGGGATTTTGCTCAGGAGGCTACAAGGCTCTGCCTTTAAGAGGGGAGGAGGCAGGAGCAGTCACATCTGATAGCGGTGGCCTGGCAACATGGGCAGCACTGAACGAATGGGAATCGGGGGTGCTAGGTATAAGCAGCAGCCTCTGCCTTGCCTGTGGCTCTTGGGGAGGATTGGTGGTACCAAATCTGCGGAGCTCTGCTTTCTCCTAAGCTAGGCTGCCCTGGATGGCTGAGCGAGGTACTGCCGTTATGATCTGCACGCTGTTGTTTGGAAAAGGTGGTGGAGGTAATTGCACATATAACTCTGGCAGCTGTAGTGGAACAGCACTCGGTAACCCAGGAGTGTTTATGGGAGCCCACCAAGGACCAGAGTGTGAAAACCCTCGTGCATGGACTGTTGCATGGGAATCATACTCGTGAGCCTAAAGGCTGAAAATTGGACCTTTCCCCCAACATTTTCCATTGCTTGAATAAGGACATCAGGGCAGAGGAGATTTAGGAAAAAGAAGAGGTTGAGAGATGATTTTCCAAGAGTTGGGTGGGGATTTTTGGCAGGTGTCTCATATTAAGCTCCATGCTCAAACAGTGCAGTTTTTTTTCAGCTATCTGAGCTTTTGGTGCAGCAGGTGTAATTCCTGCGCTACTCAATAAAAGGCTAAGTAGCCATCACAGTCATGAATGCTCTCTTCTGTAGTGATGGTTGCGTTCAGGAGTCATAGGGTGTCTCAAAAATTATCCTTCCACAGTTGTCTTTCTGTTTTCGTATTTAATCATGGGTGTATATATTGTGTTTAGTGACTGGAAGCTGAAGATGTGAGGGTTTTTTTTCAGTAAGATTCCTCAAATTGCACTTGTAATGCTGTCGCCAACACAACATCGTAGGATCAGTGCTCTGTGCTTGTGCGCAAAGTGGAGAGGAGTGGGAAGATGAGGTTCTCCCTGTACTCTGGACCTGTAGTGTAGAGCAGCAGCTCACGTTCAGAGCTCTCAGATGGCTCTGAACATAGTAGCAGGGTTGTTGTCTGACGAAATGTGGAAGCGGTTCCACCACCTCTTGTCATGACAGTATTGCAATGAGCTTCTGAGGGTAGCAGGTCTCCCATAGGCATGTGCCAAGTACACAAGTACTCCTGGGCACGGCCGGTGCTGTTTAGGTGCAGCACACCCGTCTTCCAGGAAAAAGAAAATCCATTATTCTTTTTCTTGGCAAATTTCTTGGATTCCCTTGTTTCTTGGTCCCAAAATCCAAGGTTGCCTTCTGGGGGTGGAGGGAGATAAAGCATATGGGTAAACATGGAAAGCTAAACTTGTAAACAGTTTGTTCTTGATTTTTGTTTAGCTATTGATGTAGCTCATGTGCGACACATGGGAAACACATGGGGACAGAACATCTCAAAAGAAGGTCTGGAGCCACTCTGCTTTCACGTGGGCCAGGGATTTTGCATTGTCTTGCAGGCAGGTCCAGCATTCACTGCCTTTGAAGGTAGAGAAGTCTGTTGGTCGTCTTCTTCTGCTCTCTTCAGAGTGCTTGTGTTACTGAAGGAACTAGTCTGCAGTGATTTTGGAGCTTGAGGCTTCCAGCAGTTTCAGGATACAAGGATTGCTTGAAGACCCTTCTAGTCTGTGCACATCTGTAGGCTCAGTGTGACTTCTCATTTTGTTAAATGTTGTGTAATAATGAGGATCATTTAAGTGTTTATCTAAGCAAACACATGTCTGTATTTCAGAGCTGGTCCATTGCGTTAAAAGGACTTAGATGTCTGCAGCTCTTATCTTGTGCAACCTCCTCAGTGTTAATAACCTTCTGCAGGAAATTATTAGGGCATATATAGTATACCAGTGCACAGTACAGATTTTTAAAGTTAGCTATTAAATAGACACTGTTTTTTCCATGTACAGCTTGGCTTGTGTAAGTGCAGGGAGAGATAAAACTCTGGCTGGAGGAATGTGTCAGAGTCTTCACGAAAAGCTTTATGGCGGATAGGGCTCAAACTGAACCAAGTCAAAGAAGTCCCAGTTCTTGTTTGAGGTTTGTCATAAAAAGCGCAAATTCCATGAAGATAATATTGCAAAATAAGTGACATCACATTATACACTCAGCTCTATTGAATGGCTGAAGCAGAGATGGGGCGTCTTTGGCAGCGCGCAGTTTGCTCTACAGAAAGCAGCTGTATTCTTTCCTCCACGCCCTGGGAATAGGTTGCAGCATATGTTTCCCAGTGCAACCAGCCGACTCTGGCCATCCACGTATAGGGAATGAAAAGCTCTTGGGTTTTCAGCCCTTTTGGGTGGGAATTTTTAACATGATCCTGTTATGTTAGAGATTGCCTCATTGGAAAGGCTTCATTTGAGATGTTTTGCATCTTTTCTGAACTGTTCAGCCATTACAGGATAGATGCCAATTCACACAGACTCATGTGAAGTTTGGACTGCAGCTGTAAGCTGTGGAGAAAACTTTCCTGAGATTGAACACGTCACCAGTAGTTTTTCTGAAGATGTTTCTCTGTATGTCTTGCCATCACGTTCAGTATAGTTTGTGGAGGTTTTTCAATGTATTAGTTAATGTTTTTACCCTAAAGCATTATATGTAAGTACTAAAGAACTAAAATGCTAATGTAAAAATGCTGAAATACCTATGTGCAATACAAGTTCCGTAGTTATAACACAGATGTATATCTATTAAATCTCTGTTTCACTGTTCCTTAAAGCAGTTCAACTGTATTCTCTCTTGGACAGGAAAAAACCTATCAGTTCAGGTTACTGGCCCAAGTAAAGAACTCAAGTAGCATATTTTGACAGCAATATCAGGAAACTCAGGATTTTGTGATAAAATTTTTTCAACGGCAGTATTTGATAAACTATTGCTGAAAGTTATTTCTTATGTTGGCTAGATAGTACAAATGTGTAACCGTATGGAGGAGGGACTATAGACCTTTTATAGTAGTTGATGTTTATGGGACTTGTGATGCTTTTGTTAGTGTACTTTTCCACTTTTCAAGATATTTACAGATTCAACGTGTGTAACTAAGATCTGGAATAAAAATGAATATATACTATTATGAACATGCAATATATTGTTATATGCATGTGATATACGTGGAGAACTTTTCAACTGTTAAAAGGTGGAGTCTGTAGAAGAAGTGAGAAGCAAACCCAAAGGGAACTGACATGTCTGAGTATCACTCTGAACTCAATAACCTGAAACTCATTATGAATCTGTATTCAATAGGGACACATTATCATTATAACAAATTTCCACCATAAAATATTGTATGGTGAACTCTTGAAAGCAGGAAGTCATCTGGCAACCTACTTGCAGATGGGAAGAATCATTGTGTGTACAATGACTCACTATCAAAATTCATGAGAAGCTTGCCATGGGAGACCCTTCTGACATGAACCGGGATGTTAGCTGTTGCTAAATGACAGGTAGTTGTGTTACGGACATAAAACTACCCAGAGGTTGGATATGAACTGGCAACACCACATCAGGAACAAGTCATCAAATTATATGCATATACTTCTACCACTGTATGGGAATAAATTTGAAACAGTGAATAAAATGGCAGAAGATTGACATATTAAGAATTATTCACTGTCCTGCTGAACATCTCTTTTAAGTAGATGACTGCTTCTAATATCAATGACAAACATTGATGTACTGACTTACAACACTTGATAAGGACACAATGCAATACTAACCACTTACTCCTTTGTTCTTTATTTGTAGGTCAAGATGTTGTTAAGTATAAAAAGTATCTTATGGATGTACTCTACGTTAGTTATAACATATATGCTACCTAAAGGTAAGTTTGTTACACACAGAACCATTCATTAAAATTCATTTTAGTGGTCCAGTTAGTACGGTATTTCCCAGGACTCAGGCATCAACCTGAATTCAGAAGATTCAGTTTCTGGTCTTGCCTGTGTCACTGTTTTTGTTGCACTAACTAACTTTGTTTCCATGTTCTCCTCATTACCGTACTGATTTATACAGAAAACTCTTGGTGTGTGGGCATATTTTTGACAAGGTTTTTACATGCCTGTCATGTCTGCTGAGGTTTGTAAGTGCCATTACTATAATTCAAGTAATAATAACGAAAATGCCGTAGAATTACACTGTGTAAAGCAAAATAAATTGCCTTCTCCAAATATTCAAGAATGCATTTTAATCCTTTAACCTGTGTTTCTGAAATGTTGGACCTGTTGGCCAGGTATGTCTCACACCTTCATGTTCCATCATCCACTAAGGAGCTGCTTGCAGTAGACGAGGTGAGGGCTGATGGGGGGTGCTAAGTTTAGCGGGGGCAGACAGCTTCCATGGGAGCTTCAGCCAGGTGCCAGGGAGGGAGCAGTGAGCAGTGCCAGCAGCACAGAAGCAGGAGCAGGTTCCTGGAACAGACCTAGCCAGGCTGCAGAAGTGGTGAATGAAATGGGGGAGGTTTTGGGCTACAGGAATACTGGTTTGGCATACCTCCCGGTCAGATCCAAATGCATGTGCTTATGTGTCTCGTGCCATAGCAGCCTTTTGGGTCTATAGGTCACAGCTCACACCCTCTCTGTATTCAGGGTGAAAGGTGCCATGTGCAGGTAGGATACAGGGGAAAACAGTAGCCTCAGTTTCTGCATTGATCTGTGATCTGTCAAGGAGCAGTTGGAGACATGCCTCCTGGAGTGGGCAGTCTGGCTGCCAGCCCGCTGTTGTGGGGGGGCTACATGAGCTAACCTGGTGGCCTGTCCCTTGGCTGGTGTGGTCTGGAGCAAAGACGTGTTAGGGCATCTGCAGGTCTTTGGTTTGGGTGGAAAGGAGGAGCCCTTTTTACTTGGTGACTACATGCTAACACTGAAGTATGTATTCATGTGTGGTTGCCACAGTTATTTCAAAGTTTGAGTCAAGCCTTTAGTAAGGAAGAGGTCCCTATAGCTGCTGCAGACTCACAAAATTGGGATAACAGCTTTCTCAAGTCTCAAAGCAAGATTTTTCTTGATTTTTATTTATTTATTTATTTATTTTTTTTTTTTTTTTGGAACATTCTTTTCTTTCCAGGAGCTCCTCAAACTGATTTTAGCCTTTGGGAAAATGAGATGTACTCATTTCTTTTTGCTGGCTTGAACACTGTTTCTAGCAAAGTTTTTAGGTAATCCTGTAAGATAAAGGAAAAGACCATTGTGCTTAGCCACCTAAAAAAAAAAAAAAAGTGGGTTTTTTTTCCTCCAGGTTGGGAGCACTATCCTTTACTGTTTTGTACCATCACTTCCTCCTTAAAGCTGGTTTTGTTTTTCCATTCTTCGTTAAACATACAACAGGGAGGATGATTAGACTTGTCCTCAGGGACAACAGACTCAAAGCTTCAAGCAGGGGGCAAGCCACTAAAACTGAGCTTCATTTCCTTATTCATGGAGGGCTGACACTAAACTGTCTGTAAGTGTAGACTGATGTATGGATCTTGGATCCACAGCTGACATTTAATAATTTGTTCGTATGAAGCATTCGGAGAGGCAAAGTATGTGATTGCCAGAAGAGGTCATGGACTTGCAATGTAAGTCTGCACAGTGAACTTGGGAGTTTTTATTTGATAAGCCACTTAGACTTAAATGGAGCTTATAAGAAAGATAGAGAGAGACTTTTTACCAAAGCAGGACAAGGGGAAACAGTTTTTAACTGAAAGAGGGTAGATTTAGATTGGACATAAGGAATAAATTTTTTACAGTAGGGTTGGTGAGACACTGGAACAGGTTGCCCAGAGAAGTTGTGGATGTCCTATTCCTAGAAGTGTTCAAAGTCATAGAATCACAGAACGGTTTGGGTTGGAAGGGACCTCAAAGCCCATCTAGTTCCAACCCCCTGCCATGGGCAGGGACACCCTCCACTAGGTCAGGTTGCCCAAAGCCCCATCCAAGCCGTGAATCTTCAGCTTAAGGCCGTTCCCCCTTGTCCTGTCACTGCGTGCCCTTGTAAACAGTCCCTCTCCAGCTTTCCTGTAGCCCCTTTAGGTACTGGAAAGCTGCTATAAGGTGTCCTGGGAGCCTTCTCTTCTCCAGACTGAAGAATCCCAGCTCTCTCAGCCTGTCCTCACAGGAGACTCGGATGAGGCTTTCAGCAATGTGATATGGTGGAAGATGTCCAAGTGCAGCTGATTCTTTTGTTTAAAAAAACCTCTAAAAATATATCTCTGCATTTTGAACAGTTAGACATCTTAAGTTTCACCTTTTTTCTTTTGAAATCCTGAATTTGAATATAAAATTGAGGCCTTGAAATCTTTCATGAAACACAAATTCCCGTGCTTCAATTCCCCCAATGGATTGGATCACTCCATGTATTTTAACTAAGTTTAATTAAATAATCACTTCAATGTGGTGCTTTGCAATATTTCCTTTAAAACGCTTTCAGGCAAAATTGTTCTGAAAGTTTAAAATTTTTCTTTCAAGAGTCATATGGGAAATGTGTCAAAATCAGCAGTAATTTTTAAAGTATAAATTCTGGAATCTGTAAGTCTTAATATTAAGTCATAACAAAACTGAAACTGAATTTAGTACACAGCAAGTTATAAGCATGCAGGGTTTTATGGATTCACCACTAATCGTTATTCCCATCTTTGTTTTCTCTCCCGCTTTCATCTTTGTGAATGTTCACATTCATAAATACCTAGCATGTTTCCATGGTGTGCTTGTTAGATTTTATGTAGCAACAAAAGTATTTTTCCTTTGAGGGCAAATTGAGAATGGTCTTGCACGGCTTCTTAAAGACTTTAAATTCTCAGAAGATGTGTGTCAGGAAGGCAGCAGGAAATACGGTGTAAGCTTCTGGGGTCACAGGAGTGCCCCTCTGCGAGACCTTTGCTGTTTGCTCTGGTGCGTGTGAAGGATTAATGACAGAAGCTCACGAGCAAGGTTTACACCTACTGCTAGTGTGGCCTTTACTCACTTTGAGCTAGCTGATGTTAAGATATTGTAGTTTATAAGGTGGAGTCTGTGATTATGATCAATGTTGGAGTTTATCTTACCCATTTTAAGCAACTATTTGTCATGCCATGGGTGAGTATGCTTTTGTGAAAGCCCTGTAATCCAGAAGACAGTAGAAATCCCCTAGATTGCAGTGTGTGATATGTTCTTTCAAAGGTATATAAATAATGTACCGGTTTGAACATCAGTTTATCTGATTATGTTTATGTTCTGTATGTGCTATAAAATACCTGTGTGCATGCCTGTGTTGTCTGCATACATTATGTTGAGTTCTACAGCTGAGATTTACATTTACCTGGTTTCCTGTGAGTTTCTTGCAGAATATGTAAGGAGTTGTTTCTTCATCACTCTATGCCTCCTTCTCTTACTTTGCTTGCTCAGACCACAAATCACCTGGTAAAGAACTCAGTGAGGGTTTTTGTTGGGTCTCAGTCTGTTACCTCTGCTGTCAGGGTTTCATACAAGTTTGTGTAAGCAGTGCATTCATTTTAATTTATCATCATCTACATTAAAAGATTTATAATTAATGTGATAGGACAAGGGGTAATGGCCTTAAGATGAATGAGGATAGATTTAGATTAGATCTAAGGCAGAAATTCTTCCCTGTGAGGGCGGTGAGGCCCTGGCACAGGTTGCCCAGAGAGGTTGTGGCTGCCCCTGGCTCCCTGGCAGTGTTCAAGGCCAGGTTGGATGGGGCTTTGGGCAACCTGGGCTAGTGGAGGGTGTCCCTGCCCATGGCAGGGGGTTGGAACTAGATGAGTTTTAAGGTGCCTTTCAACCCAAACCGTTCTGTGATTCTATGAAAAGACTTCTATTAGGCTCAGTGTTAGTAGTCAGATTAACAGAACACATAACTTCATTGATCCTTTCTATTGCTTACCATGTGTCTAGGCAGGTTGTTGATGAACTAAAAAATGAGATTCAATTTTTTTTTGTCTTATAAATTTGGCTTAATGTATATAGATTTTTTTATTCTTTAAACGTGTGGTTTTTGCCTGCATGCTCAGTAGTAACATTCTCTTCAGTTAAACTTAATTACATAGCAAAATTGTTCCTTTAAACAGTGGCATTTCATGTAGGGTATTCTTTTCGTTAGACTTCTAGTGCATTACAGACCTCCTGGTCTGGTTGTTATGGTTAATGTAATACAAAAGGGCAAATTTCTGTCCTTTTTTTCTCTTTAGATTTCTACTTTAAGAGTTTTGTAACATTTACAACAAAAAAAATGTACAAATTCTAGGGAAAGAGACTTTGTTCTCAAGCAAGAAGTTCTTCTGTAGTTTGTCTCCCACTTCAGAAGAAAGATATCAAGCTATGTGTCATTGCAGCTGAAATGGTAAACTGGGAGGACCTCAGGCAGTTTTGCTGTGGACAAAAGCATGAAAAGGCAAGCTGCAATTTTTATTTTTTATTTTTTAAAGAAAGAGTCATGCCATCATCCTCATGATAAACTGACACAAATGCATAGCCATAGCTCTAGGTTTGGAGAAAATAAGGCAGTAATAAGTTGTGGCAAAATCCTACCCAATAAGTTAGACCTGACAGGACTGTCTTCTGTCAGGACATCTCATGGGAGAAGTTTTCATTCTGCATTCTGTTCCTGCTACTTATTCTGATGCTGGAGATATTTAATATTTAAACAGAGGAACACAGCAAAAATACCCAACTGTAAGGCATGCTATCTACCAAGTCTGCCTGTAATCTGACTGCATTTTGCTGCTCTCGGCCCTACTTCATAGTTCCATCATCTTATACAAATCTCCCATTGACTTTGCTGGGAGTTCTGCCAAGAACGTTTGTGGCCAGGTGATTTGGACCTGTGTGTTTTATTTCTTTATTGTTTATATATTTTCCCTAATAAATTATTTATGCATGAGTGATACATATGAGTTAGCAACAGAAAAAAAAAGCTTATATAAATTGACAACCAGCTTAATAATTTCAAAACCATCCTCTTGTTTAAGAGTACGTGAGGTTACAAGTATTCTAGGTCCTACATGGCGAGGTGAAGATATGGTATAAACAATGTTGGCAAATACCTGCTTTTCTCAGTTTGTCTTCCAAACAGTTGCAAAATGTTTTGTTCGTATTGTTCATTTTATGACCCTTCTAAGGAATAGTCTATCACATACCATTAATAGTGGCTGAAAAGGAGATATAACATGGAGTATGAGCCCTGGGAAATGCTAAAGGAACAAAAAGGCTATAGGGATTCGTAGAAGATATTGATACTTTCTGCATTGGCCAGTGAATTCTGCTTGACTGACTAACTTGGCCAGCTGCAAGAAATCAAGCTTTTTGGAACTGTGCAGGAACATAATTTAATCTTATGTTTCAGTGCCAAATATTATTTTATTTTTCTTAGTAGGGAAAAGCTTGTCCCCTCTTCTTGTCCACTCCTCTTGTCAAATAGTGCTTTTACGTAGTGTTTTAAAATACTTTGTACAGTTAGACGGGCATGTTTGTAGCTACATAGTCTCCTAGTCTGGGATGAAGCCCAATGTAGCATAGGTCTAGTTTGCATATCATTATGATATATGTTGTTTGCCAAGGGTTTCAGTCTGCTGATGTGAAGACACAAGTTTTAAAGAGAGGAAATTTCCTCAGGGTTCAGTGCTGATATTCCAGATCACTCATAAACAGAAACAATGTTCTTAAAAGTTTATTAAAATTCTGTCAGTCAGGATAATTATAACTAGGTCATTTTTCATTTAAGAAGTTCCTGTAATATATGTAGATGACAAGAGAACATAATAAATACTAAATATTTTGAGACTGATTTTAATCTCCCACCTGTGCAATTTGGCAGTAATTCCATCCTAACTGATACGACTGAGTATTCATTCTGTTTCTTTATCTCTACCCCACTGTAACTCAGTGAAGTTTCAAGAAATTAAAGGTTATGTAAAAGGCAATGGTGTTTCCATACTGTACATCTTCAGAATAAAATCAGTCCTTTCTAGTTCTAGTGCAATCAATTGACTCTAGGTGAGGTGAGTTATTATTTCCTTGTGGAAATAATAATTAAAACAAAAACACTCAAGGTTTTTTTTCCCCTAAAGAAATATGTATGCAGTCAAAGTTTTTGAGCTAGTCTTTAGTCTTCGGTACCTTCTACAGGATTGTCTTCAAGCCTTGTGAATTCTCCAGTCTCCAGTTCTAGATTGGACCTGCTTTTATTTTTCCCTGTTTTACAAATAGATTCTTGCTTGGTCTGGGCCCAAACTGTATGAAGTGATTAGTTTCTTTGATTATTAAAGGTGCGTTGTACCATAACTGGTCTCTGTTTACAAGTTAATGGAAGAATGAAAATCTCACTGCATGCCTGAATCACAGAGTGAGCATCTTGCTAGTAAATGTACTCAGACAGTGCCGTTCCATGTGAACTTTTCAGCTGAGCTTTGGGTGCAACACAGATGTTTTGGCAGAGCTCTACTCCATTGTTTTATACTCTCTCTGGTCTAATCAGTTTTGATATGGTCATGTTGAACGTATCTACATTGTGTTCCCAAAAATTTCTAGTTAGGTAGGCATGAATGCAAAGGACCCGAGGACTTCCATTCAAACTTCTGGGTCTTCCTTGGTCAGTCCATATTTTTTTCTTTTTTTTTTTTTTTTTTTTCCTTTTTTTCCCCCCCTAGTTGTTACTTTATTGTTAAAATGCTTGGCCATCAAGCTGCTGATTCTTGTATTCAGCCTTTTTAGATAATGCTATTAATACTTTACTCTATATAAAGTCATCTGTTGCTGTTAAAAATAATCAACTCAATGAGCAATTTGTCCTTTTTTTTTTCCTTCTTCCATGCCCCTCCTCCCCCCCAAATCTTCTACTTTTTATGGAGAGATTATATTTTTTATGATAGATAAATAGCTAGATAATTTTCATGTGCTGGTGTCTCCTATTTCATGTATCATTCTGTTGGTAGCTAGTATGTGAAGTTATTATATTTCTAAATTTTATGAATCCTAGCTCACTTCAAATTAATGATCAGCATGTTCCACCTTTCACAAAATGTTAGAGTGCAGAACAGTGAAAGAGGTAAGATACTGTTGTGCATCAGCTTTTAATCTTCATTAAGCCATTATGTATGGTGAAATAACATCACATTAAAAATAAATCTAACAGAAATCCTCTCTTCAGACAGTTGATGTGTGCAGGTTGGATGAACAGTAGTCAACTTTCCCCTCAGGATATTGTCAGATGGAAGCATTTCACTGTAAAGTGCTTGCAGCTGGAGATGTCATAAAAAATGATAAAGGTCCTATCATGTCAAGACTGAGCCAAGTAGGGACTTTCTGTGTGCTTTACTTCCTTCTTTGCTTCAACATTCTGAAATACTTTAGTTCTGCAATGTGTTAAAGTCCCTGAGGCTACAAGGAAGTAATTTTAAAAGAATGACTGTTTGGGAGAATCTCACTGGAAAGGCTTTCGTTTCAGCATCAATGCGATACAAAGAGTTAACCCTTGAAAGAATAACGGGGTAGGCAATGTCATGTATGCCAAGTCATGGGCTATGTTTTCCTCTTAGGGCAGGAGCAAATGAACAAGCTACTGTGAGGTAAGGCAAGGTGTAAACATCAGTAGCTCCCCTATATGCATGCTTTTGGCCACCAATAGATTTGAGGTAACTTACCATCTTTCTCTCAGAGTGGTCTTCCTCCTTTGAAGTAAAAATTCATCTGTCATCTAAAATTTCAAAACAGTTTCTGAAAAAGGTCAATAACTTGGTGACTACAACAAATGGAGAAAAGTCAGAGAACAGTGAATTACATTTGCCCAAACAGAAAAGGGGTCCATCAGTAGCCTAGGATATTGGTGCAAACTTTTTTAGCTTATAGTAATCAGTTCTGTTACAAAGCAGCCAAGGTTCATGGATTTCAGGCCTTGTATGTCTGTGATTTGTTAAATAATAATGAAATATATCTGTTTCTGATTTTGCTATTCCACTAGCGTGATTTCTCCTTTCTCTACCCCTCTCTTGCCCTTTTTCTAGTTAAAGCAGAAAAAAAAACCCTGGTAAAGGCATCTCTCTCTGGAACTTCCGTCCTGCCATGTTTCTTTTCAACCACACCCACTATAGCCTCCAGCTATGCAGCTGAGTATCTTCGAATCAAATGGTCAAAGGTTGAACTCGATAAAAGTGGAAAAGATGCAAAAGAAACCACAGTCCTGGTGGCCCAAAATGGCAACATCAAAATTGGTCAAAGCTACAAAGACAGAGTGTCTGTTCCGACCCATTCAGAGGAGACTGGTGACGCTTCGCTGACTATCTCTAAGCTGCGTGCAAGTGATGCAGGGGTGTATCGCTGTGATGTTATGTACGGAGTTGAAGACACACAAGGCATTGTATCATTGGCAGTTGAAGGTAAGAATTTATCTTTTTCATTTGTAGTCAACACTAATTCCAGTTAAAATAGTAAAAGTTAGTATTTAACATTTAACTAGAGAGCATTTAAAGGAGTGTCTTTGCAATTCACCTTTCCTTAACTGTTCACTCTTCCCATTCTCTTTCTGTCTTTTATTTATTCTTATGAATCTTTTCCAATCTGTAGCGCTCTCATTTCTCACTTGCATCTTTGGGGAGGCTTCTCTTGATTCCTGGAACAAATGTTTTTTGCTTATTCCCAGAGTAGTTTGATAGTTTGGTTGGGTTTATATTCTTTGCAAGACAAGCTCCTTTAACTTTTTTGTTTGTTTGTTTTAGGAGATACCTTTAAAGTTTACTCAAACCAGCCCTTTTGAAACATGATACATATTGTACTAATGCATCTGTCTGAAAATATAAGCGTCCTTACAAGAAGACAGACTTGGCAGGCAGAAGCAGTTTCTTTTTAATTGTGTAGGATGAAAAGAAGCAACTGCCTTGCTGCTGGAGCCATGGTATGATGTACAAAACCATAATGCTATCAAAACTGGGAGCCACTCTTTCTGTGATAGGAGCATCAAGGACAAAGGAAGAGTTTCTTTTGTCCCTGTAAGAAAGATTGGATAGGTAGGAGAAAACCCATCTGTTAGAAGCTACAGGAAGACAAGTAGGGAGGTGGCCACTAATGTTTTCCCATGTGGGGGTTCCAGGGCTAAGAGTTTGCTTGCCATCACTATAAGGAAATAGCATCCAAAACTTTGAAGGGGAGAAGTGTACATATAAAGAGACAGAACTTTCAAAACCATGTAAGTGCCAAAAGGAGCATCTGAACTATAGGTGTTTTTCTCATAATAGTCTGCTTATACAGCACGATAAGTACAGCATAGAGACCACTCCAGAGCCTGGTGTTGTATAGCCCTGTCAGTTTGGCGCTGAGCCTGAGCTAACAATCTGTGCTGAAAGGCAGAACATATTAGCCCAGGCTCTGTGCCATGTAAATGCAAATTCTGAACCCAAATTACTGTGCATGCTTAAAACAACACTGTGCTGTATGGATGTACCAACTCGCGTGAGCCTTCGTTTGGACTCTGCCTTCCACTCCTTTCCACTAAGGTGTTTTTTGAAAGTTCAGTATTTACTCAAATGGCTGAATTCCAAAACAAACATTAATATCTGCTGCTGGAAATTATGGCTTTGGCTAAGATTTTTTTTGTGAGCGTAATACTGCATTGTTCCAATATGTTTAACCCAACTTGAACAGTCTTTTGGCATTGATTCAATGAAAGGTTTTGAAGGCGTGGTCTTAATTTGGAAATAGAATAAATCAGTATAACCATTAAGGTCCGTATAAATTCATAACCTGTTTAGTCCTAATGGGAAAAGCAAAAGAAATCCTGATTTTAATATTACTTTTCAGTAACTAGAGTACCTGGCATTCCTTATTCCTTTTCAAGTGCTCCCTTGACTACATATCTATATCCAGGAGCAGCAGATGTTTACTGCAATAAAATACCTGATGATTTATGGCAATACTTTATCTTCCATAGTTAGTGCTCCTGCAAAACACTGCAATGAGATGAACTGATCTTTTTTTTTTTTTTAATTGAAAGAAAATTTCACACACTCCATATTCTTTGTGCAACTGTTCTTTTCCATGATTTCTTTAATGTCAAAATTTCAGGAGGATAAAAAGCCAGATCTCTACCCAAATGGAAAATAGCATTGTTCAATTGTCATTTATGCACTCCATTCTCCATTTTACTACATTAAGTAAACAAATACTATTTATCAGACTTGGAAGAATTTCATGTGAATGTAGTTTCTTGAATCTTCTGCACTGGTTTCAGTAAGGCTTTATGGTTTTTTTTGTGATTTCAGCTTTTATTTAAAAAAAGGAAAAACATCCTAAATGAAATTTATTTCCATTAATGTTGTCTTTTTGACTCTACACCCCAAAGTGATAACAATTGGAGAGGAGTGATCTTCTGTACACTCTCTTTGAGCATTCTTCGCTGCCTCTTGTTAGCATGGTGTAGGAAGATTTTTTCCACGTTAATCGCAGTAACTTCAGCGCTGACGGCCTGCATGGTTCAGCACTGTGCTTTGGTCAGCTCTCCTGGCTGCAGCTGGGGCTGGTGCATACAGGGCGACCCGTGAAGTCCTGTTAAAATTATAACCGTTTTTGCCGTTCTGCACATTTTATACTCATCACAAATGAAACATATAATGCATTTGCTTAACTCTCTTTCTCCAAGGACCGAGCAGGCATGTGTTGCTTTAGCTTTTCAGTGGATTAAAAAGTATGCAGAAAAAGTGGTAACTCTGGCTCCAGTAGTACTTGCTTGAACTTAGGGATAAGCTTGACCTTAACCCCAAAGTGAAGCAGAATGATTTTACTAAATATAGGAAGCTGCTTCAAAATTCCCTGTGTGGGGCAAACTAGGTGTGGGAAGAACTGTTACAAATGCTTCAGAAAGCAACATTCACATGTTGCATTACACACTGTTATGTGTTAAAGTCTAATTAAATAAATTTCTCAGAAATGGCCAAATTAAGTAGTCCAAAACTTATCTGCATCATTCTGCTGAAGTAGGTGAAATTGCTCTTTTGTTCTTATAACTGTATGGTGTTTCTATGCTTGGGTTTTCTGGGTATATTTAAACCACTGCAGGACTAGAGTTCTAGATATTTTCAAGATTTCCATTTGTTTTACAGATTTTCCCTAATTTCAAAGTTTTAAACAAAACCCACATTCCAGCATCAATGAAGCTAGGTAAATAAGCTTAGACTGCTTTGTGTTTTCTTTTTCAAATGAACCTTTGCAAGTAAGATAGTAGGTAACTGGGAGAGCTAACTTGAATAAGAAAAAAAAAATTACTGTAATTGCTATTTCTATCCTTTCGTTTAGGTATGTTAAGAATGTAAAACTGTTATTGAACCCATTGTGCATCAAATGAATGTATTTTACCAGTGATGGAATGTATTGTGAATGACAAATGGGATTTCTAAGAAAGAATGATTTTCTCTGTAGCATATAGTTTTTCCCAGGTTAAGCTGTACAAGCTGAGGAGTTGGTATTAGTCATTGAAAGTAAACAATAAAACTTTTAATACCTAATTTTTTTTGCCTGAGTCTCAAGACCAAGACTGACTACAAAAGATGTGTATAATTGTGCATCTATTTTTTTCTGTGTAGCTATCACAACAGACATATTTGATAATAATCCAGTTAATATGCTATTTTTAGATGCCAAAGGAACTTCTGAAGTTCAGAAAAGTCAGATTTATACGTTATTAACAACAGTATAAATACTAGCTTTACCAAGAAGATGGGATGTATATACAAAACTGCCATCTTTGACCTTGACAAACCTGTATTTCGGTGCTTTGACTCCAAATGCTTCAGCATCAAATCCTACCTTGCCATAGGATTATTTAGATAGGCTCTGAGTAGAAGATTTTGTATTTAATATAAAAAATATTGCCTAATTTACGTTCCATGCAAATTAGGCCAAAACTAAGCTCATGCCTGTACCATTTCAGACAAAGATCTGTCTGTCCCAGTGTCCCATTCCAATGAAAGCAGCAATAGCTGATACCAAAGTGCAAATGTAGCCATTTTTCCTGCATACTCTATTGCTGGCAGAGACTTGTCACTCCTGACTTCCTGAGGCAGAGGTGATGGCTTTAGGTTAGAAAACCCTGCACAGATTTTTTTTTTTTTTTTTTTGCCATTTGTTTGTTAAATGTATATAAATTTTTAGTATCCACAGCAGGACTCCTGGTTAAGCCACCACTTAACCACAGCTGGTTAAGTTGGTTATTATTCACAAGGAAGATATATCTTTTTAATCACCCATGTTGTCTTTGTCTCTACATTGCATATTTCTGCTACATCCTGTTTTTGACAGGTAAAATCTTTCTAAAGAATGGCAGGATCTTGGAAACTGACCCAATTCTATGTTTTTTCTTTGCTTTGGTTGTAGGCAAAACATATGCCAGCTACTTGGGTATCAGTAGCTGCTTATAGTCTGTTCACTAGGACCTCAGAAATATCACTAGGGCACTGTGGTTTAATATGGTATCTTGTATCTGCTGAGCAGTGCTGTATGTGCTTCATTAGCTTGTGACAGAGGTGAAATAATTTTATTTGAATTCTGTTTAAACTGCTCAGCTTAAAGCTAAGTCTGAACTGCCTTGTTTTTACTAAAGTATAAGAGTGGTTGTATTCATGTTACTAACCGGGGTGTCTTGGTTGTGTGTACAGTCCCGGGGATCTGATCTGGGAAAGTCTTAGCAATGTGGGAGTAGAAGGACATGTGGGGTCACTTAATCTAGTTCCTTTGGTATTGCCAGTAACCATGTTACGTGCTGTGCTACATGCCTTTATTAATCCCAAAATCAAGTGAGAGTACCCATTCACATGGGTTATTAGGTGCTTTGCATATTTCATCTCTGACATCAGTGAGGTTAGGTTGAGCTGTACCCTATATGTTACTATTTTCATTTTACAGCTGATGAAAGTGTGAGAGAGGAGTGAAACAATTTTAGTCCATGCAGGAAGTTCCAGGGCAGCCAGATGCCTGCCCAGCAACTGTAGAGCTGTCCTCAAGGCCAGGGACACTGCCAGTGCCGACAGGTCTGCAGGCTCGTGCAGAGGGGCGGTTTTTTGTTATGTTATTTTGTCTTCATTCTTAGTTGTTCTCTTTGCCACTGTTGTCTGAAAATGTCAGGTCTTGGAAGCCTGCAGCTACTTGAGAGATGGTTTTCCCTTCTCAGTAGCTAACACTGAGCTGCCACTTCTTTCCCATGTTAAGCTGCTTTTGGACAGGGGTGGGTTTTCACAGTATCCCAGTAGAGACATTTGAGAACAAGGTGGAGGTTGATGACCAGCAGGTAATGCCTTCTGAAGATCCTCCCCAAGTGTTCGCTTGCCTGCTAATAGTTTACTGAACACAATTTAACAGTCTTAACTCAGATGCCAAGTCTGAAATCAGGAAACCTGAAGTAAGGGTGGGATTTATTTCACCTTTGACAATTTAAGGTCACGTGCCTAGACTAAGCTAAATATGCAAGCTCGTGCTACCTTCAGCTCCTCTCTGATGAGAGCTCTCGGGCAGTCCATATCCCTGGTCACCAATTAGAGAGATTTAGATGACTAGTTTAGACTAGAATTCTAACCTTTAGGCAAAGCAAACTTTGGCGAGTTGAATCTCAGAAAGGATTTTATAAAACCATTCCTGTATATCTCTATGTCCATGTTTATTCCCTTTCTTTAGTTATAACAAAGTCCAGTTGTATAAAAAGGTGACCTAGAAGTGCAATGTAACAGTACTCTTCATTCTGGAACATAATTGATTATTTAATGAAATTCTCGTTTTGTCTGGTGCTATGATATTGGGCAATGAAAAATAACATGTATGACCAAGTGTAATCAAAAAGAAAAAATCTGAATAAACCACTCATTTGAGCTGAGTTTTTGTTATCCTCCTTGGAGATGATTTGATTTGAAGGGATCAAAGTGGCAAATGGAATCCTTCCAGTTTTGTTTCTCTCTTTTCATATTTTGTTTTTGAATATTTTTTACCTACAGTGAGAGCACTTTATCTGTTTCTTACTGATGTTTTGGGAGACCACTGTTTTCATGGTCCTCATGTTGGTAGCTTCTGTTTGATTCTGCTGCAATTCTGAGAGACTTTTTCAGTCTTTTTAGTTGTTGGGGTTTTTTTTTAGGGCCAGTAAAGAAAATCCTAGGCTTAAAATGCTGACCTTGTTAACAGAAAGAAGCAGCAATTAGGGAAGCAGAGTATATGGTAATTCACATTTTCATTTTTATGCAAACTCTTCTTTCTTGCAAGCATTATAATGATAATAAATGGGAGTTGTTTCTAATGTGGGAACTCTGCCACTCAATTGTGCTGTTAGCCTTGAGAGATTGTGTGTTGACAACCTAAT